>NC_088864.1:47406026-47778702 GCF_032884065.1 Artemia franciscana | reverse complement strand
GACTATGGGGGAGTAAGTCATCCCCAAACACATAGTTATTAGGTTTTTCGACTATGGTGAATAAAATGGCTATCTCAGAATTTTGATCCGGCGATTTTGGGGAAACAATGAGCGGGGGAGGGGGCCTAGGTGCCCTCCAATTTTTTTGGTCACTTAAAAAGGGCACTATAATTTTTAATTTCCGTTAGAATGAGCCCTTTCGCGACATTCTAGGACCACTGAGTCGATACGATCACCCCTGGGGAAAAAAACAAACATAAAAACAAATAAACACGCATCCGTGATTTGTCTTCTGGCAAAAAATGCGAAATTCTACATTTTTGTCGATAAGGGCTTGAAACTTCTACAATAAGGTTCTCTGATACACTGAATCTGATGGTTTTCGTTAAGATCGCATGACTTTTAGGGGGTATTTCCCCCTATTTTCTAAAATGAGGCAAATTTTCTCAGGCTCGTAACTTTTGACGGGTAAGACTAATCTTGATGAAATTTATATATTTAAAATCAGCATTAAAATGCGATTCTTTTGATGTAACTATTGGCATCAAAATTCCATTTTTTAGAGTTTTGGTTACTATTGAGCCGGGTCGCTCCTTACTACAGTTCGTTACCACGAACTGTTTGATTAATGGGAATAGGCCTACAAAATCTATAGAAATTATTTAGAGTAAAGACAAAAGCAGATATACAAAGGCTTTATTTGGCCTGAGCATGAAATAACAAATTGCGACAACAAATAGTAGCAGTTAAACTCGCAATCTGAAAAGAAGTTAGTACAAGATTTATCCCTTTGTAGGGAACTCACATAAGTCACAATAAGCACTAAAAAATCGACATATAAAGACGAAGGTACAAAATATATGTTATAAATACAATTTTCACCCAAATCAGCGCAAATCACTCACAGTCCTTAAAAACACCTATCTACTCATAAGGCTGTCTCGTATGATATTTTGCTGGGGTTACCCCAATATTTGACGACTTGCCAAAGAGGAAAAACACAATGTACAATCAAAAGAAGGCTGCACTCATGAAACTTTCGGATTCAAACTTCAAATACGCTTATCCTTAGAAACTTCAAAAATTGTAAAAAAAGAAATGCGAAGTAAAAAAGGGAGCAACAAATAGAAATAAAAGAAAGTGGGGGGTAACTGCATATTCTGTCCATTCTAAGTTGTGCGAGTCCCAAGCCAAAAAAAAATTCTGCTTTCTGTGAGCCCCAAGCAGAAAAAAAAATCTATGGTGTGTTATCTTTTAGTTTTAGAAAATAAACATTATTTAATAGAATAAATTCATGAAAAAGAGCATGAACTTATATTACCGACAATTCAACATTGATGAGTTTGTTTTATTTATTCCCATCTGAAACATTTCATACTTTCCATATATTTATATAGTTTTCATCCTCAAGCAATCTTATTGCAGTCATTCAAAATACTAAATTATGTTCAGAAATAAATTAGGGAGTAAAAAAAGTTACACCAGTAAAAAGGTTTAGAAAAAAGAAGGAACTTTTCATTTTTTTTTAAGATACGGTTGAAATTCGTCATTTTGAGGTTAGTCACGTCTGATTTTAGTGAAAGTGAATATGTATCGATTGCACGTTCTGGTGCTCCTAGCACGCAAGTCTGGATAAAGAATATTTTAAAATAATGCTTGCCAAAGACAGTTTATAAATTATTACTTCTATGTGATTTAACTTCCATTACCTCTGCAAATTCATACCCCAGGTACTTCAAAATTGAAGCCTAGCCGGTTCATCTAAGGAGGAAACGAAAATTCAGATTCGAGGACATCCGCAAAAAAATCTACAATTATGTAATAATATATATATATATATATATATATATATATATATATATATATATATATATATATATATATATATATATATATATATATATATATATATATATATATATATATATATATATATATACCTCAAAATAACATTTCGCAACTACGCAAATTATAACGCAGGAATCAATAAAGGTTTTTGATTACTAATCAACAAAAATTGTCAGCTTTTGGATTTGACATGGGAATGGGCATAAGAAGTTAACACCGCTTAAAAATTAGCGCAGACATAGCTTCCCAAAGCAACTACCTACTATCAGATATATAACCGGCCTCAAATACAGAGAAGAAGGAAAATAAGGCAAAACCGGAAGGATTGTGGAAACCAAGAGGAAATATGTCTGTAATCGTTCATCGCTGCTATGAGACGTTTTCTATTCGGTGGGCAATACTATCTAATTTTATCTCAATTATTATTTGGTAATAAAAAGATTTTACTAAAAAACTTATAAAGGACAACAAAAACAAAAAAAGACAAATTTTCAAGTAATTCTTTCATGATTTTGACACAAAACTACTGTTAAGGGTTAATGGGATCCTCAAAAGGGCTACTTTTCCGTCTATTGCTAACCTCACCAAATTTAATCTGCAGTCTTGATACCTAGGAGTACCGTCACTGACCACGTGTCCTCCGATATAAACGGTAGTATTAGTATATAAGAAAGCTGGCTAGTCAGTAAAAAAGTGCATTTTTGATATTTTCGACCCTGCTTTCTCCTTCTCAGGATTTCTCTTTCCTGCTTCCTCCAGGATTGTGGTGCGTAAGTGATTTGACAAATAGATCAACCCAAAACACGTAGATAAGAACTCGTAAAGATCAAGCAAATCTTTAATACACCAGAGTAGTTGCCAATTTTATTTTCTACGCTTCTTTAGAAGTCGTCAATTTAGCCCAAAATTTGACAAAAATTCAAAATGATAAGGCTGAATTAAAACTCTAAGGATCCTCGATCACTTTGAAGAAATAGCATTCCGATCTGTCACTGAAATGCTCCTATCTCAACAGCGTACAAATCATGATTTTGGATATACTCATGTTCTTCCTTTTAAGCTAAGTCCCCTTTGTCACGAAAGCAATTTACAATGGCTACTTGTCCGCGTACAGAAAATTAAAAAAAACAGCAAGCAGTAATTTTTTTTTCAGGTGGTCTGTTTTTCACTCTCTGCCGTTTGCTGTGCTCTCATCAAATAGTGATGAAAAGTCACCAAGACTTTCCATTTGGCATTAACACTGACCAGATCAGAAATTTTCTTTTTACCTTTCAGTAGAACCATTTCTATCAATAAGATTACATAGCAAGTTAGTTTTGGCTTAGTTTGTTAATACTATACTCTTTTTCCTATCAGACTTCTTGCATGAACAATGTACTTGTAGAACACATATCAAATAAGAAAGAGAAAGAGTAACCCCTTATAGATATCCTACTGATATGAAAAAAGAAAGTCTTCTATTGAAAAGTAATACGTAGTTTTCAGTATAGCTCAAGTAAGACGTTATTAACAAAAGTGGAATCATAAGAAAAAAATATCCCGCAACTCTTTTCTACAAGTCCAAAAACTCGGCCAAGTGACCTTACATAAAATGTTGGACTTTCCAGGAGGGAGGGGGGGATATTTTGAAGATTATGACTGAACTACACCAAATCGTTTGAAAAAACTAAAAGATTTATTTTTTCTAGGGGACAACTACCTCGTCTCAAATACATGAGGCGCTTAAAATACAAAGTCTGTAGCAACAGGTTTACAGAACTTCAAACAAAAAAGACAAAAATATGAACAAATAAAAAACTAAAAAAAAAAAAAAAATAAAACTTCATCGTTTAAAAACAATCACCCATCAAAAGAAAATAGATGTTATAGCAAACATGGCCGTCAAAAATAAAAACGCACAAAGTCCGTTTGAACAATTTTACGTAAGATAAGGTTGCCCAGGTTATTCGCCTTGATACAGTGATTGATAATGGCGAGAAAAACTACTTAAAAATTCTGAAAAATCCCTCAAAAACGATTTACGAAACCAGCTACTTGCCAATTTTTTTTACAGCCAAAACTGCTTGACAAGCCTAAAGAATCATAAAAAAAATGCATTTTTAAAAATAATTGCTGCTTGCCAATTTTTCGACACACATCATCTTTTAGATTAATATTCAAACTGTTAAAACCATGAATTTCGGACTTTCTGTATCTTCATTTCGGACGACCAATCAACACTGGAAACTCATCCCTTATAAACACAGTAAATTCGAAAGTATTCTTATACTTCATTCAGTAAATACAATTACAATAGCCAAACACTAGAAACACAGTTAAAACAAAAATCTACAAATTTAAGACTACAGGGCTGTTCCAGTACCTCCAGAATTTGTGTTACCATGGTTGATAACTTTGCGAATTGCTAGGCTGGTGAAACGCATATGGTAGCTTTTAACTCAACGAATATAGAGTCAGCTTAACAGACTAGAAGTAAACACAAGTATAAATCCGTCAATATTATATATTGAAAGCTATGTCGTATTTTCTTTTCAATTTCAATTCTTTTCAATTGTAATCAGTAGGTAGTATCACTTACCATGGTAAGCAGTAGATAACTACATTAAGTTGTAATTAAAATAGTGAGAGGTTAAACCAAATACTTTCAAATTTTGAAAGTCAAAATAATTACAGTAAATCTTGGTAGCTTATGGTAAAATAGAAGAACGATGGAACAGCCCCAAGAATAAGTCTTAGAAAATAAACTTTCTAAGCTTTCTATCGGTCAAACTTGAACAAAAATTAAAGCATGGTGCACTCAAATGTAGAAGAAATTCTTTGACTAATCTGTAGGTAATGTGGTTTATTTCAGTATACAATTAAGGTGCAATTAAAGCTACTACACAGAGCCATATCCAGAATAAATCCTGTAGGGGAAAGGAGCACAAATCAGAAGAATGCATTCAGTTGTTTAACCTTGGCTGCACCTTTAAATAGGGAAAGCGTTGCTTACACAGTAGAAAAATGGTGAAATAAATTGGTCGCAAAAAATTATTTAGTACAGAAAACATTGCTTAAAACTCCAAATATAAATTTAGCTTTCAATTTGGAAATATTGCAAAGTTATTAAATATTTTATATAGTTTCTATTAAATATTTTGAAAGAACCATTCACTCGTTGAATCGATTAGACAGGGGGGGGGGGGGGGGTCACGACTGGGTACACCCTCCCCCCTGCATACAGCCATGAAAGTGGTTGGAATATTCGTCTTTTGCTTATTCGTTACACCAAAGCTTACTTTAGGGATTTTAAAGTCAAATCTCCATGACAGGAAATTGTCTTTCGAAATGTATTTAGGCAACAAATTAATTAAATTCTTATTTTTCATCAAAAAAAGAATTTTTCGAAGGCTGGGGGCGGACATTTTTTGATGAACATCAAAGGTATTTTTCAAAATATGGCACCCATGGTGCCCATACCTTTATTTCATTATTATTATTTACTTCATTACATATTACTAGATATTATTTTTATTGTATTACTACATTATTATTATTATTATTTCATTATTATTATATATAAGCGTTTGCTATGACAGAGCGATTTACTGATTCGGCTTATGAATGGCTCTAACATAAGAAACTAAACTACTTCTCTCACATTTTAATGGTTTTGAGAATGATCATTGATTCATAATAATCATAATAATCATTAATTCCAAAAATGAATTGCGATTAAAAGATGTATATTAGAGAAAAAAAAACAGAATTCAAAGAAAACTTTGAATTCTATGACTGCTTTTAAAATTTTTGAAAATTGTTGATGCTTTTTTTTTGTACATATTAAACAAGCATTATTTATAGGAATTAATGTAAAATGAAATTAAAAGTTTATCGATACTTATTTTGGTCCCTTGGTACTTACTATAGTTAAAATAAAAGGGAGTTTAAACAATTTTTGTAAAAAATTGTCATTACATCACAAAGTAATAATGACAGCAAAAAAAAAAAAAAAAAAAAAAAAAAAAAAAAAAAAAAACACCGTCTACGTTTAAAAATCAATTTAACTAATAACAGGCGATCCTAGCTATTGTCAACAAAGGTACTTATGCAAGTTTCGGTAAGATACTGGCACGCATATGAATCGGTACCGTCTAATAGCGACAAAACGGCTAGCCAATAATCACAGCGTTGCAAGTACATAAACAGAAAATTTCTTGAATCAGAAACATTAGGTAACGATGGTGAACCCTGTTTCAATCCCAACCCAACTTTAATATTTCTTTACTGAGAAGAAATGGTTATTTTAACTCCAAGTTGGTGGGAAACATCAAAAACCAATGAAGAAACAACAGAACTACAGCTACATAACTAACAAATAAAAATTCCAGCGAGTCCCAAATGTTTTAACTAAACTTTCTGTTTATTACCGAAAAGTTAACGTGACAGGCTAAGATACATTTATTAGTTATGAAGGTAAACGTCAGGTAACATAATTTCAGGTACAAGTTAGGGTAAAAGAATGAGATCTTGCGTAGACGTATTCCACTTCAAAAATTCCGCCACAGATCATCCAAACCAAGAGGATTGTTAACTCCAATGAGTTAAATGGTTCCAATGAGTTCCAATGGTGCTCCAAAGAGCACCACTTGTGACACCGAGCGTTACCACGCATAATAACTTATTTGATAGAGGTCATTTAAAATTAAGTATTTTAAAATCAACTGTCTTTGAGAACTCAACAAATTGCTAATGTTTGAATTTTTATGGATGAGAAGCGCGTCAATTTCAATTAAATATTTTTACTTATGTATTTTCATGGTTGAACGCGGCAACTCTGCCAAATTGCAATACTGCCTTAAAAACTTCACAATTTTGAAACAACCAGAATATTTTTTTAAATCATTCTAAATATTTTTCTTTTTTTAAATCAACTAAATATGTGTTCTGCTTGATAGATTAGCGAATTCTTTGGAAATCGAAGAAGGTAGCTTTTTGTGGGATCACAAGATGATATAAAAAAAATCCGTATTAACTAGGTTAATGGAAGCCATTGATCCTATTAGACTGAATGATCTGTGTATTTCACCCTTAACTAAATATGTAATTAGCATTGCTTTCCCATTTTTAGCGGTTCCGAGTTACGGACAAGGTAAGCCAATTGAACGATAAAAAGGTAAGTTTAATATTAGATTAGGGTAATCTATAAAGATTTACATCCAAGTGGAATGGCGTTGGGGTATGACAAAAAGTCATACATGGAAAAAGGATTTTTTCAATTCTTTTTCGTCTTTTCCACCTTATTCGAACACATTTTCAGTGATTTTGGACTGCATAACATCCTTTTAAGCAGGAGCTAATGACCCAAATAAATGTCTATATGAATTACATTTGCTAGTAAAGTACACACTGATTATAAACTCTCTTTGGTTAGAAAAAACATAAAAAACGAATAAAGCAATTTTTAAATTTCTCGAGCTTAAGTAAAAAAGCATACTTTTTCAGACTTATTCACTCTCAGCAATTAGATCCGTATACAAGTTCATGAAAGCCCCACTGCTCAATATGTAGTGAGTTTAATACGCACTGTCTTCTTTCTTCTCTGAATTTAAGAAACATTTATTCTTAAAGCTGAATACAGTCACTCATCACAACCATAAACTATATACACTAAAGCCATCTGCTGAGCAGGGAAATGGTGGTCGCAGATAGGCTAAAGGCAGCATGAACATAAAAATGGCACAAAGCCAATAAGCAAAGGGCTTTTTTTGCGCTCAAAGCGCACACTGAAACGAAAAAATTGTAGGACTACTTTTTTCACGTAAAGGAAAAGAAGTAACTGCGTTTAACTTGAGCAAATTACGCTCCCTATGTTTTCTTTCTAGTCGTATCACAGAGCCTTTTCGCCTTCATTCCAGCTGCCCCATCGCGCCTTAGTGCTTTCTGTATATCTGAAAAGAGAAACAATTATTCATCATGCTTTATAAACTTCTCTTTTTTTAAGTTAAAGAATATTGAATCTAAATCAGAGAAAAAAACTTTGTTGTCTAATTTTTCAGTAACTGACAAATTGAGGCATTTTGGATTGAAGATGCTTTTACTTTTTTAGAAAATTGTCGTAATTCAACTTTTGATTCTAATTTCAGAAATACAATCCGTTTTTTCTTTCTTTTTTCTTGGTATCCACTATTTTTGCGTTGCAGATTAATTTTGAGTTTTCCAGTAATTGATAAACTGTGGCATTTTTAGAGTGAAAATGATTTTACCTGTTTCAGGAAATTATCCTAATTTAAATTTAAATACTACTTTCAAAATACAACACGTTCTTCTTTCTTTTTTTCCTGATACCTATCATTTTTGCGTTAAAGGTCAACCTAAGAGATCACTGATATTTCAGAAAAAGAAAATCATTACTTTCAGCAAGAGGTCAAAAGTAGATAAAAAGTTAAATAGAATACTTTTTATTATAAAATACATATAATTTCCATTATTTACTTGTGCTTTCTGAACCGCATTTTTCACTTTAAATTTTCCTTCTTTTTTACAGAAAAAATAAAATCCAGTTCGCAATAACATATTTTCAAAAAGTAAATGTTTTCCTGTTCCCATGCAATTTTCAAGAATCTATAATGTTCACACAAAATCCCTCTGAAATTCCAAGGGTTCAGAAAAGTTCAAGACAAAACTCTATTCCAATATGGCTCCCATCAAAACTTTGCTTTAATTTCAGTTACAAAGTCGTCAAAATGAAACGGTCCCAGAAACAAAGTTTGATTTCAACAGGACTTTCTAAAACTTGACGAAAGGCAGCTTTATGCTCCCCCCTATAAAGTTTCTCCAAGAACGGCTTAATTTTCATCCTACAATTCATGGTTAATAATAATCAGAACCGCTTTCGATAATAAACAAGTTCTCAACAAAGTAAGATCTTAATAATGTTTAACTATTTCCTTTAAAGTGTATGCCAAAGACAGTGAAAAACGAAATCTGATTGTCTAGAATGGTGATTCAAAACCATTTATATTTTAAAAAATACGATAAATCGTAAATTCACTTTTTAAAGAAAAAGCTGCGCGAAAAGTTTAAAAAAAGGAAACACAGGTGAAAAATCAGCGATTTTTCATTACATGACATCTAACACCCGAAGAAGGTATAACTTTTCTTTGAATGTGTATTTATTTCTTGGAATCAAGATTGTTACTGTTTGAATTGTAACTATTGAAAAGTATTGCCAAATTTAACTAAATAGTTCTGCTTATTTATTTCAAAATTCAACTTGGCAACACTGACAATTAACCTCAAAATTTTGGAATGAGATACAGTGTCCAAGCCACGCCGATTTCTCACTAAGTTGACAAAATATATTGGATTTGTGTATTACTTGATCCTTAACAGCCAGTGTGCTTAATTATGGGTTTTTGAGGGGCTCTTTGGAGTCCGGGGATACAGTTAGACTTTAGTTTCATTTTTTCTTATTTTGTTTCATGTTTGGCCAAGTCTCAGCAGGCAAAAAAAAAATGAGTTTCTAGAAGTAGGAACAGCCCGCATATCTTTTTCTTTTTTTATAATTGAAAAAAAAATTCTCCGAATAAAATAAAAATTTCCTCGAAGAGAAGGAATCAATGACAAAAATTTTGCAACGTGTACAATGTCAATGTAGCGGCCTGTAAATATTTGCAACATCTACATTTTTTCTTTTGATCAGGTGCATACAATGTAGCAACGTATAAAGACTACTTTTAGTTTTTTTTTACAAGCATGAAATAAGAAGACATTTCACCGATGAAAAAAAAAAATCACTGTGACAAAGTTGACCCGCAAATTGTAGGAGGAAAAGCGGAGCTTTGACACCGTGTCAAAAAAATTAAGAATTGCCAACATAGCTCTTGAATTGTAAAGCATCTTTAGAGAATTTAAAGGGTCTGATGAATAATTAAGCAAGAGGGGGCAAATTGATTACTCTTTATTAAGCAAAATTGATGTTCTCTAAGGCATTTACTAATGTATAAAGTTAAATGACTGGCAAAACAAGGCGCGTCCACAGGGGATGTGGCTCTTCAGACCCATACCCCCTTAACCGATATTTGTAGATTATTTCTGTAATTCCTCGCATTTTCCGTGTAGTTTCCTATTCCTGCACTTGATCAAATTTGTGTCCTCAAGGACTCTGGTTACACGTATTTCTGGGAAAGTAATGAATAGGCTCAATAGAAATCTTGTGACATCAAGAGTTGAATTATGACACCTTCCAAACACGTACGTAGGATTTTTGGGTGGGGGAGGGGGCATACGATAAACTAGACTAACACTTGAATCAGAAGAAGCATATACACCTGTTTTACACTTATAATATGAAACTATAATAAATCCATAAAAATCATAAAAATACTTGGGTCCGGAACTGGCGGAAGCTGGACGCCAATGACAAACATTTCATGAATCTAACCGAATTCTATTTCTTATTTCCGAGATTATTGCAAGATAACTTTTAATTACTTACTGGCCTGGTTTAACTCGTTATAAATCGTGTTCAATTAAGTTTAGGAGCTTACATGCAAAAATCTATAGACAAAATCGTCAGTGGACAAAAGGTCAGCTCCATGCAAAGTCCAGGTTCAATTTCCTCCTAACTACCAGCCTCCTGTCCTATTAGGTGTGTCCAGAGTCTTTTTTAGGCGTTTGCCTGAATTCTTAGTCGTTTTTTTTCAAAATATTATATGTTTATTACTCTAACACACGAACTGGAGGGATAGAGATATGAATCCTCATTCTCCTTGACCGCGGGGACACGGCAGTCCCGTGCACACAATTTAGCGACTGATTTTCATAGCACCTTTAAGTTGAAAATAAGGGAAGCGACAAAATACAGTAACCAGCTAGGGTAGTGTAAAGAGAAAATACAAGACTAATTAAAGTCGGGCTAAATGTTTCTAATGGAAGGAAGGTGAGTATTTGAAAATACTGACATAGAAGTGTCATAATCTTAGGAGACATCACTAAAATTTCCACTTTTAACGTATTTCTGGTCTTCTGGGGAGAGGAAGAAGACCGTCGAATGAGAAAAGGGAGTTTCTAGCACCCTTAACCAAACATCGCTTCAGTACTGAGATTATCGGTATAACACATGCCACTTGAAAAAATAAAGTAACAGAGAATGTAATTCAAAGCTCTAGTCAAGCGCGTGTGATAACACAGCTTCTTACATAATATACATATATATATATATATATATATATATATATATATATATATATATATATATATATATATATATATATATATATATATATATATATATATATATATATATATATATATATATATATATCCTATATATATATAAATAAGTTGTCTGTGTGTGTGTGTCGAGTGACGTCATGTTTGTGTGTCGACTGACGTCATTATAAGGATTGAGCTGTATGCGTCATTAAGTTGTTTGTCGACTGACGTCATGTTTGTCAACTGATGAAATTACATACCGGGACACCGGGACACAAATGACGACCGGGACACCGGGACACAAATGACGACCGGGACACAGGGAATATAAATGACGACCGGGAACCCCAAAGAGAAATTACAGACTTGGACACCCGGACACAAATCACGACCGGGACACAGGGAATATAAATGACGACCGGGACATAGGGACACAACTACAACGGGTACGCCGGGGGCACAGGCTGGATATATAAATGACGGCCGGGACACAGGGATTGTTCGAATAGAAATTACGGACCGGGACACAAATGACGACCGGGACACCGGGACACAGGGAATATAAATGACGACCGGGACACTCAAAGAGAAATTACAAACTGGGATACCAGGACACAAATGAAGACCGGGACACAGGGAATATAAATGACGACCGGGACACAGGGACACATCATTAGAATAATGAGGTATAGATCTGAATACGGATTGTTTTTCCCATGGACAATTATATGTTGCATGTTCAAGAGTCAGTAAACCTGACAATCTATTTATATGCACAGACAATGGGACAGCGAAGAATGTTGTATATTCGCATGTTTTACGTAGTTAAAAACATATAATATATATATATATATATATATATATATATATATATATATATATATATATATATATATTATATATATATATATATATAGTATATATTTGAATTCTGTAAAGCCTTTGCTTGTACACCCCTCCCCCCGCCAAAAAAAGGAAACCTGCATATGGCCCTGTCAATAGTGTTAAAAGCATTCGGCACTTAGTTTAGAGGTCCAACCATTCCTTTTGTATCTATGGACTTATTTGGAACTTGGAACTATGGACTTCTCATAAATCCTTAAAATGCCTTCAAAAGACTACCATTTACTACATAGAAAGTTAATCCTCTTCAAATTACCTTTTATTCTTAATTAAATAAAAAATACAAGTTTTTTTAACTGAAAGTAAGGAGCAACATTAAAACAGAAATTACTTCGTATATGAAAGGAGCTGTTCCCTCATCAATGCCCTGTTCTTTACGCTAAAGTTTGACTCTTTCTCTCAACTCTACCTTTTAAAACAGTAAAAAACTTACAAATTAGCTTATGCTACGAACTTCTGTATTCACATGTTTTTATTACATATATGAGGGGGTTCACCCCCTCGTCAGTATCTCGCTCTTTACGCTAAAACTTAAATTTTGTCCCAATTCCTTAAGAATATCCCCTGAATCACAAAGGCCGTAGAATAAATAGTTGAATTACTAAAAATACTTTACCGCAAAGAGCGAGGTATTAGGAGGAGGTGAAAACCCTCATATACGTAATAATTTCTGTTCGTTTTGTTTCAATGCTGCTCTTTACTTTCAGTTGAAAAAACTTTTTCATATTTATTTTTTCATTGTTTTTTTTTTTTAAATAATGCTAGAAAATCCTGTGGTCCCTTCATAGAAATCGTCTTCCCCCACGAAAATTCCTCTATAGAAAGTTCCCCAAACATACCCCCTCTTCTCAATCCCTCCCCAACCAAAAAATCGCCCTGAAAACATCAGTACACTTCCCAATATCCAATACTATAAGTAAGCACTGGTCAAAGTTTGTAATTTGTAGCCCCTCCCACGGGGGACTGTGGGGGAGTAAGTCGTCCCCAAAGACATAGTTATAAGGTTTTTCGACTATGTTGAATAAAATGGCTATCTCAGAATTTTGATTCGGTGACTTTGGGAAAATAATTAGCGTGGGATGGGGCCTAGGTACCATCCAATTTTTTTGGGTCACTGAAAAAAGGGCACTAGAACTTTTCATTTCCGTTAGAACGAGCCCTCTCGCAACATTCTAGGACCACTGGGTCGATACGACCACCCGTAGGAAAAAAAAAACAAAAAAATAAATACGCATCCGTGATCTGCCTTCTGGCAAAAAATGCAAAATTCCACATTTTTGTAGATAGGAGTTTGAAACTTTTACAATAGGGTTCTCTGATACGCTGAATCTGACGGTGTTATTTTCTTTAATATTCTATGAATTTTACAGGGTTCTCCCCTATTTTATAAAAATAAGGCAAATTTCCTCAGGGTAAGACTAAACTTGATGAAACTTATATATTTAAAATCAGTATTAAAATGCAATTCTTTTGATGTAGCTATTGGAATCAAAATTCCGTTTTTTAGAGTTTTGGTTACTATTAAGCCGGGGTCGCTCCTTACTAACGAATATTTAAATACGAATATTTGAATGATTTTGAATCTAACACTTCTGTATTTATAGTATACATCATTCGCTTCACGAATTTATAAACTAAAAAAGGAACATGAAATCTTCAATTGACTATAACTTAATTTTATATTAATAATACAAAAAGGCATGAATTAAATATGAATCCAACAAAGTTCCAAATCCTATTTAAAATCAAAGCCTTTTAAGAAAGTTGCCTCGTTAAAAACCCCAACATGAGAGCTTTCAAAAGATTCTATGATTAAAAAAAAGTTTTCTTCTTCACGGTATTCACAGGATGGACTATTTTTAACAAAGTATTTCATAGGGCGGGTTGGAAGACATGGAGGAGATGAAATTCAAACAAGTTCACGGAACAAAGTTTTACTATTTGGAACATACTAAGAGAGAATGTATAAATCTGTCGAATTGCTAAGAAAGTTGCGAAAACGTCATCGAAGCGGAAAGAAGCAATAATTAAGACGTGATGGAAAGATATTTAGAAACAAAAAGTGAATAGTAAAAGCTGAGAGACGGATGTTAATTGCTTTTTTGAAATTACGATGCAATGCTTTTAAAATGAGCAAGTTCTCATTTAAGATGAACAAGTGTCTGTACATTAAATGCCTAAATTATTGTCACTTTTAGCATGTATACTTCAATTCCAGTAGATTCAATCTTAAAAATGTGCTTAAAGGCTGTTCCCGAAAAAAAAAACCTTTGGGGGCTCGACTTTTATTATTATATTTTTTTCGGTGGCAAAAGAATTGCGCCCCAAAATTTTCGAAGGAGGGATAGAATGACCTAAGGATTGAACCGACCATTCTGCAAGTTGCATTTGAAAAAAAAAAACATTTAGAGACTTGTTTTCGGCCTAAAATTTTAAATACAACACGGAAATATTAAAGTAATAACACTTTGAGTTGATAAACAAGTCCTAAAAATGACAATGATACCATATTCTCAGTAACAAGGCTACTTTGAAAGAAACAGTTCGTGCCACAATTTTATTGTTATTGGCAAACAAGTTTTGATCCAGGGGGGGGGGGGGGTGAGGATGTGTCAGGGATTTTTTGCAGGGGAGGTTTAGCCCCGATGGGCACATGTTTTCAACTTTTCTGAGTAGGGTCCAATAACCTAAATATTTCAAGAAATCCCTCTGTGTACGTTTGCTATATTGTAATTGAATTACAGACTGCCGCTAAGAAAACTTTATGCAAAGGCACACCCGGGTTCCAGACCTGGGTGGTTCAGTAGGTACTTTCATAAAAAGTAAAGTTCATTAAAACATGAAAGCGCATCTTTTGTTTCCCATTTTTTTCCTTTTTTTCCAGTTGCCCCTTTGGGCCTTCCTTGGGAGGATCGGAGGGGGGAATTCCACCCGTCTACATCATTCTCTTTCTCTGCAAAGATATCTTTCCTGAAGAAGTAATTTTACCCAGCTTCTCTGTATTTAATTTTGCTTTTCTTACGATCAGATCCGTTTCAAAATAAAGTAAAAACCAAATAATTGAATTGCATGATAGTTTTCACACTTATTTTAACTAGTGACTCAGGTCAAAAGTTGAATTCCAAGTTGTAAAAAGAAAATGTAGCTAAAATGTTGATCAAACTACCACTTAAAACGAATGACTAGCAAATTAAATATTATCACGGAAACTCATAATCAAGGAATAATTGTGGTAATTAACTGAATAGAACTGTTCTGGCTCTACTCTGAGCTGTTCCAAAGATATACAAAAAGGCAAGAGACCAGTGAGCATGTGAAACTGATAAACAGAGAAGACGAGTGGTATTCTGAGAAAAGACCAGTAATGCCATCTATCATAAAGCAGTAAGTTTTCTTTTATTTCGCTGTATAAGTGGTGCTCCAGCTTTACTACCTTCGAAGCTTATGAGCCTAAGTTGCTTATGAACCTATTTTGCTTATGAACCTAAGTTGCTTTTGAACCTAAGTTGCTTATGAACCTAAGTTGCTTATGAACCTGCGTTGCTTACGAACATGAGCAACGCTTAACTGTCTATTAAGCAAGCAGTTTTAAGTTCTTGTAAGCAATGTTCAACCACCAAGAATTGTTTCCCTTTTAGATTCTAATTTTGTTCAGCCGAGACAACGCAGTTCTTATCTAGTGTGCAAGTATACATGGATTTGATGATTCCCCCCTCCAATGACAAAATCTCTAGTATCCTCTTCAGTTTCTTCACTGGTATGCAGCCTCAGCTATTCATATCTGTTAGTCAGATCAGATGTCGATATTACATTCCAAAATAAAATATTAAAACAAAATGTGGAAGCGATTCTCCATCAAGATGGACGTTTCGGTATATGATACTACAAAGAATATAGACAAAAACTTCCTGATCAAGAAAACCCCTTCACAAATACATACAAACTAGACGCGAATATATGGATGGGATTTGCAGATTTTTCTTTTATGCTAGAAATTAGAATATTCTCAGCTTAAATTACAGAAAAAAGAAACTTTCGTTTTTATTTTCATCAATTAATTAATAATTTTATATTCATCAGTTTAGTGTCACTGAAAGGCATAAACAGACTTGTAGATGCTGGTTATGTCAGGAATAGGAGCAGTGGCGTTAATTCATGGCGTATATTTCAAAATCTTGGGGGTGGTTCCATCATAAAAAATCCAAAAATCAAATACCCTAAAAATCAAGAAGACTGGCATATTGCTAATATATATTATTCACATCACAACCGGCCACCAGAAGTTTCTCACACCTTTTAATGACACAAAGCTATAGGAATATATAATATTAATTGTTAGAAATAGAATAAAAACATTTTGTTTCTATTGCGAGTGCTCCTGAAAATATTTAAACCCCTTATCCGAGATAAAGACCTACACATCAGAAGCTAAAAAGCAATAACTGGGTTAAATATAGAATTATATTAAAAGTACTCATTAGCGGCAGATAAGCAAACCAGAAACCCAGATCAAATCATAGACACATATTTAGTGCATGGATCAATTTTAAATAACAAAAATAATAATAGCTTAATTGAATAACTCAATATGTTGCTAAAGCTTGGTGAACATAAAAATAGTGATAATTTTAAAGCAGATAAACTTTATAATTTCCAATAAATATTAAAATATAATGTTTGTTTAGCTATTGTAGTGAATAAATATATTCTAAGCTATATAAGCTAGGGACCTGTTTTACAAGAAACTTTGGCCTGAGCCTAAGATAAGCATGGTCTCCGCATGAGTTTATGCACATAGGCATGCTGATTGAATGAACGAGTCTTTTTTCAGGGACAAAACCATATTCTTCAAATAACATTCAGAAATATCAGTAGAAAAGAGGAGTTAATAAAGCTAAATTTTCTAACCTCAAACTTTGGAACAGCAAAATTTATAAAAATAACAACTAAAGATCCCTGAACCTGGCAAAATCCACAATCTTGCTTTCGAGCAAGATTGTCAAAATCACAATATAGGTCAGAAACTCATGATCTCGATTGTCAAATGTCCAGCATTATCACAATCTAGATTGTCAGAGGAACAACATATTTACAATGTAGATTTCAAATGTAAAATCCAATTTGTCAGTGAAAAAGAATTCGATGTGGAGGTTTCGAGCAATTGCAACCTGATTAAGGTTCAAGGTGGCTGCATGGCTTACGAATAAAAAAAAAAAAAAAAAAATGAGAAGTATATCTTTAAAACGCACTGTCAATCAACAGATCCAGACAGATTATTTTTGATTAGCCAGGTTTTTAGTTGAGCTTAATCTCGATTATAATCTACTTTTAGTAGTTGACTGAAAATGACTGAAATAGAAAATGCCTGGTAGATAATGAATCAAAATAATGTGTTATAAATAAGGAAAAAAATAAAATTACTGCATCTCTTACTGACGCTATGAATCGACAAATCATGACAGATTATCATATATAGTGCACATTACTTGAAACATTTTTTTTTTTTTGCAAGGAGTTTTTTTTAGTCGGGTTGTCGAGCTTTAGTTTGACTTGTGACTCACTGCTTCTCATTCTGTTTTAGAATCTTCCTAAGTTCTACCGCTCACCCTGCATGCTAGAAATGTTTATTACGGTCGCATTTTTCCTCCCCCTTCTCTAGACAAAGAGGCTGTAAGTCAGCCATCCAAAACCATAATGCATTTCCCCAGTCCGTATTTTTTTTTAAATCGCTGTGTGGATTAACTGGGGGGGGGGGCACAGAGAACGATTACAAATATTTTGTTTCGAATAAGGATAAATCGAATAGCTGACTTTAGGGACTTCTCCGATTCTACCAATCTAGAAAGTACGGGAGGGGGGTAGTCATAGAAAGTGAATTAAACTAAAAAATTAGGATCTCAAGAAACAATTGGTTTTAAACGCGCAAAATTGGTTTGAACGCATTTCATCAGTCTGGCAGCAAATTCATTCTTATTATTTACCTACAGTTACTCAATTTTCAAAAGCCTTCCATGTCAAAGCTGGATTTTCAAACCTTCCACCAGTCTACGTATTTTCTAGAGATCCCTTTTTACAGTCTGATCTTCTTTCCTGTCCTGGGAATCCTTCATAGGATTTAAAAGGAAGTAAGATTATTAGTTTAGACATTCAGAGATTAGAATTTGGATATGCAGCACAATTATATTTCAAGACAATTAAACGTATCTGAATCAGATAGGATTAATTTCCTTTTCAAATATCATTTTCCCGCACCTCTCGTCCCCAAGGTAGAATCTTGATCTGAACTCTCTAATTGCAGATCGAGGCAGGGAAAGTTCAAGGAATTGGTTTTACATTTAGCCTAAAGCTAGGCCGAGTGTCTTGTACTGAAATTGTAATTTATGTCCGATCAGCCGTTGGCTAAAAAGTTATATTTCTCTAAAATGCTTTCTCGTTTCCAGCAAACTTGTGGATTTTGCGTTTTGAAAGTTGGACAGGGATAAATACTGGAAGACTAAATTAGAATAAGTTTCTTGTAAGTGACTCCCCTTGATTATTAGAAACTAACAGAGTCTGAAATAAGATTGGTACCTAATGCACTCTATAGAGTGGTTACTTGTAACCCAGAAGGAATAAGAATAAAATTTAAATATAAAAAGCTGATCACAGGGGCTGTCTTATAAATAAGAAATTACTGGGGGCCAGTTCATCCGAGGAGAGGGCTTCAAGCTAAATTGATGATCTCAATTTAGCTATTCCAGTTTACAAAGAGCCTATTTATGCATGATTATCAGTTTCACGAGGTGGAGGGTAGACAAGCCAAACAGCACAATTTTTCAAGTTAGGAGAGGGAGAGACTCCTTCACGAAACCTTGCTGAACCTTGTTACCAAATATTGAGCATTGAATCTAGAAGAACCAAAATTTATACACTCCCAGACTTGATCAATCGATAGAGCAGAGGTAATACTTCATGGCTTTCACCTTAAATTCAAGTTCATATTTATGCATGATTATTGATTTCAGGAGGGAAACAGGGGAGGAAAAATCTGTAAACAGTACCTCTTCCCGTAGCACGTTTAGGGGAAGGGGATGAAACTAATTCATTAATTAATGTCTGTAGAGCAAATTACCATCATTGTTTAATTTTGAGCCAATATAACGAACAGAAAGCCTGATTGGTTCTTTTGTGTGAAATTTTAAGCCAGTAAAAATAACGAGCATTTTTTTAGTCACAACATATTTCACATGTAAATTCTGTTTCTCTGTGCCTAAACTATGTAAACAGATGACCTGCATTAATAAATACATTTCCTTTTATCAAAAGAATTCCTTCCCCTTGTCTTTAAAATTAACTTTGTTGCCAACATGAAATGCATTTTATTTATCAAGGGGAAAAAGGTCCCTAGTATTTGTAATTTTCTATTGCAAGACCTATGCAAACACCAAAGAAAAACAGGTTCACAGGCGACAATGTTTTATATAGTTTTAAACAGCTGCGGAACTGAGATTAAATTGCCGGAGTTATATGCTTTTTTGAGGACAGGAAAAACTTTAGAAAGTCTGTCACTTTCAAAATAGAAAGAGCAAAACCTTTATAGAATGTGTATACATTGTATTTCATCTTTGGTAGAATGTGTTTTTTATGTTTGGAAAGGAAATATGGAATTCTTATTTGCAAAAGAGGAAATATTTTTGTCGTTTTTATGGGGAGCTAAATTAAATTTCGGAACAGGAGTGGGAGTTAACTTAATAGCTACATGTTAAAGAATTGTTATTATAATTAATCAAAATTAGTTATACGAAACTTTCAACTCACTTTTTGGAACATTTTTCATAACTAGGAACGCTATGAAATAGAACATGAAGTACAAATTTCGAAAATATATTAAGGGTTATATGCTTTTAAGAAAATAAAATTGAAACATTAAAAAAAAAAAAAAAAAAAATCTGAAAACTTTTGAGGGCAAAAAAAAACAAAAAAAAATAGAAAATGTTAACTTTTAGAAAAATAACAACTTCATTAAAAAAAAAATAATAATTACTATTTTTGCTATTGGTTTGAATTAATTCTTAATATTGTTAACAAAATAAAAATTTTTGTTAATTTAAGGTGAAGAGCATTTGTTTAATCAAGAGTTGCATTTAATTTCAAAGTTTTACTTTACAAATGCAATATAGACATATTTTTGATACGATCTTCTAATAAAGGACAGTCACTTTACTCCGTCTTTTGCTCTTAGAACTATGCGTCAAACATGACAAGGTTTCAACAGGATTTCCCAAACCATCAAGAGCACAGAAAATACACAGGCTAACAGAATAATATAAATCTAGATTAGAGACTCAAGGTCTCATGAGTAATCGCAGAATAGTTACTAATAATCACTATAATAAAAGAAAAATATAACAATAGAACAGTACTGTTATATATAATAATATAGTATAATAATCATCGAGTGGGTTGGTGCAATGGATTCGGGATCCCTTGTCTGAGAGGACGCGGGTTCGAATCCCAGTGTACCCAATTCTTCAGTTTGGGACGGTGGTCAGTGGCGTGACTCTGTAAGCTTAGCCAGAGTCGACCCAGCTCTAAATGGGTACCTGGAGAAATCTGGGGAAGGTAAACAGGAAGGGTATGCGAAAGCACAGGATGGCTGGCCCCCAACCCCCCATTGCACTTCCTGGCTGAAGGGCCAAGAAACGGAGATCAGCACCGCCGGTACGGACTGTAAAGTCTAATGCCGTATCCTTTACCTTTACCTTTTAATCATAACAATGTAATTATAATACTATAGCGATATAATAATATAATAATGTGATAGTAAAAATAATCAAGGAATAATCATTTAGCTTTATCTTTGGTAAAGCATCCTTATTCTCAGCAAAGCAAAGGTGAAATTTTAGCGCAAGCAGGGAGTGAATAAATGAGAAGTGATTGCCTCAGCCTTTTACTTAGGGTCATTACTGGTTATTCTAAGCTTTAATATCGCCCTTTGCTCCAATTTGAATATGCTAGCCTTTTCATTTCATTATGATTAAAATCAGCCATTCAAACTTTGCGTCACTTTTCCCATTGTTATTTTTGAGTCAAGCGATTT
Organism: Artemia franciscana; assembly: GCF_032884065.1. NCBI lineage: Eukaryota > Metazoa > Arthropoda > Branchiopoda > Anostraca > Artemiidae > Artemia > Artemia franciscana. The sequence continues at coordinate 47,757,674 of NC_088864.1, read as the reverse complement.
GGATCCTTTACTACATTCTTCCTACTCATACTCACTGTGAGCCTTGGATTGGCTATGCTCATACAACGTCCTTTGGACAAAACCATATCTTTTTCTTTTTGCCAGTTAAAGCCGAATCCTACAATATTTGTGCCATTGAGAGATAATTGTATACATGTAACGAAAGGTGGTATTTGCGACTGAAGTAAACTTGCCGCAGTCGACAGTGTCAGCACAAACTAGTTCCTCGTGGTTACAAGAAAAGCTGACATCCTCCACCGCTCATCACGGGAAGCCACGATGCAAAGTTTTAAGGAAATTATGAACAAAAAATACAGAAAACCTTTGTCATTTGATCTTAACAAAGTACCTTTTAAGCATAGTATCCCCTCCCCAGCAATTGTCAAATCAGAAACTTGAAGCATAGCATTACTAACGGCGTGACAGTTCTACAAACTTATCAAGCACATTTTAATTAGCAAGTCCCTTCCCCTAGTAAGCATCTAGCCTTTAATCACCCCCCCCCCTAAAGTAATTATGTGCACCCGTTGTCAAAGAATCATCCGGTTTTTTTTTGTTTTTTTTTTTTAGGAATACACTACTAGACCTCACAGCTAAAACTGAATCAGTCTTTCCTCAAATCCCTTAGACTGTCCTTTCGATAAAACCAATCTAGGAACAAAAAAGGAGATACTCGGAGTAACTAAAAAAAATCAAAGGGCAAAAATTCAGCAGATAGTAACTCTTGTCCCGATGTAAGGAAAAATATTTCGTTCTTTGCTGTCATCGATTTTTTTTTCTTAACTGCTACGATTTAGAGTTTACTGTGCCGTTACCATGAATGTCTGGCACCATCATGCATCACACGATTGCTGTCATCGATTTTTTTTATGTTAGTATGTAGCACAGATCAAATAGATACTGCTACGATTTAGAGTTTTCTGTGCCGTTACCATGAATGTCTGTACCGTTACCATGAATGTCATAAAGAAGGCTACACAAGCATGGGTGACTGTTCTTTCGATAAAACCAACCTAGGAACAAAGAAGGAGATACTAAGGGTAACTAACAAAAAAAAAATCAACAGTTATGTTACTATGTGGCCCAGATCCAACAGAAACTGCTACGATTTAGAGTTTATTGTGCCGTTACCATGAATGTCTTCTTGTGGGAAAAAATATTTTTTCAAATATTTTATGTTTTTCTATTAGATAAAATAACAATTCTATAATAAAATAAAAATAATAATAAAAAATAAAATAAAAAATAAAAATAAAATAAAATTCGATAGCAAACTTACTACCAGTACGCTAATTTTAAATGATCATAACAAAGGACATTAAGTTAAGTGATTTTAGTGATGTTATTTAGTATTAATAGTTGAGTAGGATAATTCTTTTTAGCAGTAGTATTTAATTATATTTAGTATTTTCTATATAGTATTTTTATAATAATATTTTAACAGTTATTTACTAATACTGCTATTATTAATTGTTCTCGTTTAGTAATATTAGACCATTGAGTAATATTTGATATTGAGTATTTTTAACCATAATTTATCGGTTTTCAAAAGCTTAAATCAATACCTGACGACGCAAGAATATTCCATTATTGATATAATTTTTTTATAGCTTTAGATGGCAGTTAAAATACCATGTTCAAAAGCAATGGTTACCCTGAATGAATTAACTGGGATGTCTTTCCTTGTTTACCTCAAAAGTTAAAACAGTATTTCAAAAGTTGGCTTGGCCTTTAATAGGAAGATGAAAGCAAAGTTTTTTTTTTGTTTCAAAGTTTTATATATTGTTAAAATTTGATGATAATTTACAAGTTTAGTTTTCTATATTTCTAGAAAGCCAGATAAGAGTAAGATTATTTGAAAGGCTAAAGTTTTAGGGGATATTTTTGACGGTAGCGACACAAAAAGTTCCAATTACCGGCAACTTAAAATCATTTAACGACCATCGTTCTGAGCACACTTTAGAAGATTACTGAGGTTTCTAAGGGAAGGCTTAGTTCTTTCAAAACTTTAGTGCCTAAAGGACAAAGCATAAAAAAAAAATCGAAAAGAGAGAGAGAGAATAATATATTATTTCTTGAGGAGCCAAGTGGCTCGACTACTTCAGTCAAGAGAATCGTTAGTTCCTCAACTTCACAAACAAAAGAGATCCTCCCTCTATGACTCTTGAGAAGAAACTGAGAAGTGGGATTCAGCGCACCAACAATGTCTTACAAACGAGGAACTCCCTAATTGAAGCGCGAATCTCAAGAGAAAGACCTTTTCAAGGGTACAAGGGGGAACAGAAATGCCTGTGGTTACCCTTTTTAACCTGGGAGAGAGATGATGACCCTTAAACAAATGGGATAGTGGCAAGAAACATCTCATATCTAATGTGTGATATGTAAAAGAACTTGTGCGGCAAAAGTACAAATAATGGCGTGGAACTGAATATGCTTCTGACAGAGTTAATTATGCAAGATGGGAAAACAATGAGATTTGGTTATATTCAAAGAACTGGAAATGACTCCTACTACTTGATTAGAAAACAGGAATTAAGAGGAAGGTTTATTCTTATCTATATACCAAGGTCATCAATAACACTTAGATTAGTTACTACAAAGAAGATATAGTTTAAATCTTGGCACCAGAAGGATGGTCAGACACATATTTTATGGTTTATATTGGGTCTACCACTAACACAATACAAAATCATCTGAAATCGTCCGAAAACCACTAGACTAGAGAAAAACCTGTAAATTCAATTGTAGTAATGTCGCGTCTATATTCGACTCTATTTGTCAAAACCCCCAGAAAACCTTTAAGGTTTTCGGAAGTTTACGATAAAAATTTTTAGTTTATCCTGCTTGCAGTTCTTTCAAATTTAGCTTTTAAAAAAAACTTCAGTTAAGTCAACAGAAAAGTGTATCGCCAACAATAGCTAGATTCCTGCAGGGACTGCTGTAAACAGGGAGAAAAAGAAACCACGAAACTAGTGATAAATCAGGGCAATAGAGGGTGGTAACCTGGTCAGTACGTGTTCCATGCATGCAAGAATTTATACTTTAAAAACTTTGCTCCTCATCGACCTAATGGCGGGGGGGGGGCAACTAAACGTAAACTATGAGATAACAACAAGACTTAGTTACATAGAAAGCATCTAACCCACAAAGACTAGAGTTGGAAGCATAATACAACACTCAAAGGTTCTTTTTTTTTTCTAGTTGCACAGAAAACATGCCAGACCGCATTGCTTTGGTCTGGGTAGTTTGACAAAAAGAGTTCTAAAGCATTTGATACTGCGTATATAGTTTTATCTAATTTCCTAAAATTTATTTCAACGTGTTATTCATTGTAAGAATTAACCAAGGTAGCTCCCGAAATGGGGGGGGGAGATGTCGTAAGGGAAGATTTAAGGGAAAGTGTGTAAAAATAGATTGGGATGGAGGAGTAGCGAGCATAGCTGTGTTGGCCTCAGATGGCTTGATGCTGGAGTGAGTGGTTAGTAGTAGTAGTAATTGTTAGACACAGATGAATGCATCAAATTTGTTAGGTTTTCTTTGTCTGTTTTCTTTAAAGTCGATATTGTTAGTGTATTCTCATTTCAAAGTTCAGATTGATGAAATGTTTTCGAGGGCAAGCTAGTACTTCCAAAGCATTAAACGAGTATTCGGTACTACCCAAAGTACTCGCCAAGATTTTTCTCTTTTTAAGCTTTGAAAGGTTTTTGCCAGAAAAAAAACGTTATAAATCATCTTAATGTTGTAAAATAGTGTATATTTTCATATACTACTACTACTAACAACTTACCGCGGCACCAAGTCGCCTGAGGTCAACACAGCTACGCACGCTCCTCCTCCATCCCAATCTATTCCCTCTTTACACCCTCCCAGGAACTTGTTTGCTTATACGCTTGTCTTTTAAGGGGGGCTGAAGGGTTCGCTACCCTTCCCTATAGGCGCAAACCATGTCTGATTTTCAGAAAAATAAAAAAGTTCGAAGTAAAACTCTTGAATGTCATCTGTGGTCGTCCAAAATCAATACACATTGCTTGCAAAGAAGCCAATTTTGAACAAGATGCACCGTTTATGGTAAAGGAAATCTGCTTTATCGGTTGGTGATAGCTGGGGAATCGATGAACACCTTGTCTCTTCAATTTTTCTTGCAACCCTGTATTGTAGGACAGAAATCAGATACAGTATACTTTACTTCCGGGTCGGGGTTGAGGTTCTATTTGTGTCTAAAGTTCCCTCTACATAGATCTCACAAGTAAAATTCTGGGAATTTATTTCGATTACCAATTTGTGTGAAAAATTACACGGATTTGATATTCTTCCAGAGATCGTCGTGATCGCCAGAGATGGTGTATCTGAATTTTCCGTTTCCTCAAGAGACCCAAAATTATTCGTACGACCCAGTTCTAAATTCCTCATTCCATTGATGGCTTTTGTTCACATAATCGTACTAGATATATTTTATAGCTAAATATCTCCTATTCAAATACTTAATAATTTCGCAGATATGCTGAATTTTTTCGCAGATATGCCCTTTGGCGTATTCAAGGTAATAATATCCCACCATTTACTTTTATCATCCTAAAAAAACTGAAGTCCTTCGAGAATGTAGACATGGCAACATCGATATCCTCTTTCTAACTGGGCATTAGAACAGGGCTCAAAGGTAAATAAAAAATCAATTTAAAATCTGGAAGAAATAAAACATTTAAATACTCTAACATAATTTTGAAGAGGCTATTAAGCGAATGACGGTCAAACGGTTCGGTCTCTTTGTCAATAAAGTTTCCAAACAATGAAAGAGATGGTATCTAAACAAAGATTCCCAAGGTACTTTTTCCGATGATATCTATATCCATTAGATAGAAAGCAATTTAATGAAATCGAGAGTGCCGGTTGATAAAACCGGTTCGAAAGCAATGCAAAGAACCGGTAGAACCAGTCAAACCATGGCTTTTCTCTATAAATGAAGTCTTCAACAACGGAAGGTAATCCTTAAACGAAGATTCCAAAATAATTTGTCTTAAAATTGCTCTTAAAATTGAGGGCACATTGGAAGGCAATTTATAAAGACTGGCAGAAAAAGTCAAACGATTTGAACTTCTTCATAAATAAAGATTCCAAACAATGAAAATTATAGTCTATCAACAAAAATTTGTAGAATACAACCCCTAAAACCGAGTGAACCGGTTGATAAAACCGGTTCTAAGGAAATGCATAAACCCGGTAGAACTGATCAAACCACTTTCTGTGTAAATATATTTGACAAACAATTAAAGGGATAGTCTAAACAAAAGCTCTCGAAAGACTTTTTAAATGATATTTGAGTTCACTAAGAAGAAAGAAATCTATAGAAATAGTTCAATTATTAAAATCTTAATCGTCAATCAGGGGTAACACTTGGGAAACATTGTCTGGACTTGTGCTGATTAAGAATCAGTGACTTCAAGACAGTAGGCCTACAAGCCAAGAAATATTTGCGTCTAAAATAGCGCGACTGCAGTGCTTCAAAAGGACACGCTACTTCCTACGATTAATAAAAAAAACAAGTTTTTCAACTGAAAGTAAGGAGCGACATTAAAACTTAAACCGAACAGAAATTACTCCGTGTATGAAAGGGGCTTTTCCCTCCTCAACGTCCCGCTCTTTACGCTAAAGTTTGACTCTTTCTCTCAACTCTGCTTTATAAAACAGTAAATAACTTTTGCGTAAAGAGGGGGACGTTGAGGAGGGAACAGCCCCTTTCATACACGGAGTAATTTCTGTTCGTTTTAAGTTTTAATGTCGCTACTTACTTTCAATTAAAAAACTTGTTTTTTTATTTAATTTCTGAACGTTTTTGAATTAATGCATGTTTGATTTTGGCTCTCCGCAAATGAATAATCAAAACAAAATTTGCGTATTAATTTTTTTTTTGCTAAATGACTTTCTCTTAGTTTTAGTCAGACGATTTTGAGAAAGTGTGGGGAAGGAGGCCTAGTTGTCCTCCAATTTTTCGGTTACTTAAAAAGACAACTAGAATTTTTAATTTTTAACGAACGTTTTTATTAGTAAAAAATATACGTAACTTATAAATTAACTTACGTAACGAACTTCTATATTCGCATATTTTTGTTATGTATATGAGGGGATTTGCCCCCTCGTTAATACCTCGCTGTTTACACTAAAGCTTTAATTTTGTCCCAATTCTTGAAGATTGACCCCTGAATCACAAAGGCTGTAGAACAAAAAGTTGAAATTACTAAAAATACTTTAGCGTAAAGAGCAAGGTATTTAGGAAGAGATAAACTCCCCATATACGTAATAATCTATGTTTGTTCTAAGTTTTAATACTGATCCTTACTTTAAGTGGAAAAAACTTTTCATATTTTGTTTTCTTTTTTTTTAAAATAATACTAGAAAATCCTGCGCCCCCTTCATTGAATTTCTCTTCTCCCATGACAAATTCCTCCAAGGGAAGATCCTCCGGTGTAGCTCCCTCCCCTCGACTCCCCCCAACCAAAAAATACCCCTGAAAAGGTCTTTACACTTTCAAATAACCATTACTGTATGTAACCCGTGATCGGTCTTATGGCAAAAAATACGAAATTCCACATTTTTGTAGATAGGAGCTTGAAACTTTTACAGTACGGTCCTCTAATAAGCTGAATGCGATTGTGTGATGTTCGTCGAGATCCTATGATTTTTAGGGGGTGTTTCCCCTTATTTTCCAAAATAAGGCAAATTTTCTCAGGCTCACAACTTTTGACGAGTAATATTAAATTTGATGAAACTTATATATTTAAAATCAGCATGAAAATCCAATTCTTTTGATATATCTATTAGTATCAAAATTCCGTTTTTTAGAGTTTCGTTTACTATTGAGCCGGGTCGCTCCTTACTATAGTTCGTTACCACGAACTGTTTGAAACTAAAACTTATAACCACTGTACTAAACTCAATAAATTCAACGGATTTTATCTTTGAAAGCTGACAAGACTTTCCCTATGCAAACTTATTTATAAATGAAAGGCAGAACCTCCTAATTGCATTTCTTAATTTTCCTGCCAATTAAAATAACTAGGCCTCCTCCCCCAATCCTTTTTTCTCAAAATCGTCCGATCAAAACCAAGAAAGAGTCATTTAGCAAAAATAAATAAATATGTTAATCTCATTTTAAGTATTCATGTGCGGAGAGCCAAAATCAAAACATGCATTAACTGAAAAACGTTCAGAAATTAATTAAAAAAAAGACAAGTTTTTTTAACTGAAAGTAGGGAGCTTCTTACTCTACACCGCGCTCTTTACGCTAAAGCTCGACTCTTTTTCTCAAATCTACTTTTTAAAACAGTGAAAAACTTTAGCGTAAAGAGCGGGGCGTTGAGGAGGGAACAGTCCCTTTCATATACGGAGTAATTTCTGTTCGTTTTAAGTTTAATGTCACCCCTTACTTTCAGTAAAAAAACTTCTTTTTTTTATTTAATAGCTACATAACATACAGGTCTTTGAATAAAAACAACAAATATACTTTTCAACTAAACCATTGTTTCTGTAGCGATGTACTAGCAACATTTCATTGCTTTAGCAATGAAAGATTGAGGTTTGTGGCGTGAAGGGAGGGGCAGAGTATCAGAAAATTTTAGCCAAAAAAAATGCCCCGTAATACTCTGTGCTGATTTTTAAAATTCTAAAAAACGACAGAGACCAATTTCAAAAGAACTGAAACGCAACAGTACATATAAAAAAAAAGAAAATTAAGAAAAAAAGATAAGAACAACATAACTATGGCCATGTCTTTTCCTATCATGGTCTTTTAAAATAGATCACTTTTAATTATAATTTAGGTTTGCTTATGAAAAGACAGAGTAATACTTCAGATTCAATCGTCAAGAAACATTTAATATTAAGGAGAATTAAATGTTGTTTTTTTTTAAACTTGTTTTTTTTATTTAATTTCTGAAAGTTTTGAATTAATACATGTTTTGATTTTGGCTCTCTGCACCTGAATAGTTCAAACAGAATTTGCATATTATTTTTTTTTTGGTTAAATGGCTTTCTCATAATTTTGATCTGACGATTTTGAGAAAAAAGGAGCGGGGGAGGAGGCCCAGTTGCCCTCCAATTTTTCGGTTACTTAAAAGGCAACTATAAATTTTGATTTTTTACAAACGTTTTTATTAGTAAAAATACGTAACGAAATTCTATATTCGTATGCTTTTATTACGTATGTGCGGGGGTATGGCATACTTTTCTGTTTGTTTTGAGTTTTAATGTCACCTTAATTTCATTTGAATTTTCAAAGTATGGCATACTTTTTGTTTGTTTTGAGTTTTAATGCCACCTTAATTTCATTTGAATTGTTTTATACTGGAACTCCCCAAAGACAAGGAGACAAGCGCCAAGAAATATTTAATATTAAGGAGATATTCTCAGAACCAAAAATTACGATAATTAGGGGTTGGTCTATCACGTCTAGGGCTAAATGGAAAGCAAGCCTTCCGCGGTTGGGGTGAAAGGACGTCATAAAGAAAGATTTAAAGGAAATGGGAACTTCCTGGGAAGGCGTGAGGAGGAAGGTTTCGAACAGATTGGGATGGAGGAGGAGCGTGCGTAGCTGTGTTGGCCTCGGGCGGCTTCGTGCTGTGGCGAGTTGTTAGTAGTAGCAGTAGGTGCATTACAGGCTATAAAATCCGATAATTAATTTTATGAGAGTCAAATGAGGCAGTTATTTGTTTTATGGACACAGCATATTAGCACTTTTTATCTTGTACCATTTTATCTATCTTACGACTTCGAAATAAAAACTTCTCTAACGTGGGACGTATAACAAGGAAAGACAATGAAAATATAGATCCTTGTCTATGATACGATGATACTTCCCCAAATTTCCGACGCGTACTGGAGAAATACGGAAGATCTGTGGATAAAAATAAGATCATTCAGACCTAAAAATAATTTTTTTTTTTTTAGAATCCTTCCACTCTCCCACCAAAGAAAGATAGTTTCATTAGCCTCATATGTCTTCGAAGTTTCAACTCCGAATTAGAAGTTGAAGTTTCAATTAGAAGTTGAAGGTTCGAAACTGAAAAACATTGCAGTATTAGAAACAATTCTAAAATATAAATTTTTAAACCTAATCTCCCAATGTAAATAACTTCGAGTTTCTTTTATACAATTAAATATAAAAACAAGCCGAAGCACTTCGCCTTTTAAGAGAGACAAAGTTTGGTCCGCAAAAAGATTCGCAATCTCGTTCCAGTTCAGTGAAGCAAAGACGGAAAGATCGCTATAGTCCAAATTAAGGATTTTTTCCTCTTGGATTTTTCCTCCTCTTCTAAATGGATTCCATACGATTTTCTTGTCGCCAAGATAGATTAACAAGTTTGTAGAACATAGTTCCCCAGTTGCTAGTGGACTTTCAGTTTTTCTAACATGAAAAGCCCCGCTTTATGATTCATAATTCCTCAAGTTCTTGCGTTCAATTGATCTTAGAAAGAGCTCGAAAACAAATTTTAAGAGAAAGTTGTGCCAAAAGAAACTTTCCTTTTATATAACATTTAATTCAAAATGTAATAGTTAGGGCAGAAAGACAATCTCAGCACCATCTGTATGATTTTTGGGGAGAAAAAATCGTTTACGACTATTGTGGACAGAATATAAACTGAATCCCTTATGGATTTTGAAAAAAAATTGCCACCTATGTATTGCAAAATATATTTGCTGTAGTTTGAGCAGTATGTACATAAAGCTGTAAGATTCAACAGATTTTCACCATTTAATAGTGACAGTGTAAACCAAACCCTGTTAATATACCAAGCAAAACGTTATACAGTATTCAAACTACAGAAACAAGGATAACGGGTGGAAATATGACCTTTCCTTAATTGCCCTTATGTGTTGCCTTAATTGCCCTTTTGTGACCCTCTTGGGTTCAAAGCAGTATTTGGCCAAAGGCGGTCAAATACTACTTGAAATTTTCAGAAGCAAATTTGACCAAGTCTAGTATCTAAATTTAAGGTTTCAGTGTCGAAACCCCTGATGCAATCTCATCTTTAAGCAGTTGCAACAATATTCATTAAAAAAAAAAAAAAAAAAAAAAATTATCGATATCATTATCTAATGATATTGGCCGAATCGGCTTAGTAAAAGCATATTCTCTTTCCGAGTTTGCTAAAAGTCTTTCAATATATTGATTAAATCAAAATGGTTTGATGTTTATTGCATATATCGGGAAATATATGCCTATTGGAATTAAGCCTGAAGAATCTGAGTTGGCAAAATTTTGAAGTTTGAAAAAAGTGGAACTAGAAATTTTTTTAGAGCTTTAAAATAAAGGATAAACCAAATATGGCATTCCTTTAAAAAAAATCCTGGTTTCCAGTCTCAATTTAGAACTCCAAAGGCCACACAGTGATTTTCCCATTGATAGGCCTTGACTGAAACATACATATCTTCATCTCTTCATTTGGAACATTGTTCAATATATTATAAATTCCTACATTCGGCAAGCTAGCAACCAAGAGAATCGGAAAATCAAGCCGACAAACTGACTCATCAGTCAAAAGAGGTAGTTCTGTTTCTTAGAGATTTAAAAAAAGAGAGAAAAGGTAATTTTAAACGAAAAACCTTGTTCTGTTGAAAAGCACGATTTTACCACAGAAGTTTACACCAGGTAACATGATTCTTTAAACCGAATTGATTGCGGGATGAGGAAAGAGCCGTTCTTAGGGTTGGTAGCACCCAAGGAAAAATTAATTACAGCCTCCCCTGTAACTACTCAAATAAAAGCAAAAAAGGAGAATCAAAATGAAAAAAACTTGATCAAATTGAGCACCCCCCAGCCGCGGTGCCCCCTCCAGCCATGGACCCAGGAGAGCTTGCCCCAATCACCCTCCCCCCTTTGAACAACTCTGGGAGAGGATAATATCAAGCCATCTGCAAAACGATGCAAAGAATATGAAGTTTCCGCTGTCTCCACAGTCGTTTTTCTTTTCTTCCCCCTTTCGATAAGCAATTTACACCTCCTGTACAAGCTCTAGTTCTTGTGTAGAATATTTATTTAGTACGCTATATCATCGACTTAAAAATAAATGGATTCACTTTCACTTTTAAATCCCGGTAATTTAGATGGGGGAGGGGTAAATTTCCAAAGGAATCCACGTCTACAGAAATTTTGATTACACGAGCTATTTTTATATAAAATAGTATTTACACGGAAATGAATTGAAAGCGGCATAAATTTGCCAAATTTTCATAATGTTTTGGAATTTCATAACCTTGTATGTCTTTTTTATTTGTTTTATTGTATTGAAACAAGACTGTCATTTTTAAAACTCAAGATAATATATTTTCTAGGTTATAATATAAATTGGGCATATTCATGACTATAAATAACAGTAAATGTCTTATGACTAAAAAATTCCAATATACTTCAAGAAATCTCTAACTACTGTGATTACTTTTAAAGAATATTTAAAAGTTTAGGGTTTTCAGATTTATAAAATAGACGTGAGCAAAGAGAAATTTGGTTAATATTCATCAGTTGTTGGGACACAACGAATTTAAGAGCAAACATGTGAATTTAGTACACCGAAAGGGGAGTTAATGAAAATACAGATACAGCCATTTGGTAGCTTGTTCATGAATATTCGAAATGTGAAACCTTAATCGTTTTCTCTTCTAGCTATGTAAACCTTGGAAAGCATACAGTTCCCATTTTGAAAGACATTTTTAATGACAACTAATAAAATCACGGTTTGATAACTTTAAATTTGCAACAATTTCACGCCATGCAAATTTTTACGAGCAATAAAACCAAATCGCTCGCGTTCAGATTGCCAATTTTATTTTTTAGTTTAATTCTTGTACACTTTTATTGATCCTATTTTGAAACACTGCACTGCATTTGTATCTTTTTTTAATAAACTGTTTCACATTTGACAGAATTTTTAATTTAGCAAGTTTCTGATACGAACTCCAAGGCCATTTTTTCTCCTTTTTTTAATCTGAAATATACATATGTTAATGTACACAGGGAAATGAAAATAAATTTTCGCATACCCTGGCAATAAAAAGAACATGATATGAATACTAACAACCAGAAATATTAAAGCTCTTTAATCTTGTATAACATTCTATCCTCCACAATAGAATTTTCATCCATGAAAAACATGCTTCTCAATTGTTTAATTAAATCAAACTGTGGTTATTACTGCTACTCTTTGTTTGAGCTGTTTCCATAAAAGAAATAGTATAATGAACTATCACCTCTGAAACCCCTAGCGTAAATACTAAAGTGCAATTTACCCTTTGTTAAAAGGCACGGCCGTCCAAATGTAAAAACGCATATATACACTTTTCGTTTTTCCAAGAAAATCATCTTCAAAGTTTCTCAAGTTTTGCGACACCTTCCCACCCATTGCAACACATTACCCAGGATTGAAGTGATAATTCGTTACAATTGGTTTCAGACAGTATTCTTTCCAATTATGCAGTTTAAATACATGCCAAAGTTCGCTGACACTGCTAACTGTCGATTTTTCAACTTTGGCAAATAGGGCAAAATGCTGCAGATACGTGTTTTTGCTAGAAAAATCTTTGCAGGAGACTTTATTACGACATACTACACCAGTCGAATCGCCTCTTTGAGCAGAATTCAGCGGTATATCTAACTTGAAAGTGACTTTTCATGTATATGCGCGTTTTTACCTTTGGGCGGCCGCGCAAGATAGTTGGGACCAAGACATTATAATGTACCAACTCTACATTTTTGTTTTGAGCCTTTGTCTTTATTATATGGTACATTATACTTTAAGATTTACATAAGCTTCTGAGGGCAGCATCTTCCTTGTTGCGCAGGATAATTCCTGTTCATCTTAGGTTACAGTATAGCTATTTGCTGTCAAAATAACATAAACAAATCATAAAAGACGGTTTTAAAAATATAGGAAACATTACTTGGTAATACCTATTAGTTAAATATACAGTTAAGAAAACTCTAAAAATAAACAGATGAAGCGTTTTGTAAACTAAAAATGTTTAATAGTATCGAGAGTGGAATGTCGACTAAATCAATTAAAAAAGAGCTTTGAAATAAATATGATAATGGAATTTTCATCAGGATCGCACTGCTTCCGGAGGTCTTCCTGCCATTTTTCCGGAATTACGTAAACTTAGTTATCTTAACAATTATGTATGTGTACATTTAAACGTGAAATACCCAAAGACAATGAACATTAAATTTGGTTATTTGAATTATAACGTAGAATCTTACAGGACCACATATATGTATCTCAACCAAGTTAGGAAAAATAGGGAATTCAATTTTTAATAAAAGACTCTTAATAATAAAGACAATTTTTTACAATAAAATTTGTTTATTCAATTTTTGGTAGTAGCAGGCATCGAATTTGAAAAAAAAGGAATGTAGGCGAAAAATCGGAAGCGTTGAAAAAATTAATTAATTAGTTTTAATTATTTATTTTCACAGGCCTTGACGAACATGAAGTCATACTCTAAAAGCTTAATAATTTTGAAAGATCCGAAAATCCTAGAAAATAGTGGTATTCAGGAATTAATAGACCTAAGAGATTGCATGGGGGAGGCAAAAAATGCTTTATTTTGATGTAACTCTAATAGATTTTACACATTCAGTATTAGCATAAATGGAGGTTATTTTGATACTGTTACTACTACCATGGATAACTCTTTACTAACAACATTTTAACGAGAACTATTTAATAGATTATAGTTAGTCTCAGAGAAATGGACTAGTTTTAGCAAATCTTAACTATTCCTCAACTAAGGTGCAAATTTTCATGAAATGTCCGTGAAAATCATGTATACTTGGGTGGAAAATCATGATTTTAATCATGATATACATTTTAATCATGAAAATCATGATATACATGATTGGAAAATCATGTATAATATTGCATCTAAAACCGTTACGATCAACCATAATACAACGTTTTTCATTCAGAAGATAATATTCAAAACAAAGTTCTTTTCTTGAATAAAAATTTCCACGGAAATGGCTCATAAACTAAGAAAGGATTATTGCATTTAATTTGTCAAAATGGTTACAGGTTCGATTTGTTTAAATACAAGAAAACAACCTAAGGGGATTGTTAGAAATGATCATTTCCTGGTCTTGAATTAATGCCAAATAAGCTATAGAAAATCCCAGGCAATTGCGTACCTTATTCCATAAGTACATGAGGCCAAAATTAGGAGAGAGAGCATAAGAAGATGTATTCATGGAATGGAGGGGGGCAAGAAACTAAGGATGGGTACTTTTCCTGGTTAAAATCTTTCAAATCCTCTTAGGAGTTCTTCAGACAAATCTCAGGTTTGGTTGTTGATATCGCCCCTTCTTAGCCTTATTAACTGTTGTCTACTCCCCCCTAGGGGCAGCAATTTGGAGGGAGGTGGGGGTCAGTCACCCCTCCTAGACTCCCGAAAACACTTCTTTCATTCTTATTGAAAAAAAAATCCTTGCCCCCTCTACATTTTTTATGAATAGACACCCCCAATCCCACCTTCCCTTAGCATATCTTCTATACCCTCATTGCCACTTTCTGAAAGCTGAAGTAATTTTTAAAAATCCTTTACAATTCAAATGCAGTCATTGGACTGGAGCTCACTTTTACTAATTAGGAAAATATGTCAAAATTTACAAGTCCTAAGAGAAGGGCTATTGCTTCTAAAAAGTCCCTGGAGAAGCGTCTCCAAGTAGTTAGGAAAACTGATTACATAGAAAACCAAGCATCTCAGATTAGGCGGTAGGAAAGGAAAAATTCAACGGATTTATTTTCAGGAAATATAAGTAATTTATTTGAAGAAGCATAAAAAAAATATAAGTAAGTAATTTCAAGATGAAAAAATAGCCTATAATCAAGACTAAAGGTAGAGAAAATTGGAGGAAAACATTGGAATTCCAGATCCAGATGAGGCTGAAATTCGCATCTGTTTATAACTGAGCTTATGCGACCACCCCCCTGCCCTACCTGTAAGCAAATCGACATTTAAAAAAAGGGTAATAATAACTTAAATAGTAATGCGGAATTTAAGCAAAAGACAAGTCCAGCTTAAGGCCCCTTCACAACGAAAATTTCCCAAAATCAAGGCTCAGCTTGTGTCAGTGTCTGACATTAGCTCATACTTCTGAGATAAATATACGCCTAATATCAACTCAATGTCGTATCCTCAAATATGCTAGTCATTCTGAATTTTGTCAATAGTCTTCTAATTGGTCAGCTTTAGCTAAGTTTAATTAGCTTAACGTTTATTAAATAAAAAGTTTTTTTTTCATATAGCCTCAGGTTATGTCGGTCCCACTAGGTGAAGGGAGTGGGAACTAATTGTTACGGTAGCAGCCATTATATTAGGAAACAGTGTTGATTTGGGAATCGAATGTTACTACTCTTTTGCTATTATAGTTTTTAGTTCAGAAGAGAAAAATATATATAAAATATATATATCAAATCGAAAGTATACAAAATTATAATTATAATGATAATTCGAGCACAAATGGGCCCAAGTTCAAAAATGTTTTATTTATATGTGGAGGGGAAATTTTCTTTTTCAGCCATGATTCAAGGAACGGTCAAAGATAAATGCATCATAGGAAACTCAAATCTAAGGGAAGTTTGAAATATATTCCACTGCACAGGCACGTAAATCGTTCTTTTCAAAAGGGGAAGCAAGTTTCAGGAGGCCTAAGCTCGTCAAACAACTGGCCATCATATGAAAATTTTTTTCAGTTTTTGGTGAGTCATTAAACACTGAGACTTGGGTGGGAGGCACCTCTATTTGCGTTCTGCGTCTGCAGCATATTGAAACTGACGGGCAATTTGAAGAAAAATAATATCAACAAAATCATAGCCTCAGTTTTAGTTTATTCTTCCTTTTTTCTAAAATTATTCCCAAATTTATGCATTCCATTCTCTTAACATTCTACTTTACTCAAGATATGCAGACATTTACGAGCAATGAATATACAAATTTCACCAGCTTTTCCAGTTTAGTTTTCCCCATCTTAGATGTTAAATACGCTGAAATAAATTATATTACAGCGTTTTAATTTCTCCAACATTTTAGAAAAGATGATAATGTGACACAGAAGGGACTGTTCTATTATGATATTTACCCTATTTTGCAGAAAACATACGATATTAATAGACAATAGAGTATTCGAGAAAGTTTTATGACAATAAAAGTAAAAAGCGGCATAAAACTTAAAAGGAACAGAAATTATCCTGTATCTAAGGAGGCTTTCCCTCTCCCAGCATCTCTCCATTTTTTGTGTTTCAGCTATTTTAGCACGAGTCACTCTTTATTTACAATTCGTAACAAGGAAATATTGATTTTATTTTTTGGTTTGTTACGCATACTAACACAAACTGTTTTTTTTTTTTTTTTTTTTTTTTGCAACGAAATTCAAATTCAAATATTTCCATAGAATCTTAATTGCTAGGGCCAATACAGACGGTGGAGACTGATGCCAGAACCACACTACACTTACATCTGTTGCTAAAAAAAAGTCGTAAATTATGACTAAAAACTCATGCAGACACTTACGAGCAATGAATATACAAACTTCGCCAGCTTTTCCAGTTTAGTTTTCCCCATCTTAGATGTTAAATACGTTGAAATAAATTATATACATATATAAATTATAGGCCAACACAGCTAAGAACGCTCCTACTCCATCACAATCTATTTCAAGCCTCCCTTTTGACACTCTCCCAAGAAGTTCAAATTTTTATTAAATTATTTCCTACGACCTCCTCCCGTCCAATCAGGGACGACCTGCTTTTCGTTTGACCCTAGATGGGTTGGCCAAAAAGGACAAATTTGGCAAACTGTCATCCTTCATCCACAAAACGTGTCCTAGTCATCTCAACCTTTCGCTCTTTATAGCCCTAGAAAGAGGGATAGAACCACATAGATATGATTCCCTTGATCTCAATGTCAAATCTGTAACACTGAAGCGGAAAACTGAAATGTCAAGAAATTGGGTCAAAAAGCTTGTTTTAACACTAATTTGTTCTCAACTACTGCTTTCCAAATATTTGTTCCCAACCATTGCTTTATAGCATTATGTCTTTGTATATTCTATCGGATTTATCTTTACGTATAGGAAACCTGCTTTTATGAGTTTCCATATTTTACAATTTCCAAAAATTATACCTTTAATATTTATTCTGACACATTAATCACAAATTTTATGCTTGAAAGTTAAACAACGTTCAAATCTACAAAATACGAGCGGGACACATAATCGGCGCTGTAGTTGTGCGTAATTTTAACTTTATCCACAAATACGACTATAATTTGACCCGAGCATGAATCAAAATTAAATTCATGGAAAAACTTTACAACCTTGCCATTTCTTAGTTCGCCAAAACTTGAGTTAATTCTTTGCCATTTTTAAAGTGAACTCGCCTATTAGTCAGCAAGCGTTTTCATTTCCTCTTTAAATTAATTTAGTATTCAGGAGGAAAACAGAGAAATTAGGTTAACACATTTCCTCATAAAAGAGTAATTTGACTTGTTGCCACGAGCAAAAATATTTCTCTATGAAAAATATCTTGGAACATTACGAGGCCATAAGAGTCCGTCCGTACGGAGTACTTTGTATTGCCCTAAATTATTTTAGCTGTAAAGGATAGTAATCTGTCACTAAGGACCTCATCCACGGTCATAACGAGTTATCATAAAAAGCCCTCCTCTATCCAAGGCTTTACGATCTGCTGTTGAAATTTTCTATCGTTAAATTATCCAACCGTCTAGAGGCGCTAGTTCTTCTAACAATGTTTTAACGAGACTGTTTAACGGCAGAGGGAATTGTCTGTTGATTGATTTGAAATGATACTTTTAAAGGAGGAAGAGGATGAATACTGCAATAAAATGTTTTAAAACGGCTTTCCTTATTAGGGTTAAAAGCATTGGGGGGATATACTGGAAGATTTAGCAATTTAAGATGCGCAATAAAATGAAGATTTAAAATTAAGATATGGCATTTACTGCTCAATCATTGTTCTCTTCCTCTTCTTCTTCTTTTGTCTTGGTTAACACGTTGAAAACGTTCTAAGAAAAAAAAATAATTGGACAAAAAAGAGGCATCCATGCAACGAAATTGGTGAAATAGAACCCAATGTTCCAAGAAACAATATCATCCAAGGAACAAGAAATCCAAATCCAAGAAATCCAGAATCCAAATCCAAGAAAAAAGAAATCTGTCAACGTCTGATGTATTCAATGCGCACTTCGTAATCCAAATTGGATTTTCAAATTGGCTATTCTAGGATAATCATGTTTAAATAATTTGGCTTTGATTAGTGAGACACAACGGTGACATATTACTTTCCGAAAGAACAGATTTTAAATCAATAATTTTATAGAATTTTTTCTTGGCGCAAAAATTATTTTAACTGAGATATAGCCATTGATACTATTCAGCTATCCAATGAAATTTTTCTAGCTCTTTTCAACTAAACTATGCGAGCTGTTAGCAACCAACATTCCTCCCTTTGTCTCAACTGATAGCTAGATGTTTCTCAACAAAAAATGTTCAGAGAATGTACGTGTTGTAAATGCAGATGGCTCTGGCATCTAATGATATGACTTGGTGGTGGAAATATTAACTCTGTTTTAGTCGATCAAGCCTAGTCATTCGTTACCATCACTATCATCTCAACCATCATCAATTCCGTGAAGTCCATCATTGCCATTTCTGGAAGCATCACCATCAGAATCGCTATCAACAACATTCGTTTCTGGATTGCTTCACCAGCATTTTCCAGGCCAAAGACCTCATTAAACGAAAAGAAGTCGGGAGAAAGGACTACAAGGAGGTGGAAAATATAGTCCTTGCTATAAAAAACAACTATTTTTAAAGCCTTTCCGGCCTTTCCAAACAACAATGGAAGACCGTGAAACTTTTACCCGATCGAAAGGGGTGTCTACCATTTTTCATCTACCCTTTTTTATTCTATATATATATATATATATATATATATATATATATATATATATATATATATATATATATATATATATATATATATATATATATATATATATATATATATATATATATATATATATATATATATATATATATATATTTAATTCAGCACATTCTACAATGTGCCAAAATCTAAGAAATCCCCAAAAGAAAAGCATCAGTTACCCTCATCTATAAACCATTATTCTTCAAACAACATAATAATTTTTAAACCTTCTTTGCTCAAAATATCTTTCCACGGGGAAATATTTCACATTTGAGTTTACAGAAGTGAAAAAATAACAACTCAACTTATTCACCAACGTGGAGATTCACAAACGCAAATTAGATTTTCAGAAAAAAAGCATATTATTTCTAAAGTTAAATTTTTCTTTACCAACCATTTACGAATCGAAAATCACATCGAGGATCGCCCTAATAAACTCTAAGTAGATTGAACCAGTACATATATACATTGTGAATAAATGAGCTGTTCTCCTAGAAAGGATCAAAAATGTTTGCCTTCTTTTAGGCAAGTTGAGAAACATAAATTTTGGGGGAGGGCACACATACAGGGGGGGATGATGAATCTTACTAAATATTTCTTGACAACAATTTTTCTTTATTAATCAAATCCAAACACATCACAACCTTATTTTAACCAATCTCGACGTGTCTTTTTCTTGTTTCTTTTGGGTCAAGAAGCACCTTAGTATGTAGCCCTTATATTTGTTTAGCAGATACCCAAAACCTATGACATAAAACCCACAAAGCCAATGATATCTATTCTACCCAGGGAAAACGTAAGTCATCTCAGGCTAAATCATATCAGGATTGGGGGGGGGGCGTGTATTTTCGTCTTAACTTAGGATCTTCTGTCATATCCAATTTGATGCAGGTGGTTCATTTTAATATTAAAATGTTAATTAGTCAATCAGGGACAATAGGTGTTACCCGATATCTGATAGACCCGATATCGATACCCGATATCGATAGGTGTTATCCGGTAATAGCTCTTATACCCGATATCTTTTTACATAAGTAGATATTGAAAAACATAGGTGATATACTGAAATATCCAACTAAATTTATTACCTCATCGTTGCATTCCCACACTTAAAAATTTTGCCTGATGAATTCAATTTTTGTTATGAGTCAAAGTTGACTTGAATATCTCACCAAGGATTCCGTTACCCCTCTTTCCTCAGGAAAAAGCAATTCAATTCAAAAAGTTTCACCCTTCATAGAATAATAATACCATTGAGACAAAGTTCAGCAGAAGAGACAAACTTTAACAATGAAGAAAGATGTACAGCTTCTGAGGATAACTTAGTTAAGGCAAAAAGCAGTGACAAAGTTAAGACATGCCCCCATGTTTGATTAGGAGGGGACGTTGAGATTAATGACTTTCCTTATTTAAAAAAAGCAATGAAATATTGCTTCAGCTTATTATCATATTAACTACCTCAGTCTTGGATAACTTAAAATATCTTAAAAAGCTAACGAGATTTAGGAACATATTTTGAAAGTCTGAAGAATGTCAAGAGCATTTTCTAGGGATGTTGACTACGAAATAAAGAGGCGAAAATAAGGGGGGGTATTTTGGGCATGTTATAAGATAAACACAATTTCAAAATAAAGTTCAAGCTTAGGTGATTTTACTTCATGTTTTAGTGAAATATAATAGCAATGTAAGAAGATGCCAGTTTAACTCGCCTACTGAAAGAGGTAAAAAAAAAAGCTTTGTCTGAAATCCCAGTACTTTGACTCAAATCCTAGTATATATATATATATATATATATATATATATATATATATATATATATATATATATATATATATATATATCTTTATAAGTGTGCAATAATTGTGTATTTATGTATGTTCTCGAGAGCTGATCCATATTTCTTTCAGAAAAATCGGTATCTTGGGATGTTCTCGCATAAAATTGTGATCTAGATAGGTCAGAGGCATGAGAAAAGAGCTTTAATTTTGGTTTTTGCAAATGACTTCATGTACTATGATAGTACACCATATAAGTATGTCTTGTGACATCATGTAAGCATTTTCTTATGTTATGCATAGTATAAATAAGATTGTTGAGTTTCTAACGCAACAGTTATTTATATAATATAATGTCTGTTGGAAGGCCCAAAAAACAAAAAAATCAATTGCAGATACTATAAATGATGATTCTTTGGAACCAACGACTTAACTTTCAAACGTGATAAGATGTGAAATTCGACAACCTAGACCATCAATCGCGACAACTTCAATACGAACAGCTAAAGCAAAGGCCATTTCTAAATTGTCTGTAGTAATTAAAATCCAAAAACGTGTGAAATGAAGAGCAAAGACACGGGTGGTTAGAAGATATGCGAAAACAACAATTAGAGCGTGTTAAAAATGAAAATGAAGAACAAAAACACATGCGACTAGAAGACATACAACACCGAGCAAGTGAGCAAGTCAAAAATGAAGGTGAAGAGCAAAGACACACATGGACACGCGGTTAGAAGAACAGCAGTGGCGTGTCAAAAACAAAAGGAGAGCAAAGACACACGCGGTTAGAAGACATGCAACCTCGAAAATATGAGCAAGTCAACGAAAATCATCCTGGACAGCGATAATCAAAACGTGTCAAAATTGAAAATGATCGCGGTAGCACTTAAGTTTTTGCCCTGAACAATTAAAAGAAACAAAGGTGGTCGTCAATGCCTTCCATACCTTTGAAAATCAAAAACCTGGACTAGATAAAACATTAGAAGAAAAAGAAATTTTTGTCCCACCACTTGAACAATTAAAAGAAATAAAGGCTCAGCGATATGTCTCATAATGACAAAAGACAATCTGAGGCAAAAGCTAAAGTCCAATTAAAAAAAAAAATCTAATTTTACGAAGGTACCATTTCTAATTTAAGGTCCATTTAGACCTCATGAAATCAAGAAAAAGCTCAAATTGTCTGTGTTTAGAAGACAAGCGACAGAGAGAATCTATATATATAGAAGCCTTCCGTGTGGCGGTATATATATATATATATATATATATATATATATATATATATATATATATATATATATATATATATATATATATATATATATATATATATATATATATATATATATATATATATATGTACTATTTGTTTAGATGACATCAACAGACAAAGATTAAAAAACTAGCAAAAGGAGTATTTGAGACCATAATATCTAGTACGCTAGTTTTCAGTGTTGTTGGAAAACAGCTGGACTCAGTTTACTTGAACTATTGAAGTAGATATGTCTTTCATAATCTGCGAACCAATGATTTTTGTTCTTTTTGAGTTTCAACTTCCCTCTTTACTTCCGTAATTAAAACATACTGTTATTTAAAATTATTTAACCAGGAATGAACTAAAATAAAAAAAATACCAAATACTTGTGAATATTTCATATTCACTGATCAGAAGCGAAGCTTCACTACAAATAATAGCCTACATCTATGATAAAATTTTACATTATCAATCCAAGAAGGACAAAAGACACCACTTCTAACATATTAAAACTACCTACCTGATTCTCAGGCAAATAAAACTAGCGCCACTACATTTACGCTAGTTTTATTTGTCCTAATCAGGGGTTCCCAACGTTGAAAGTCAAGGGAGAAGTTAAAAAACGAGACTTTAAAAAAACGTTGAAAGGAACCCCTGATGTATCCTACTCGATAATAAACTCACCGTCAGCGTACCCAAGGTCGTGAAGCAATCGCCGTCAATGTAGCTCCTCCATTAGGCTGTAACTGTGAATGAGACTGTTGGCCTTGAGCGAAATTGAAATCTAAACTCCCCTCGACGTTTAATTCATGTTTCACGATCTCATCGATGTTGCAGTCTATGCCACCCTGAAATACAGGCTATATCTCCTTAGTAATGTTATGTGAAAAACTGGATTAAAATGTAAACTTCTATTTTGATCATTTCTGCAATTCTAAGCAATTTTATTGTCACCACAAAAGACAGCTACATTTCTCCAGGCCTTATAACTCATCACTGTGCTTAGAAGCTCCACTTTTTCTTTTTTTTTTTGATTCATGATAGATCTCAAAGACTAATAACAAACAATCCAAATATTTAAAAAAACATAAATAAAAAATCCACAAAACAAAGAAAAGAATATGTTTCATGTGGGGAAAGAAACAGACTTTATTAAAGAAATTCATTACTAATCTTTCAGCACAAAAATAGCTATCTACTTAGAAAAATAGAACAAATACTTAGAAATAAGTAATTTACAGAAACAAACAAGCTTTAACTAAGTACTAAAAAAAATTCCCCAGAGACTACACAGAGTCAGCAAGTTTCCTTAAAAATTTTATACCTAGTTTGGTATAGAGTTAAAGTTTTGGGGATTTTTTGGAGGGATGGGATGGGGTGTGGGCAACAGGACTTAAAATTTTGTATTTGAGGAAAGTGGGCAAGATATTTTTCTGTGGTCCTCACAAAACCATATAAGCTAATGTTTTATGTTTTTAGTTTTTATGGTTGCCGTCCAGCAACTATTTTGGCTAGAATTTAATCATTCTAATTTATATTAATATTATAAATCCAGTTTATAATTCTATTAAGTTCTGGTGTGATAATTCGACCATCTCTATGCCAAAAATTAATAGCCAACTTTGGTTATTTTATCATATTTTCAGGATGAGATGGTGCAAAAGTGAGTTGGAGCAAAAACAAGCTAAGGCTTTTTTTTTCTTTCTTTAAAAGGAAATTTGTTTAGAAAATAATACACTAACCAAGAATATAAAAAAGGAAGGTTATTACCTTCGTCAATACCCTATTTATAAATTAAACAAAAAAAAAAAAACGCAAAAAGAATTAAGACAGATAGATATAAATTAATTATTAAAAACAGAAATCGTTGATTATAGTTACATATGAGTTGAAAGAGAGGAGTGATCTAGAGGCTTACTAAAAATACATAAGGCTTACTAAAATACATAAAAATTAAATAAAACATACAGCTAACGCAATAGAAATAACAGGAGGGAGATAGGAGGGAGAAGGAAGAGGCAAGCTAATAAAGTAAAAGTAGTATAAATTTCCCCTTTTATACTACTAAGAAAAAAATCTCAGCAACAGAAATTTATAGCAAGGTCATGTGCGTATCTTTTTTTTATCAAACAAATGTCGTTTTTTTCTTT
Source organism: Artemia franciscana (assembly GCF_032884065.1). Classification (NCBI taxonomy): domain Eukaryota; kingdom Metazoa; phylum Arthropoda; class Branchiopoda; order Anostraca; family Artemiidae; genus Artemia; species Artemia franciscana. The sequence goes on along the minus strand of NC_088864.1, from coordinate 47,733,508 downwards.
TAACATAAAACAAATACATAAAACAAATGAACGTAAAATAAGCATACAGAACACAAAACAGACATACAACTAACACAATAGATTAGAACAACAAGGAATAAGAGGAAAAAGGAAGAATTGAGGTAACAAAAAATCATGAATAAATAATCATTTTCTTTTATGAAGAAAAAAAACTAATCTTGACATGATAAGAATAGGTTAACAAAGAATGGTTTTTTATCACTGTTTTTTATTCAATCACCTTTTTATTGTTCACTTGAGAAGGTTACTCTTACATTTTTTTATTCTTTTTTTCATTCTTAATGATTGTCCTTCTATTTCCTTCTGTGACTTTGTTCTTTTGTTCTATTTTCTCCATTCTCCTTTTTACTTTATTACTCTTTTTTATTCTTCTTGCATTAAAAACAAGTAAACGGATATCTCGGACGAAATATTTACATTTTCACTTCGTAGTCGTTTTCACAGACTAAGAGTTTTTTGGATTTTTTTTTGTCTTCCATTTTTTCTTATTCAATTACATTTTTTTTTATTTTTCTGCATCTTTATCAAACATAAGAGGTGCTCTATTTTTTTCTATCATATTCAATTCAATTCATTGTCGGAGTGCCAAGAAGTCTTCATTAGCATACGGTTTATAAACGTGAGCTCCCTAAATTTACAAAGAAATTTATCTTATTGTGTTTTGAAGCATCGTAAGGCCGTTTTAAATAAATCAAATTTCACAAATTTTTACAATTCATTTGCAAAGTACAGATTAATCTGGACTAGTTGGGCTAAGGATTCAAGGCCAACGTGGAAGAAAAACAATATACTAAATTTGCAGTCCCATACGGTATAATAGTAGGTCGTATGTTATTATAGCTTTGGAACATTCCATTTCCATCTTGATTTAGTTAGCAAAACAGATTTAATTCTTACTTGAAAATTGTCAAAGCTGATATCCAAATCATTTGGCATGGTGTTCTGTCCTGTTGAATTCAAAGCCCCCATAAGTTGACCCATCATCTGCGATGGTGTAGGTGTACTACTATTAGAGGGGCTTCGCTTAGGAGGAGTTAGACCCTGGCCTAAAGCTTGGCGGAGCAAGTTTCCGGATTCTAGTGATGAGGGTCCGGTTGCTGAGCATCCAAGGATTTCTAGAAAGAATAGGTAGGCTGTAGGTAGTCCACCATAGAAAATCACTGCTATCATATATCCTAAATTATTCTATGTAAACTGGAGTAGTAACCAGGGCTAGGGCCTAGGACTAGATTTAATTATCAAGAAGTGCCAGGATGAGAGATTTGAATAAAATCTCAGTTATGACAAAAACTCAGAAATAAAGATAGTTCTGTAACCTGTTTGTGTAACCTGTTCTCTTAATTTACTCAGATGTGCTAGAACTTAAAAAGTTTTTTTTTATTTTTTTTGCGCTATAAAACTGCTATCTGCCACCGGAACAGTTTTCTGAAAATGCTAAAGGAGAAACAGCAACAACATTATTACTCAATATTCCTGTTATTACACCCAGACGAATTATATAGTGACAAGTTGGATAGATAATTCTAATTTTGTCACATTTTGTGCAATTTCAAATTTGTTATTTAATAAAAATTAGCCACATCTCTTTTAATACAATTTGGTGTTTACGATACAGTCAAAATTATGATCGGATTATTTTTTTTCTATTTATAATAAAAGTTGATTATTAACTCATATAATAAGCTATTCAATTTTATTTTATTAGTAGCTCGACAAAGATTTTCTCCCAGTTTTCTTTCATCTATACTGCTGACTTCTATTTATGCAGCATAACAGTTTTATCAAGTATTGATTCCATTCGTGTCCTATCTACATGAGGGGTATTACTGTATCATGGGTATATACGTTACTTTCAATATTTTAATGAGCACCAAAATTAAAAAGTTATGATCCCACTGGTACCTGTATTCTTTGCAGTATCATTATGCCATCTATACTATTTTATTTACTTTCTTGGGCATTGAAGTTGGCAATCGGTCTGACCGATTCACAGTACACATATCTAGATATATGTGCTGTGGACCGAACGAAGCACCTCTCAATTTCTTGGGTACCAAAATCAGGAATTTACTGCTCGGAATCCATAATCGAAGAGGACGAAAAAAAATTCCACAGAGATAATTTAATTCCCATGATTAATTGAGACGAAAAGAAAAAACGGTAGGCTAAATGGTAGAATAGATTTGCAGTAATCTTCTGACCAAGACCATATCCACGATTTTTCTAGGGGGAGGGAGTTACAGAAAAAAACTTTACACAACGAAACAAAAATTTGTTTATACACATTTTTGTTAGGAGTATAACAAAAATTTCGGGAGGGGGGGGAGGTACAGACCCAGAAACACCTCCCTTTGGATACAACCTTATTTCTAGACACATCATCATTTGAAAGTTACTAAATAGCCCCCTAAATGGTTCGTTATAGAGTTCGTTATAATCTTTAGGTAAGAAGGATTAATAGCTCATTCACACTAAACATTATGAAGTTAATTCAATGCGTAAGAATCGGAGGCGCCATACTCGTGTCCGAGCCGTATTATCGTAACAATTGTGCATAAAATCAAAATTAGGCATAACTACAGTGCTATTTATACATCCCATTTCTTATTTACTGAGTTGACCCATGTTCATCTTTCAAGCGTAAAACTCGTGACTGACAAATCAGAGTGAAGATTTAAGGCACAATTTTTCAAGATTACGAAAGCTAGGAACAACAGTTTTTCTGTTTGCAAGATGAATCTGGCTAAAATAAAAATACGTAATATTAGTAAGCAATAGTTGGGAACCAGTTAGTGTTGATACAAGCATTTTAAAGCTACATCTTCACATGTCAATTTTTCACTTTTGTAGGACAATGTGATGTTAAAATTGAAGAAAAACGAGTAATCATTTAGAGGAATAGCAAACTTTTTTGGCCACCCTAATGAAGTCACGATCTCCAATTTTGGTAAGCACAAGTATAATCATTTAGCAGCTTTATCTGCCTTAGCTCAGTATGTCAGAATCTAAAGTCTGGTAAGCACTAGTCTAATCATTTAGGGCGATATTAACTTTTTTCCCGCATCTCAGGGTATCAAAATCTCCAGTTTGGTAAGAACTAATCTAATCATTTAGGGCACTTTCTGGTCTCAATATAGTATTTTCATTGCAATAGCTGCATAAAAACTTTTTTCCCATCACACCTCCAGTCAACTTAGTGATTTTTATTCGAATTATATTTTAAATATTGCTCAAGGATTTATTTAAGCACCGAACTGGCAGTTTTGGTGTTTCAAGTGTTCGAATTTTATATAAATACGTCATTCAAAAATGCAGAATTAATAGCGCTTGAATGTTTGACTGACGTACCTCTATAACATTTAAGACATTGTCATTACCGTCAATGAACTCGGGAAAAGAAATGAGGTTGAACAGAATCTGCCACTCTTAATAGCGTCAAAGCCATTCAACCGCAAAAATCCGATAGGGCTACGTGGTTTCTAATTATTAAAATAAGAAGGCTTTATTATTTCTAAAACAAAGGAATAATTATTCTAATTACTTAGACATTTATCCTGAAAATTAAAAAAGAAGGGGTAAGGACTATAACTAAGGACCATAATGAGTTGACATGGTTAACAAATACATCATATAAATGGGCCAAGCACATACAGTTTCTTTTCCTAGTCGGGGGGGGGGGGGTTAAAGGCTCATTGACAATATATAGAGTGATTACACGAAATTTACTCTTTTAGTAAAACAAATTCAACTACTTAATACCTCTGCATAACCATGATGAAAATAAAACAAAAGCAGGGAGTTAATCTCCGCAATACAAGTCTTTGTAGAATTTATACCAAAAAAGCAAATACCCAAAAGTTGAATGAAACTTATCATATCCCTAGTAGAAAGTGAAAATCTAGCGTGTATATTGTTATCCAAACTGCTGGGAAGAGCTGAAAAACTTACACACACGAGGTATGGATTCCCCCCCCCCCCAGAATTCTGCATCCCTCAAGAATAACTTCTTGTGTATGTACCTAACAAACACAAGAAGTCGGTGTTGCCCTCCTGATCAAAGAACGCCGACTGAAATGGTTGGGCCATGTCTAACAGAAGCCACCAGAGTACTTGCCTTGCCCAATCTTTCTAGCTGAGCCCCTTACCTCATGGAAGAGACGCTAAGGAGAACAGGGGAAAAACAGGTGGAGCCGGGTTAGATCTAATCACGAATCTACCGGGAGGTTCAGAGAAATCGTATACAGATGAAAAACACGATGGATCCCACTTGCCGAGCAGATTACAGCAGACCGCACTACATGATCCAAACAATCCTCGAAGATCCTCGATACTGGGCAAGGTGGAAACGACTGATTCCCGCCTCAAGCACAAGTAAAGTACAGAACCGAACAAACAGCTCTTTTGGCATAGAAGATAAAATTATTTTGACACATAACAGGTTTCATTCTAATTGAGTATCACGAAGATCGTTCAATCTTTATGAAAATTATGGAACGCCTAGTGGTCAAAAAGAAGTAGGGTTCAATGTTTAAAGTAGTAGTGACTAATTATAACTGACGATGGAAATACTACTTGTGTTGGAATGGTTTCTCCTCCTTTTTGTGACTACCTCCCTTAACCTGAAACTTTTCTTAGCTGCTTCTTGACGGAAAGGAAAGGGCATCAATCTTGGGCTTTTCCAATTCAAATCAGTACTTTGAATTATAGGCTACTTGTAAGCGCAATGACCTTTAACAATTTGTTAGTGCCACATAAGATGGAAAATGAAATATAGCAGTAAATTACTTTTGGTAATATAAAGGGTTCAGTTTTAAAGATAAGTACAAACGCAAACTTTCGAATCATGGGCTCTGAAAGCTATAATTAGTGCCAGTGCTTGCAGAACTAATCGATTTAACAATTCATTCATGTCGTTTTTTACCAGTGCCTATAACAAAATGCCTTAGGACTAGGTTTGTAAATGACAGTGACATCTACAACTATGAAAGCTGTCTTTAAATAAATGATTTCTGATTTCTAAATAGCTTATTCCAATACCAAGCCACCTGAGTTGAACGCAGCTGCACACGCTCCTCCACCCCAGTCTATTGAAAGATCAACTCCCAACCCCCTCCAGTGAACTGAAGTCAACAACATACAGGGCCACTAAGCTATAATAAAGCCAAGTGGATTTACTTCGGATGAGAAACAGAATTTTATAGCACCATACAGTAACTACTAAAATATCAGGGGCAATAGACGACACCCAACTGGTTCTAAGAATATAGTAAAAAATATTGATTTTTTGTTTATTTATGGCACCACTTCCTTGCAAGGCTGCCGCTTCTTGGGATTTTTGCAAGATCACAAAATATCAATCCTGGACTTATTATCTTTGAAGGTGAATGATATCTTAGATCACACCGCCTTTCTATTTACAATTGAAGCTACTAATAGCAGGGAAAATTGTTTTTTAGTTTTTTACTGTCTTGAAAAATTTGCCTGCTATTAGTGATTTTCGTTCCAATTGCATCTTGGGAAGAATTTACACACTAAACATTATCTTCAAAAGTATACTCAGTATATGTATATTATTATTAATGTCTTGGGATGTTTTTCAACCATGGGATTTTTTTTTTGCAAGTATATCCTGGTAACTGCCAGGGTTGCCGGGTTAAGTTAATACTAATCAGTTAATACTAAGCGGCAACCCTGCTTCTTTGGAATAAATAAAAAACGGCTTAGTTGACTTTTATTATGAACCCTCTGTATGATAAACCCCGCTTGAAAAAAGAAAATAAAAGAAATAATAATAAAAAGAAAAAAACGAGGGTGATTTTTTAATTACATTTTTTTTCTTGTTATTCTCAATTGTCATGGTCTTAGAATGTATTTACGAAACCACATGTACGCTAAAGCCTGGGATAGAAATACAAACAAATAGGAAAAATCTCTACTGTAAAAGTCAGTCTAAATTATATGTATTTAGACGTATTTATGCATACATAAAGGATATGTGATCCTCTTATTTAAAGTTTTGTAGTTTCTAGGAATACATGACAAATAATAACTTTCAGGAACAAAAGAAACTTTCCTTTTTGCCACCGGAATTTCACATTTATGCCAAAAGAAACTTTTTTTTTTGATGTTGCTAAAGTAATCGTTTCGAGAGTGTCAAATTGCACACGTGTGTTATCATCCTAGTGAATTGAGAATGCCAATTCAACACTCACATTTCCATGACATAAGAGAACTATTACACAATAGTCTGGACATAAATCATGAACAAAAAATGATCTATAGAAAAAAAAACTTGGCAGCATGTATGTGCAAGTAAAATAGAAAGGTTAAAAATGAAGATACGCATTAAAATAGTCTAGCATAAGCAAAATCAATCTACATTTTATTATTTTGTAAAGGCGGTATATGAGGGCTATTAGTGAGCTTTCATTTATTTATTTATCATTGTTGGTACTTTTAAGACGAATTGCAGATGATTAAGAGAGATTAGCCATTTGCTTCTTTTTGATTCATTTCTTCTTAGGGATCCTTGGGAGCAATTTCGAATAGGATACCCTCTATCTTTCTGTGATCAAGCACGTCTGTCACACTGTTCTTTTTATGTCATTTTCTCGAGAAAACATTAAATTTTATTTTAAAGAAACAAGAAGAATTTCAATTTTTCCATAAAGCCAGTGTTCACAAATATCTACAAAATGAGGTTTGCTTTTTGCGCCCGTTTAAAAAATAAATTCGACCCAACAGTCCCCTAGGATATAAGAGCTTTTGAGTACGCCCCTCATTATTTTCGTCTGAGTTCAAGATTTGCGTGATGCAAGTTTGAGGTTTTTCTTAGCAAAATACGTTTCTATTTAAATAGATCTAAATAAAAACAAAACAATTTGGATACCTTGTGAGGAAGAAGCAGCACCTGAGGCGATAGTGCAGTAGCCAGTGGCCCTTATCAATGGCGGAGGTTGTGAATAAGGTGGCGACATCATTCCAGACTGTTGATGGGTAGATGTTTCCATCTGATGAGATGGCGATACTGAATGGCTCATTGACTGAGAATTTGGTGACATAGCCTAAAAAAAGCTTCCTAATATATTTCAAATGTGGCTTTTAACGTTTATTATATTATACTAAATTAATTCACCTTTTTCTTAAAAATCTATTTCCGAAGTCCACATTCTTTCAAAGTTTGACGTTAAACCTGATGAATGAAGAGGTTCCGCATACTGACTAAAACTGACTATACAAAATACAAAATATTTAAATTAGGAATTAAGAAGTTAAAATATAGGTCTTGGGAAAAGTACTTAATTCAATCGTGCCATTAAATTATCTTTTACAATCAGAAATTAGGTTTTCTTAATTTTGCAATTTAGAAAGCGTATTGTATTCAGTGAGTACAGGGACGGTTTTAAGGGAGGGACAGAGAGGGCACTTGTCCCGGGCGCAGAAAATTTTGGGTTGCGAAATTCCAAACAAATAATCTAACGACTAAAATCGTTTTGTAATTTTTGAGCGCAATTAATAAATAAAATGATTAATAAAGTATTAATTAATTAATAAAATAAAAATAAACTAAAAATAAAAATAATTAAATAATAATATTTATAGAAATTAAGTTAAAATAATTGATACAAATTAAATAGTTTAAACAACAAATTAAAAATAAAAAAACGTAAATTATTAATTAATTAATAGATTAAAAATAATTTTGTTAGTAAATAAAAATTTTGTTAAAATTTGGGCTGAAAATTTTTTGGGAGACAGGGAAGGGGAGGACTAATAAAAATTTTGCCCCGAATGCAAAGGGAGGCCAGAACCGCCACTGGGTGAGAAGTACTTCTTCTTTTTTTTGGTATTTCAGACGATCTTTTAATTAAGTACCAGTTAATGTTCAGCTTTCTTCGTCTATGTATTTGAATCAATGACAAAATAATAAAAATAAATTATTAATATGCACCATCAAAAAACATTTTGATGTTTTTATTAATACACATCACCAAAGAAAAAAAAATACATTATTCGATTTAGTCATTGATGTCGTTATGGTACTTTTGTTTCTCGATTTCGTGTTTTAGAATCTCGTGTGCTGCCTAGTGGTCATTAGGCTTGTTTAAAGTCAAATTTTTACCCATTTTTCATAGTTTTCTTTGTAGAATAAAATCAATGTCGTACAAAATAGACCCCCTCGATGGACGTAAGTAAAGCGAGGGAGTAACGGGCCCAGGTCCCCGAAATCCTCAGTTCTCCCTGATTTTTGGGCCTATTATTGCTCCCCCTCCCCCCAAAAGACTCCCTCTCCTCCTCTTATTTCTCAAGAACCAAAGAAAACTGTGGAACTGAAATATCAACTTTTCATAAATTGAATCGCATGCGATCAGAGATGAATCTTGTGAATAGTGAACAATTACTGTCCCCCAAATTCAAATGAGTTGACGGGCCTGAACTGAACCACTCAACCAAACTCTGAATGCTAAGTTGAATTGAATCACCCAGTCTGAAAATTACGCTAGAATCCAACTTTAAATTTATCAAAAAGGAAATTTTTCAAAGCCATGTCTGACCAATCTCTCAATCATTGCTTACTCCACGGAAACGGAACCACCGAGAAATGGAATCGCTCTATACAATTTTTCCTCGCGGAAAAAAGTTCCCCAGATTGACCGATCAAAGACCAAAGATAAAATGAGGACTTTTCCCTTGTGTTTAGTTTTTTCTCTTTTTCTCTTGCTGAGATTCTGAAAGACCTGTAATGCCAGGAAAGCTCATATTGGCATAATTGAGTATCTGTGTTTAATTCTTAGGACCAGATTTTTTTTCAATTAAAAGGTATGTTCGGATAAATAACCAGTTAAAATGAAGCAACAGAACTCAAATCGCCATATATAGATACAAAAAAAAAATATTAGCTACAAAGGGAATACAAGAGGGAATACCTCAGGAATCAGGACCAGAACTATACCTTACTATTATAATACAATAATAACAGACAATAATATTATAATAATAGACAATAATACAATCTGATGATACTAAAATTACAAGGTACACAACCGCCACATTACGGAAAAAACGGTTTTAAAAAATGTTGATGAAAGTTGCCACTTTGAGCCAACGATCTAAGTCGCATTAACAAAAATGAGCATTTAAATTTCAAGTTAATCAACTACATATATAAGCAACATCGAAAGGATGTAAAGTAGATTCGCCACTGGTACTGACTACATTACAAAGACTATCGAAACAAAAATGATTTTTCTTTTTTTCTTTGCTTATGTGTAATCATGCTTAACGGCGTATTTCAAACGAGGTTCCCAAAAAAAACTTAGGGTTCTATAGAAGGTCCTTTTAGTCTCCCTGACAAAGAATGGGCTAGGTACAAACATATGAACTATGTTTAAAAATATGCAAGAGGCATAGTTGATAATATGTAGTGTCACAGACCTAAACAGAAGGTTACAAAAAAGGATAGGTACTATGCGGCGTAGGCTTTGTGCTTAGATACATTTAAGAAGGGACTTAGTCAACTTGAAAGATAAATAGATTATTTATCTTACTTATATTATTTACATTAATCTTTACTTATAGATTATTTATTTCAGGATTCTCCAGATTATTTAAACAGGAATACAAAATAAAATCTAATGGTTTGGCAACGAAACACAATGAACTTCTAGTGAAGTTCATTGATTCGGCTTCTGAATGATTCTAAACTATTCGTGAACCACTGTCAAAAGGGTAATTCTTTAATGTTTGAAAAATTATTTTGAAAACGAGTTATTACATTTTCTGTTTAATGGGATGAAGTTCGCTCTTTATTATATTACAGCCAGTGCTGCAACCCAGATCACGCATGATTTTCATTAGCAGTTTTCAGATGAGGTCACGTCAAAGTCGTTGTTCTATGATTTTCTTTTTCTCTTTAATTGAAGTAAAAGTCGCAAAAAGAAAAGATAAAGACATGCATATGAGCAAGGTTTAACAGGGGCAGTTGTTACTTTAACAGGAGTAGTTGTTACTTTACTCATGCTTCCTCGTTAGCTCTCAGGCCTCCCCTTAATCGCACGTTTTCCTTGACAAATTTCGGCACAATATTCTAAAGCCTGATCAGTTTTCATCGATTTACTTTACGCCCAGTTTTTTTAATACAAAATGTGCCAAATTTGTGGCTATTATTACGTGCTTAGTACAGCGCAGTGCACATATTTGAAAAATTCAATGCGCAGCACCCTAAAAAACTTAAAATACACCCTATCTAGCAACACAGAGCGTGGAAATAAACAATACGAAATCTTCGTGCGACGAAGAGCAGTAGGAGTGGTATATAATCTAAATTATATACGACTACTCGAAAACCACTTTAAGGGGTTACATGCTTTGAAAAGAGCGTAAAACCAAACAGAAATGCTGTCTAAAGGTAAGGTTTTAATGGGAATGCAGAATTCTAACGAATGGAAAGAAAAGCCAAAAACCAAGTTGGGAATTTTGGTAATCACGAAATCAAACACCAAAATTTTAATTTCTGCCAAACTACTGCGTATGAGACCAACTGGTATACTCTATGTATATACCATAGTATATATGGTACACCTGACCTCGCAATTGCATGGTATATTAACATCTGGTTATTGAAGGTCATACCTGTTTTCAAGACTGTCAAACAAGACATGAAATTTGACACAATTTACTTTTCAAAGCATTACAAACATCTGAAAATTACATTGAAAATGTTTTATTACATAAAAAAAATACACAAAAAAAATTTGTTCACTAATTCATAAAAAATTCGGATTTGGGCCGACCAGATTTGGTATTTTAATCCGGATTTGGGCAGACCCAATTGCACCAAAACGTTGCAGAAATTTTAGCAGCAATTGCAAATTTTTGCCGTAGTCTTTTACTGCCACATTTTGGTGAAATTTGCGGGCGCTTTCGCAACGATTAGGCTTGCGTCCACCACTAGGCTTATGCTAGAATCCAAAAACAATAGGTCTAAGTAACATAGACTAGTATGAAATTTATGTTTTATTCGAAGGGAAAAAGTGACTGAATGAATGCAAAAAAATTGCGACAAGTCTGTGGCTTTTCATTGAAAACACCTTTTCACTTAAAAAGATAATAAGCCTTGGAGCTCTTTACTATAAGCGGCGCTAGAGCGCTGCCTCTAATAATACACCTGTACAACTTTTTTCATAACAACGCAACGATTAAGAGTTTATGATCACGTAGGTAAAAAAAAACATGACACCAAACATCTTGTAATGAAATCTTTAGAAATCAACAGAGCGTTAATGTTTTAATTATTTTAATTTGTTTTCATTATTTATTTATTAGTTTAATTTCTTTAATTATTAATTTATTAATTAAAGAATTAACTTGATTTTGTTATTTATTTAACTATTTTGATTTGTTATTTCTATTTCACGCTTCAATGTGGCAACAACGATGAAAACATGGTACTGCCCAAAAAACTGTAATTTTGAGAAAAGCAAACGAAAAACTTAGAAAACCGCGGTTGCAGAAATGATCGAACTTTAGGTTTATATTCCCTGTGTAATTGGAAATCAAATACAACAATCAAATACAATAAAATGTTCTAAATCAAATACAATATTCAAATAAAGTCTAAAACTAGGGGAATCCCCCTGACCAGCCTTTAAATAGAGACTATAGACAGTATGCATATAAGGAGCAAGAAACAAAAAGTCCGTGAAATTCTCACAGTAGGGGCTGGCCAACTTCACCACAAAAACTGAATTAAAACCAATAAATATCAAATGTATACCACGTGGAATGGACATTTTGGTTATTAAGTTTTGTTCTCTCTTCATAAGCCTACCCATGTTGCTTAATTAACAAAACCACAATAGTTTTGCAATAGTTTTGCCAACTTCACAAAAACTGAATTAAAACCAATAAATATCAAATGTATACCACGTGGAATGGACATTTTGGTTATTAAGTTTTGTTCTCTCTTCATAAGCCTACCCATGTTGCTTAATTAACAAAACCACAATAGTTTTGCAATTTATAGTCTACAGTGCTTATGCTAATTTTGGAATGTAATGTTCGCACGGTTTTTTCAATAGTGGCTATTAATGGCATTTAGAATATTAGATATTAATACACATCTCGTGTTGTTTGAATAAATGTCCCACTTAAAGACAGTTATATTTAGCTAAATGCCGAAAAAAAAAATCTAGGGGAATAACTAGGATTTATTGCCGCTGTGTGTGACGCGATGGAGAGCGAGGAGTGGACCAAACCCCAAAAATGTCCTTTGCATATTCATTAAATGGGAACGATTAACAAATTCATCTACAACATTTTAGACCTTGAGAGGGGACATAAGTACTCAAGAAACAGATTGTACAAAGGGGCCCACCCATTCCTATCGAAGAATTTTCATAGTTTTCAACAATTTCTAATAGCTTATATGGAATTTGCTAATTTCGAGTTTTTTCAAAAGATTTTTGATTACTTTTTTTTTACTTGTGTGGTCAAAACGTTTGATGCAGGGCCGTATGCAAGGAGGGATGTTAACCCCCCCCCCAAAAAAAAAATGTTTTTATGCTATTTCATTTGAAAGCTTTAAAAAAACCTAGAGCTTTTAAGTTTTTTGTATCCCCCCCTGAACAAAAATCTTGGATACGGCTTTGATTTGAGAAAATTTATCCAAAAGAATGCAACCCAAAATCATAATAGCAGGACAGTCCCAGGAAAATGTTTTGTGCAGTGTTTTGCCTACAATGCCCAAACCCAATGGTAAGACCCATATCATTCATGTGCTTTAGCAGCGTATTGGCAAAACACGTAACTAGGGTGAGGAGGGGCAGAGATAACTTTTCCTAAGTCTCATTTCCACCTCTCAATAGTCCTGGCCAGAATCGTGGGTGATTTAGACTCCACTGTGCCAGAGATCCAAAAGCGATAATAATAAACATGAATCTTGTACAATTGCTTTCAATGATGGGATTTTTTTTCAATCAGGAGTGATTATACAAAAAGCTATTTTACCAAAAGATGACTTTTGAAGACGGCAAGTGACAGGTTAGGTCATTTACTGATTTGCAGAGCGTGGTGGAACTTCGGATTAAAACCTAAGTTGGCTAAAATCATACCAATTTCGAACTCATGTTTATTGTGGCCTTTAGGTTTAATGGAATGGCGTCCCTGGTATTATCTTAATTTATAATTTCCAAATAAAATCTTACAAAATTCCAGGACTATACTGAAAGTCTAAAGAAGTTCCCTGGGAAGTAATTTTTCCGAAAAAGCCACCTGTTACAATATTAAACAAGTGTTAAACCTAAAAAGAGAAATACACTTTGTAGCCATAATTTCTCAAAACCGTCACTGCAAATTCTAAACCGCTGATTTAGAATTCCAAGAAATTTTAAGTTATGCAAATCTTGTTACACGAAAAGGAACAAATTTTGAAACTCTTGAGATCTCTGTATCCGATTCCGTGTAGAAGAAAATTAAACTAATAAGATAGGGGAACTTTGTTAACAAAGAAAGCAGTAAAGTATATTTATTGCTGGGAAAATTTTTCTGGAAAGTTGTATACGAAAAAAGTTTTAAAATTGTAGACTTATCAACAGAAGTTAACCAGCGGAAAAAAAGTTAAGATTTAATATTTTTCTTGCTAAATTTTACATTTAACAATAAAAGCTGCTCCACAGAAAAACGTTTGGAACACTATAAATGCCTTGTGGTTTACGATGGTCTTATTCACAGCGGCCCGTTTCGAAACGTCAACGATTTTTAGAACTTACGAGGGCCACCAGCCAAAAAAACCTCAACGATTTTTAGAACTTACGAGGGCCATCAGCCAAAAAAACCTCAAACGATTTTTAGAACTTACGAGGGCCATCAGCCAAAAAAACCTCAACGATTTTTAGAACTTACGAGGGCCATCAGCCAAAAAAACCTCAACGATTTTTAGAACTTACGAGGGCCATCAGCCAAAAAAACGTCAACGATTTTTAGAACTTACGAGGGCCACCAGCCAAAAAAACCTCAACGATTTTTAGAACTTACGAGGGCCATCAGCCAAAAAAACCTCAACGATTTTTAGAACTTACGAGGGCCATCAGCCAAAAAAACGTCAACGATTTTTAGAACTTACGAGGGCCTTATAAAGTTAGGCGGTCAATAAGATTTTGGACCCTGCAAAGGTGTTCAAATCTTCAAATAGAGGAAATCTAACACAAGAGTTCACAATCAGGCAGGCTAGTACATAATAATTTATTTAGGAGAATGAAGGACTTCATCAAAAAATTAAAAAAAACAAAAAAAAAGGTAAATTCTACTTTGACTCTTCATCATACAGATAGAATATTATTGCGTAAAACTATGAAATAAAGATGTTCTGGGGTTTTACTACAAGTTATCACCTGCCACCAGTCTTGCCACCCCATTTTACTTAATTGGCTGCATTGAAAAAAATAATTCAACTTAAGTCTCTTGATATAATCAGCCAAGAATTTTTTTTAGTGCAATCATCAAGTATGTTTTATTTATAGTGCATAAGGTGCAGTGTCTGAGTGAAATATCAGCCGTTATTTCAGTTTTTACTGATCAACTGAAGCCCCTAGAATTTTATATATATATATATATTAATGTAACCCACCTATATATCTAGATAATCTATATACGTTTAGTTATAGGTTAGATTTAGAAAATACATTACAGTCTTGACGGTTTGACTACTGGCCTCTAAATAGGATCAAATAAAAAAAATAACTTTTTTAGCTGGAAGTAAGGAGCGACATTAAAACTTAAAACGAACAGAAATTGCTCCGTATATGAAATGAGTTGTCCCCTCCGCAATCCCTCGCTCTTTACGCTAAAGCTTTTAATTGTTTTAAAAAGTAGAATTGTGGCAAAGAGTCAAACTTTAGCGTAAAGAGCGAGGGATTGTGGAGTGAACAACTCATTTCATATACGGAGTAATATCTGTTTGTTTTAAGTTTTAATGTCGCTCCTTACTTTCAGCTAAAAAAATTAGTTTTTTTTATTTAATTTCTGAACGTTTTTGAATTAATGCATGTTTGGTTTTGGCTCTTCGCACATAAATTATTAAAATGAAATTTGTATATTAATTCTTTTTTTGGCTAAATGGCTTTCTCTTAGTTTTGATCAGACGATTTTGAGAAATAAGGGGTGGAGAAGGAGGCCTAGTTGCCCTACAATTTTTCGGTTACTTAAAAAGGCAACTAGAACTTTTAATTTTTAATTAACGTTTTTATTAGTAAAAAATATACGTAACTTAAGAATTAACTTACGTAACAAACTTTCATAACCTTATATTTTTATTATGTATACGAGGGGGTTTGTACCCTCGTTAATACCTCGCTCTTTACACTAAATCGTAAGTTTTGTCCCAATTCCTTAAGAATGACCCCTGAATCAGAAAGGCCGTAGAATAAATAGTTGAAATTACTAAAAATACTTTAGCATAAAGAGCAAGGTATTTATCTCCTCCTAAATACCTCGCTCTTTATGCTAAAGTATTTTTAGAACCCCTCATATGCTTAATAATCTCTGTTCGTTTAAGTTTCAATGCTACTTCTTCCTTTCATTTGAAAAAAACGTTTTCATGTTTATTTTTCATTGTTTTCTTATAGTAATGCTAGAGAATCCTGCGCCCTTGTCATTGAATTTTTCTTCCCCCATGACAGATTCCTCCAAGGAAAGATCCTCCAACACAGCCGACCCCCTCAACCTCACCCCCAAACAAAATAAAATCCCCCTGAAAACGTCTGTACACTTCCCAATAACCATTACTATATGTAAACACTGGTCAAATTTTGTAACTTGCAGCCCCTCCCCCAGGGATTGTGGGGGAGTAAGTCATCCCCAAAGACATAGTTATTATGGTTTTCGACTATGCTGAACAAAATGGCTATCTCAAAATTTTGGTCCGTTGACTTTGGGAAAAAAATAAGCGTGGGAGGGGGCCTAGATGCCCTCCAATTTTGTTGGTCACTTAAAAAGGGCACTATAACTTCTCATTTCCGTTAGAATGAGCCCTCTTGCGACATTCTAGGACCACTTGGTCGATGCGATGACCCCTGGGGAAGAAAAAAAAAAAAAAAAAACGCACCCGTGATTTGTCTTCTGGCAAAAAATACAAAATTCCACATTTTTGTAGATAGGAGCTTGAAACTTCTACACTAGGGTTCTCTGATACGCTGAATCTGATGGTGTCATTTTCGTTAAGATCCTACGACTTTTAGGGGGTGTTTCCCCCTATTTTCCTAAATAAGGCAAATTTTCTTTGGCTCGTAACTTTTGATGGGTAAGACTAAACTTGATGAAACTTATATATTTAAAATCAGCATTAAAATGCAATTCTTTTGATGTAGCTATTGATATCAAAGTTCAATTTTTTAGAGTTTTGGTTACTATTGAGCCGGGTCGCTCCTTACTACAGTTCGTTACCACGAACTGTTTGATTAAATTATATTTTTTTTAAATATATAGGCAAAGCCTACAGCCGTTGCAGCTACATCACTTACATGCAAAGACAACTCAGAGCAGCACCAATCCACCCGAGACCACCATAGCTATGAACGAAACTACGTCCTTTCGGCTGGTGTTCGAGTCATGGTGTTGCAAATAATTTAGTTTGGGGCAGGGGTAAGGGGCGTGACTGTAAGATCAGCCAGAGACAACCCAGCCCAAAATGGTTGCCTGGAGAAATCTGAAGAAAATAAACAGGGAGGGTGTTCGAAAACACAGGAAGGCTGGCCCGCAGACCCTCATTGAATTCCCTGACTGAAAGGCCATCACACAGACATTAGTACCACCAATCTGGACTATGAAATCTAGGGTTATCAACTTTTTTGCCTTTACTTTGTTCAATAATTCACTCCCTATCACGGGTTTCCTATTTCTCTAAATCCTTTTTCATTGCACCTTACCAATCTATTCGAGAACGTCCTGCTTTTTGGTTGGTGACAACTGCATTTCTAAAATTTTTGGGTACCTATCATATTCATCCACAAAACTTGACCTTATCATCTTAACCTTTCTTTTAATAAAGACCTAGACATTGGAACCCAACCATATATTTCGCAGAGCTTCGCATGTAAATATATACATGTAATTGCACGTAATACGTCTTCCTCAACGTCTTTAATCTTGGATCAACTTCTTGGAGCACCAGCACTTGGCATCTGTCATTACTGCAGCTTTTAGCATCCTAATATTAGCTCCAAAATTTATTTTCTTATTCTTCCAAACTTTTTTGAATTATGGACTACTAAACTAATGGTTCAAAAATCAAATTTCTGAACATACGTTGTATTAAACACCATAAAAAACATTGGCTGATTTTTTTTTGTAAACAAAGTAGAAAGAAAAAGTGTGTTTTTCTTCTTCTTTTTTCGCTGAAACACTGATCCTCGTATCCTTTAACATAAAACCTAAATTTACAACCGTAACCCCAACAAAATTTAACTTTGGCTCTAATAATGGTTTAGAGCACCTTAAATAAACAAAGGATTTTATAAGTCTCTTCGACAGAAAGAGTAATTCTTATTAAACTTGGAAGCCTTTTTAGAGAGAAAGTTCTCTCCCATAGACGATTTACAAGAAAAGTAGGAAATCTCATTCTTTTCCCAGCATCAAAATTAAATCACTCACTGCAGAATAGAGTAATGACTAAATTTCCATATTCCGAAGTGACTGGGGGGAGGTGAACTTTTTTGAAAATCAAGAGCTTAAACGTATTAGTGCTTGCCTGGTTTCAAGGATTTATTGATTTCTTTAACAAAAAGAGACGCTCAAATGACCTATTTTTATTGATCTCTACATTCTTTAGTTAGCAGGTATGTACTGAAACCAGTATATCAAAACATCGAGAGAAAAAAAAACGCTAAATTGGTTTCAGAGGGTCAATAGGAAATTTATAAAAAATTAATTTACTCAAGATTGCACTAATCTGCTGGTAAAATAGTTACCATAAAATTACTAATATATTAATTTTTTTGTTCCATTTCAAATTGATACGGATATTAAAGGCTTTAGTGACCAAAGAGATCCTAAGCTTAAAATAAGATGAATTTTCTCAGGAAAATTCGAGAAGAAATACAAACAGAAAGAATGTCTCCTGAGCCAGTAAGGGAGTATAACACTTCAAGAGATTTAATGGATCAAGGCACTTACTCCTATATAAAAAATGACTAGAAAGTGTTTTAACATTAAATACTATGATTTATCCGCTTTTAGAAAGTCTTGCTTCAAGTAAAATCGAAAAGTTTTCTACATATTGCTGCTTAGAAGAATAGCCCATCCCCTCCTATCAAGTTGTTTCTTCAATCGTGCTTACTACCCACCCCAAATAGACTTTTTTCCTTGACTTGACAATAATATTTTATCCTCTTTTTAAGAATCTACTAAATTGGTCAGACAGTCGAAAAATTGAATTTCGACAATGCCGTCGAAAAGTTTTCTGAAGATAATGTGCAAATTCTTTAGAACGGCTTAGTTGTAACCATTCATTCATATGGTTTCTTGGAACTGGTAAAATGTGTACATGGCATTTATAAGAGGACAAATTACGCATATCTGCAAATTTATTGACTTAATTTAATTAGAAAAACAAAACAATAGAAGATGATATTCCGCAATTCTGAGTTACAGTTAAATATAATGCTGAATTTTATAAATATAATATTCTCCCCTCTCGGCATTAGTTTATAACATCCAAAATGACAATTGACTATTCGAGCCCCCTTCAAAATTTTAACATTTGTTGTGACCACCAAGATTTCTCAAATTTCTCATATAACTTCTCCATTGTTTATTTATTATTTTTGCGCCAAATACTACCCTATTACTTCTATTCTTTCGCTATGAATTCGTTTTTTCTTCCTGTTCTGTCAGAGTGTTAAATTATTTCCGTTCTATTTTCAAAATGCTTGATAGAGACCCTGCTCTTTGTATATGAATCAAACGACAGTCAAGCAGGGGCAAAAACTCACAAAAACTTAGGGGGAAGGGGGACAAGGTTTTTTAAATGAAGATACAAAAAAACTTTATTTTTTTAAAAATGAGAGAGGGCAATTTTTGTACTGTTCATCGAAAACATCAAAATGAAATTTAATCTAGAATGTCAATAAAATTGAGAAGGGGGCAATTGCCTATATTCCCCCCCCACATTGTTATCCCTCCACTCAAACCATTCGAGATGGAATTTGATGAAAAGTTGTACTGTCATTAAACTGAGACCAAAATCTCTTTTCTTTCTTTTATATTATTACCGTATATTTTCTTACTTATTTTTCATATTTTTAGTTCGCTTCCATTTTTAATGGTATTAGCAGTCCTATTTGTCTATAATGGTAACAATATATGTATAAAAAAGAACAAACCTGAATATTGGAGAGGCTATAAGGTGAGTGTACATCTCCACTTCCAATGGTTTGCGGTGACCGAGACATCCCTGACGACGGCCTCACGTTGTTACGAATACCAAATGAGGAAGTATAATTAAGGGGCTGGTGGAACCCTTGATATCCGTTAATACCAACTGTAACATGACTTCCAGACATACTTAAATTGTGATTGGTGTGAATAACTTCTGAGTTGACATAGCTGTAAAATAAAATATGATGAACGTCCGTGCGCCTGTTAAGATGGCCTACACAACTCCCGCACTCGAAAGAGTTAATTACCGTCACCAGCAATGTATTATTGGAGAAGCTTAATTAACGGGTAATTAATTAACGAGTCAAAATGAATTTCTTGCAAAAAAAAAATTATCTCACAGCCTAATAGAACCTTTGAAACTAACCAAAAATATTATTAGCTTAGACTTATAGATACATATTCCAAGAACTTTCCATTTATAAAAGGAAGAATGGCAGGTTATTGAGCTCTGAAGCACAATAAACAAAAAATAAATTTAATAAGTTTCAATAAGCACACGTGAACGTAGTTCAATAATCACAGTGAGATAATAAACGACAACAATCTCAAAAATCAATTAGAACAAGTTTACTGAACGTGAGGAGCAACAACAAGAGCTAAGAGCTCATATGGCACTGTGACGAGGCAAGAAGAGCTAAGAGCCAAGAGCTCATATGGTATGAGCTCTAACAAAATTCTAAGAATCAATAGATTGATTTAAAAAGAAAATCAGAGGCTTAATGCCGGTCAGGATTTAAAATAAGAGCTCTGAGTCACGATGTCCTTCTAAATATCAAAATTCATTAAGATACGATCACCAACTCGTAAGTTATAAATTACTCATTTTTTCTAAGTTTTCCTCTCCCTTTAGCCCCCCAGATGGTCGAATCTGGGAAAACGACTTTATCAAGTCAATTTGTGCAGCTCCCTGACACGCCTACCAATTTTCATTGTCCTAGCACGTCCAGAAGCACCAAACTCGCCAAATCACTGAACCCCTCCCCCCAACTCCCCCAAAGAGAGCGAATCCAGTACGGTTACGTCAATCACGTATCAAGGACATTTGCTTATTCTATCCACCAAGCTTCATCCCGATTCCTCAATACCAAGCGTTTTCCAAGATTTTCCCCTCCAACTCCCCCCAATCTCAACACATCTGGTCGGGGTTTGAAATAAGAGCTCTGAGACATGAATTCCTTCTAAATATGAAATTTCATTAAGATCCGGTCACCCGTTCTTAAGTTAAAAATCCTCAATTTTTCTAATTTTTCTAAATTAACACCCCCCAGCTCCTCCAAAGAGAACGGATCCGTTCCAATTATGTCAATCACGTATCTAGAACTTGTGCTTATTTTTCCCATCAAGTTTCATCCTGATCTCTCCACTCTCAGCGTTTTCCAAGATTTCTGTTTCCCTCCTCCAACCCCCTATGTCCCCGGATCCAATTCGAGTCGAAAATGGAGCATCTGAGACATAAGATCCTTCTATATATATATATATATATATATATATATATATATATATATATATATATATATATATATATATATATATATATATATATATATATATATATATATATATATATATATATATATATATATATATATATATATATATATATATATATATATATATATATATATATATATATATATATATATATATATATATATATATATATATATATTATATATATATATATATATATATATATATATATATATATATATATATATATATATATATATATATATATATATATATATATATATATATATATATATATATATATATATATATATATATATATATATATATATATATATATATATATATATATATATATATTTATATATATATATATATATATATATATATATATATATATATATATATATATATATATATATATATATATATATATATATATATATATATATATATATATATATATATATATATATATATATATATATATATATATATATATATATATATATATATATATATATATATATATATATATATATATATATATATATATATATATATATATATATATATATATATATATATATATATATATATATATATATATATATATATATATATATATATCAAGTTTTATTAAGATCCGATCACCTATTCGTAAGATAAAAATACCCCAATTTTCACGTTTTCAAAGAATTCCGGTTTCCCCCTCCAAATCCCCCCAGTGTCACAGGATCTGGTCGAAATTTAAAATTAGAGCTTTAAAGCACAAGATCCTTCTAAATATCAAATTTCATTAAGATCTGGTCACCCGTTCGTAAGTTACAAATACCCCATTTTTCCGAATTACCGCCCCCCCAACTCCACCAAAGAGAGCAGATCCAGTCCGGTTATGTCAGTCACGTATCTTAGACAGGTTTTTATTCTTCCCATCCAGTTTCATCCTGATCTCTCCACTTTAAGTATTTTCTCAGATTTCCGCCACCCCCAACTGCCCCAAAGAGAGCGGATCCGTTCCGGCTATGTCGATCATGTATCTAGGACTTGTGCTTATTTTTCCCGCCAAGTCTCATCCCGATCCCTCCCTCTACTCTAAGTGTTTTCCAAGATTTGAGGTTTCCCACTCCCAACTCCCCTCCCATGTCACCAGGTCCGATCGGGATTTAAAATAACAGCTCTGAGACACGATATCCTTCCAAACATCAAATTTCATTAAGATCTGATCAACCGTTCGCAAGATCAAAATACTTCATTTTTTCTATTTTTTCCGAATTAACATGCCCCCCACTCCCCCCCAGATGCGGGAAAACGGCTATTTCTAATTTAATCTGGTCCGGTCCCGGACCAGATTAAATCTTGATACGCCTGCCAAATGCCATCGTCCTAGCTTACCTGGAAGTGCCTAAAGTAGCAAAACCGGGACCGACAGACAGACCGACAGAATTTGCGATTGCTTTATGTCACTTGGTTAATACCAAGTGCTATAAAAACTTTTTCGGTTCTGACCAATGGTCACCGTACCAAAGGTTCTGACCTCCTGTTTTTCTGCCTTCGGCCAGGAGTGCAATGCATGGTTAGGGGCAAATCATCAGGCACTTCTTGTGTTTCCCCCAGATTTTTCCAGGTACCCATTCGGAGCTGGGTCGACTCTGGTTGGTCTTACAGGGTCAGATTATTAACCTCCGTTCCAAACAAAATAACCGGATACACCAGGACTCGAAACCCCGTCCTCAGGATTTCAAATCTAGCACGCTAACCAATCGACTCGGGAACATCACAGCAATGTTAATTGGCGGAAGGGGAAGTAGGGGGAGCATGTGCCCACCTGTATTTTTACCCCCCCCCCCCCAGATTTGAGAAATACTTTTTTTTCGTTAATTTCGTTAAAAAGTACCTTTCTTTCCGTATTTTCGTTGAAAAAATCAAAAACACCCAAATTACCCGTTTAGATTAAAAAAAAAACACATTTTGCCCCAGCCCCCTCTCCCACTTATTTTTTGTGAATTGACCGCCACTGGAGCATTAAATCTCCAGGGTTCTCAACCAATATTAATGCATAATCCATAACCTTGAGGATATGAGAAACAAATATTAAAAATAAGAATGTGATCTCAATTATGAGTAGGAGAAGGCTAAGAAGTAGAATATTTCGTAGTGTCTAAAAAAGGAATGGAAACATTTTTCAAAAACGAGTTATAAAGTGAAAAAGAACCCTCTGGTGAGTTTTTACCTACTGGTTGTATTTTAGGATATATATTTACTTCATAAAACTGGTCAACTACCTCATGCTCAAGGCTTAACAAACATAAATTTATGCACTTCATGTCAAATTAAAGACACATTATCCAGATGCATGCTCTATTTTCTACAGGTTATTTCTTTATTAAATCCTGGAAGGAGAATATATTCTTGCAAAAAAACTGGTTATGTATTCTGTTAGAAATTATGAAAATTTGAGATACCCCCTTTCGCTTTGGGCACAATATTTTCTCTCTTCCATTTATTTCCATGAGTGTTTTACTCTTCCATTTAACCTTTAGCCTTTCAGTTTTTCTTTTTTTTTGCCAGTTAAAAGTTTATTTCGGCCAGTTTCATTATGGCCGAATGCTTTATTGTCTTTGTCATTTCTCTATTTTTAGTCGATTACGCCATCTAATTAGCTAATATTTGAAAAAATTTATTGACACCCTCCCCTCCCCCACCGTCTTCAACAAAATTTGGGCCAATTATCAAAGCCTCAGAAGTGACCTAGTCTTAGCTACTTCTAATGCTGGATTGATTTCGAACACATATACAGTGTTCATCATCAGCTTTACTAATAATATCTAAAGTTTTACTGATGATGATGAACACTGTATATGTGTTCGAAATATCCAGTTAAATAATTTTATATCTGTTCACTGTCAATTAAATGGTTTCATCCCTATTTTGAACTGTTTTACTTTTATCAAACATTTCGTGGTAACGAACTGGTGTAGTAGGAGCGACCCGTCTCAATAGTAACCGAAACTGTAAAAAACGAAATTTTGATACCAATAGTTATCAAAAGAATCGTATTTTTAGCTGATTTTAAATATATAAATTTCACCAAGTTGGGTCTAACCCATAATAAGTTACGAGCCTGAGAAAATTTGCCTTATTTTAGAAAATAGGGGGAAACACCTTTTAAAAGTCATAGAAGCTTACCGAATCTAATCACACCATCAGATTCAGCACATCATACAACGCCTACTGTAGAAGTTTCAAGCTCCTATTTACAAAAATGTAGAATTTTGTAATTTTTGCCAGGAGAAAGACGAAGGATACGTGTTTATTATTATTTTTTTTTTCCAGGGGTGACCGTATCGACCCAGTGGTCCTAGAATGTCGCAAGAGGGCTAATTTTAACGGAAATTTAAAGTTCTAGTTCCCTTTTTAAGTGACCAAAAAATTGAAGGACACCTAGGCCCCCTCCCACACTCATTTTTTCCCAAAGTCACGGGATCAAAATTTTGAGATGGCCATTTTGTTCAGAATAGCCGAAACACTATTAACTATATCTTTGGGGACGACTTAATCCCCCAAAGTCCCCGGGGGAGGGGCAGCAAGTTACAAGCTTTGGCCATTGTTTACATATAGCAATGGTTATTGGGAAGTGTACAGACGTTTTCAGAGGGACTTTTTCACGCCGGGGGGGGGGTGTTGGGGAGAGGGGGCTACGTAGGAAGTATAACTGCCCCACAAAACGGAAACCGAAGAGATAATCAACTGGAAATTAAATAAAAATACAGCAATAATAAACGACAAGACCTAGATTTGACTCTAATTTAAAAAAAAAGGCAAAATCCTCACCTACTATCCCTCAGTTTCATGTTTTCAGCCAAACTATCTACTAATTGATCAGTGGCAAACCTTTCAAGACCCTCACGTTGATAAATGGCATATTGGGGACACCAGTCAACAGGCTCTTCTGCAGCAGGGATAGGAGATAATCGACCCAACGAGCTTGCGTTAGACCCAGCTCGTGACCTTGGGTCACCGGGAATATGAAAATGTCCGTGGTGGACAGGTGATTGTGGAAACATATCCAGTCCCTCAGCAGAAAGAGATGAGTTGGGCGAAGTTGGGCTCTGCATTCCCGATATATTGTCGATCTAAAAATACAAATAAGAGCATATGATCAGGTTTAGGGAACACATGATAAAATGAGATTAGAAAAAAACATTAAGTAAAAACCAAAAATTAACAATATATACTCCCTGTTCAGGAGTCAAATTGATTAGTAAAGGAATTGTATAAATGACAAATAAGACACATTAATGATTTATATTGTAATTGCAGAGCATAAAAGACGACAAACATAAAAAGATATTTTATCCCCTTTGTCCTAAAACAATTTTAAAAGTCCCTTCCCTCCCCGAAAAAGTCTTTCCCCAAAAAAACCCACTCTGACTCAAAACAGGATGCAATTTCCAAAAAAATTTAGAAAAAATATGTCGCTCTTTTAATTAAGCTTGCTTCCCGTATGAATGAGGAGTAGTACTTGCTTGGCTTCAGGATTTGGGTACTCGTCGTATAAAACCCCTTGGTTGTTTTCTGGGATAGAGATTATAGATTGGCTACGAGTTACCGACACGGAAAATTAGCGTAAAAGAGATTAAATACTAAGCAATGTCAAACGTAATTAAGGTTAATTCAGTCATAAAAAGATTGACAAAGAACAATTAAACCGACAAATGATGTGGAGATTTTTCGCAATTTAAATACAAGTTCAAAAGATAAATGCATTTACAAACATACTGTAGCTTTTATTTGCGTCTTGGAAAGGGTCATTAATTGAAGTTGGTTTGCTAGTATTTTTATTTATTTATTTTTTCTTCTTAAAAAAAGCGGGTAAAATATATACATGCTTATAGACATGTTCCTATGTGGCAAATTTATTGAAGAAATAACTAATTTAGAAAAGAAAAAGGGCAAGAGAGAGATGGTTACACAGATCAACTCAATGACCACCTCTGAAAAAAATTGAAAGAAGTAGTGGGAGGAGAGGTGGTAAAAGTGCGAGTGAGGGAGAGGGAGAATAACCACGCCGACGAGCGATTGATGAAGTTGTTCATTATTAACCTCCAATAGCGCGTCTGTATGTCAAATTCGACTACCAAATTTAAACAGAAACCCCCAAAGGAACCAGTAGCGTTAATAGCTTATCAACTCCGTTGACTCCAAGGGGCACTGTGTACCGAGTCTGACTAAGTATACATACCAACAGTTTTAATGGGTCTAAACCTTACACGTCTATGCATTATTGAAGGGAAGGGAAGGTATGGAGAGAAGGTATTCCGAATACAGTTCAAAATATATCGGAAATAAACCAAAAAAAAAATGAAGATAAACTTCAGATAAACAAATTTGAAGTTAAAAAAATTTTAGTATTTAGTATTTTTTTTTTTAATGTGTGTTAAATATTTTTTGTAAAAATTCGGGACTTTTTTTTTATTATCTCCTTGTCCCCACAAAAATCCTGGTTAACGCCCTTGCATGTGGATGTGTTCAAAACCAAGGGTAGGAAGGGAATGGGAGAGCTTCACAGTCTGACACATAGAAACCATGAATTTTGGCCTCATTTTCATTTTTGTGCATTTAATTTTTTTTTTTTAAACTTTACTGAAGAGGAATGGGTATTTGAACTGGTCTTAATATAGATTTCCCTTATTCTTCCCCCTGCCTCCTTAATCCCTGTGTGTTAATCTATATAGGGTGATACCTATATACTCAAAGATGAGCATAAAGTAGACTAAACTAGGTAAAAAACTAGCTAGGGTTCTAAAGTAGAATAAACTAGGGTGACTCAAAAATGAGCATAAAGGTAAAAAAAGATTTGACAAGAGTGAAATAAAGCAACATAAGTCTTTCTTCCTATCCAGCTGCATAATATTCATTCAGAGTTTGGAGGACTAACTGCACATCTGCGGGGAAAATAAGGGGTAAAGTTTTTATTTGTATGCCTGCAAACTGTAGAGGGGGAGATGGAAGGTGCTACTTAAGTTCAAAGGAGCCCCAGGGACAAATGCTCTTTGCAAGCTGCAGACCCTATCCATATTTTTTTTATACAGCTCATTCCATTATGTCAGGAATATGTAGTGATATTTATGTGAAACCATTATCCAATACCTTATGATATTCTTTTGATTAAGAAATTTTAGCAACAGATTTGTTAAAAATCTGCTTAGCGAAAGTTTTTAGAAAAATTTAGCAGCAGCAGACTCTATGCTACGTCCCTGAATGTAAATCAAAGCCATGAAGGCCGATTTTTCACTCTACTGTTAAATTTTTCCTTTGCAACATTCCGCCTTTTGAACTACCAAATCCACCCCCTCCCCTCTTCTATACGTGCCTGTTTTTCAGTCATGGGTGAACAATTTTCTACTACTTTTACTATTTTCTATGATAGTGGCTACAACAAATTAGGCAATTAAATTTTAATTTGCATGATTATGGCAGCAAGTTTGTTTCATTAAGTAAGCTACCTTTTTCCGAGCTCGTCCTCTTTTTTTCTCGAACTGCGACGATTCCATTGTAGTAGCTCTTCTCCTGGCCGACTTGCCAGGCTTGGCATCTGGATTGATCATCCACCAGGATGACTTACCAGTCCCTTCATTTTGAACTCTCATAAATCGGTTGTGCAGAGACAAATTATGTCTAATTGAATTCTAAAAAAGGGATTAATAAGTACCTGATTATACTAACATATATTCTTTATCATAAGGGAAAAGGGGCTAGATGATATACATTCACAAGTGAAATTTGTACACCTATAAATGAGAGAGAGAGAGAGAGAGAGAGAGAGAGAGAGGCTGCCCCAAAATAGATGTCACTAACACCCCCAAAAGCAACTGAAAACCTAGCGTTTCATCAAGAAACACTAAGAAGAATCACCACAACACACACGTTTCACCACATCACACGTTCTCTCTTTTCCTCATACGTTGCTGTATATAACTTTTCGATAAGTACTGTCAATTTATAACTAAGCTTCGACTTTTATCCCAGTTTTGTTAGCTTCCATTGTATTGGTTAGGTTTTATGTAAAACTGATTTCATGATACGATATTTATTCATCTATTAATAAAACTAATATTTCAATTATACGCAATAATCATATATAAATAAATCATATATAAATTATTATAATAAGATATTTATTCATTTATTAACAAAACTAATATTTTGGTTATACGCAATTAATCATATATAAATAAAAAATATAATTTACTAGCTGCAACAATTGTTAGAATACTGTTGTTCTTTTTTGCTCAGTTTCTTTTTTAATGTTTTTTTTTTTGCGTTTAACGTCACATAAGATTATAAAACTAAGATTAATTTAACATTATAGAGAAACTACATAATACATAAGAAAGAAAAAAAAAGGAAAAAAAAGTTTGTAGAATTTAAGACAGATTCTACAACAGAAGAAATTGGCTTCAGTTAAAATTCAAGAAATTAGTGTTGAAAAATCTATCGATGGGATAAAGAGTTGCTATAATATTAGTAAAGAGCCATTCAATCGCCATGACCAAGATGATTCGGGCATCTTGTTCCAGAAATTTTTTGTTCAAAACCTGCAGGTTGTCGGTTTTACAAACAGGTTTTCTTTCTTGAAAAAAAAAAACAACAAACAAATAAACCAAAGGGAGGACGAGGAGCCATTGTAGTTTTTTTCTAATGCCGTTATCTTAGACATAATTTTGCTTGGTATACTTGGTATTGTCATAAAATGACAATGATTCAGAAGTAATACAAAGTCGAAGTTTGTAGAGTTAAGAAGTCCGTCTAGACTACATCCTTCCTAAGGATACAGATTGACACAAACTTAGTCTCTCTGAAGGGACGCATTTAATCCCGTTACAGGATTTGCAAACGGAGAATGTGACAAATTCTCGTGCTGATACAGAAATAATACCTTAGAAATAAGATGGAGGTTGTGTGGTTTACTTGGTTTTTCAAACCATAGGTAAGTGCTTAGGTTCGAAGCGAAGACCAAATCTACATGGGAAGTAGCGTTATTGTAATGATAATAGTACGGAGCATTACTTATTACTGATGCAGTAATATAATGAAGTAATGTATAGTAATAGATTGGTTTATTACTGTAGTAGTAATATAGTAAAACAATGCATAGCAGTAATACATCAGTAGCATAATAGTAGATATTGCAAAAATTTGGCACAAAAAGAAAAAAGAAATATTGACGATCAAACAGTTCGTTGTAACGAACTGTAGTAAGGAGCGACCCGATTCAATAGAAACCAAAACTCCTAAAAAATGGAATTTTGATACCAATAGCTACATCAAAAGAATCACATTTTAATGCTGATTTTAAATATATAAGTTTCATCCAGTTTAGTCTTACGCATCAAAAGTTACGAGCCTGAGAAAATTTGCGTTATTTTAGAAAATAGGGGTAAACACCCCTTAAAAATCATAGAATCTTAACGAAAATTACACCATCAGATTCAGCGTATCAGAGAACCCTACTGTAGAATTTTCAAGCTCCAAAAATGTGGAATTTTGTATTTTTTGCCAGAAGGCAGATCACAGATGCGTGTATAATTTGTTTTTTCTGTTTTTTTTTCCCAGGGGTGATTGTATCGACCCAGTTGTCCTAGAATGTTGCAAGAGGGCTCATTCTAACGGAAATGAAAAGTTCTAGTGCCCTTTTTAAGTGACCAAAAAAATTGGAGGGCACCTAGGCCCCCTCCCACGCTAATTATTTTCCCAAAGTCAACGGATCAAAATTCTGAGATAGCCATTTTATTCAGCGCAGTCGAAAAACCTTATATAACTATGTCTTTGGAGACGACTTACTCCTCCACAGTCCCCGTGGGAGGGGCTACAAGTTACAAACTTTGATCAGTGCTTACATATAGTAATGGTTATTGGGAAGTGTACAGGCGTTTTCAGGAGGATTTTTTGGTTGAGAAGAGGGGGATATACTGGGGGAACTTTCCATCGAGGAATTTGTCATGGGGGAAGAAAATTTCCATGAAGGGAGCGCAGGATTTCCAAGCATTATTTAAAAAAAAAAAACAATGAAAAAATAAATATGAAAAAGTTTTTTTCAGCTGGAAGTAAGGAGCAGCATTAAAAATTAAAACGAACAGAAATTATTACCCATATATCATCTTGTATATGAAGATACAGTTTTTTTCTTTTGTTAAAAACTGAATATTTTTACATTTTAATTTTTTTTATATTGAGTTTATCAATTACAAAATCCAGTAGACACTGCAATTGCCTTTCAAATAAGCTCTTAAGTACCTCTCTGCGATGTTCCAGTGCCCAACTAGCAGTGAAAAAAAAGGACACGTCTTTGGTATTCATGCAAAAAATAAATGACATTCCTTATTGTTCAAGCCATGGGACTATAAGTTTCCTGTGGCCTATAGGATTTTCGACAATACCAGTTCCAATAGTACACTTCTCATTTCGACCGGACGCCATTTTTTAGGGAACGATTTGCCGTGGTTCATTCTTTACTAGGTTTCAGCTATTCCTGCAACCATGACTGTGTGGAGTATGTACACAGATATATCTTCTAGCAATTATGAACCACCAAGGCTCTAGATATTCTACTGTTTCCTTTCTTGTTTTTTTACACTTTCGAACACTTCTTCCTATTCGTCACTATCACTATGGTTATTGACGACATTAAAGATATCAGAAGGCATTAAGGTTTGCCAAAGTAAGCTAAACGACGAGTGAGCTAAAACAAGCAAAACGAACTAGCGTTGCTAGTGATCAAAAGGGGAAAATATCGGGGCAGTTTCCTATCTCGACCATGTTCTTTGAATATACATAACTTCCCAATTTTATATATGTAATTGGACATAATCTATCTAAGCTACACTGCTAAATGGTTTGTTTATTAACACCGCTCAAAACTGAAGTAAGGATCCTATAATTGTTTCGACTAATGTCATTTACTGGAAGATAGTTCTCTTCGGAAGAGATTAAAGCAATTTTGTGAAAAAACTTAAAATAAATATTCTTTAAACCAGAAATAGTAGCAGCTGTCGAGGTAATATAGTTACAAGGCCCGTTCATTTTAGAAGCCAATGATATAAGTTGTTAAGTAAGCAAGTTCATAGTCTAAGAGTGAATAGCCTAATAACTACAAATAAAAATCCATGTCAACAAAGCACATTTACAAATGTTCTAGTAAGACAATTCAGTTGCAATCCACTGAAAAATTCAACTGGCTATCCATCTATGAAACCTTTCTGCAAATCTTTCTAAAAACTTTATAATTTATTTATTTTGTTTGTGTTTACGTTTAATCTTCTAACTAAAAACAATACAAAGATTAATCAAAACCATGAAGCTACAAAACCAAATACAATGTGTATACAACATAATAATATCTCGCCCATTCCACTGCCAGAAACGTCAGAAATAAACTGAATTAAAAAATTCATGCAACAGACTTGGACATTTCATTTTTTTATAGCCATGTTGACAAAAACTACCTACTCTAAGTTGGCCTTAGCTTTTCAAACAAACAAATATTTCTTGAGAGTCCCAAACTTTCTCTAAGTTTATATTATATCACGTCTGATAAATGTATGAAACGCTATATAAAACTCTGAAATGGGCATGTAGTTTTGCGACAAAGTTTTGCTTCTATGGCCTCACGGGACCACGAACGAAATATACAAAAGATGAAACAAGTTTAAACTAGTAGGCTATAAAAAATAGGGGCACACCAGGTTATGACACTTGTATCTCTTATATACCACTATGAAATTTTCAATGTTCCTATTAGTCTGAATGAACTTTTGAAAGTATATTGCCGATCCATCTGTGAGGAAAACACAACCACAACCTTTGAGACAATAATCCGACAGAAGGTACCTATTCTGGTAATATAAAACACAGCTGTAGTTTGCGAAGAATCTTATAGAATGAAAAACTAATGTGATTAGAATCTCAAGTTGGTCTCTAAAAAAAAACCGTCACTATCTAGCATTACCAAGCAAAATCACTTAAGTTATTTAAATATACTTCATTAAAAACATTAGTAATTTTTTCATGTTCTTTAAGTTTGTTTTATATGTCAATGAAGACGAAAGAGCCACTTCTGCCCAAAGGACACACAAGGTATACTTGTGTACATTCTTTTTAGAAGCTTATTTTCTGCATACTATCTAGTGTCTGAATTAAATCACAATAAACACGTAAGATAGTTTAAAGCAGAAAAATCGGCAAAATTTCAGCGGCTGAATCAAAATAAACCTATACTAAATCTTCCTCTTCTTGTTTGGGTATGGAGACGCTTTGGCATAACCTCCTCACTGGAATCAAATTATGAGCCCTGTTCTGTGTTGCGACAGCTAAGCTCGAACTCTGAATCCCGCATTACCAAGCTAAGATCAAACCCATTGCGCCACTAGAGACCTTTACAAGACCTTTAAGTAATATCCAAGTTTAATAAACTAAAATTTAGCTAGTTCTGCAAAAAAAAAACTGCTTAAAAATTCTTTTCTAGTTCTGCTTGGTAGACGTGTACTATTAGTGGTGGTAAAAGTCCAAAATCATTATTAAACAGATGTTATAGTGCCATGTACTTCATTCTCTTTGGTACTTTCCATGCGATACTCCTTTCTAAGTAATTTAATCTCTAAGTTTTGTTTGAAAGTTCGCGCGTGCGATGTAGCCGTTAATAACACAGTTAATTATTAATTAACTGCGTTAAATATATAATTAACTTAGTTAATTATACAATTTTTTGAGGGAAGAATGGAATAAGAGAACTAGTGAGAGCCTAGTCTCTATTCTATTTCTAGGACGATAGCACAACTTCTAAAACTGAAATATATTTTAGAATGTTTATCACCATAATGTCAAAATAATTTTAATAACAAATGAATCCGTTTAAGGTATTTTTGTGCTGATTGTGGGCTGTTTCATTCCATTTAAGATTCGCTAATCAATGGTTGCCGAGCCACTCGATTCAGCCAGTAGTCGCTAGTTTATTGCATTTATAAACATGGCAAAGGGGATGAGACTTATTTCACAGGCAGAGGAGTCTATAAATCGCTTCCAAAAATATTCTGAAGTCTTGAAGTTTTGAAAAACTAGTTTTGCAAAAAGGCTAGAAAACCTCAAAACTACCTTCCAGCGATATGGCATTATCGGATCATTAAAATACGGAGTCCTCCCCAAATTCACGGGGTGTATCCCATATTTTTCGTCGAAATGAGCAAGATATTGAGAGATCAGTCTCTACGGATCTTTAAATGCTGGTTGAACTTACCAATGGTATATCTAAACGAACAGAGTAATATTTAGTGTACGGAGAGCCACCACGTGTACAGAATTTGATTTCAGAGGATGTAAATCCAAAATAGCGAAAAAATAGGCGAGTTACATGGATAATTTAAGAGACTATAGCAGAAACAAAACGGATTCAGGAATTTCAAAGGAGGTGGAAGGATAAAGAGAGACAGACCCAAAGATCTCCTCTCCTGATTTTAGACTGAGTTTGTCTTTCTTGTAAATGTCACTGAAGGAACATTCTAAATGTTCCTGTTTTTCTTTAAACATAAATTACAGGCTAATTCCTTCACCCCAAAAGAAAACACCAACATTACTTATGGAAGTAGCCAAATCCCAGTCACTACCTCCAAACTTTGGGTTGGTTCAGCCCTGTAGAAGACCCATTGCACGAAAAAGATATCTTTTTTTTTGCTGAGATGGAAACTAAAGGTTAAGGAAGAATTGCCATCTTTGCGATCTTTAGCGCAGAGGGACAGAAAGACTCCGACGCAGCCTAACGGCTCAGTAGGTCTACAAGTGCAATTAACCGTTGACAATATTCAAACAAATTAATTAATATAAAAACAAAGTAACACGAGGTTTTGAGCATTATATGTTTCTGCCAAATTAAAACTTTAATTCTCAGTTATGAAACCATTGCATCTAAATTTCAAACAACCCTTTTTTCTTAAATTTAATAGATTTTTTAAAATCAGTAATGAATAAAAATATTGTGCTGTCATTATACATAAGGCCCAGGTAATATAAAAAATACCCAAAATGGCCAGACAGTGTACTGCAAGACTGTCCATTATACATGTCATTCTATATCGCCAGGCTTTAAGATGTCTAAATGCATTAAAGCATCTACACAATAAATTGCCCAACTTTGAGCCCTTACCCATACTGACTGGGTATTCTTGATAATGCTTATATTAATCTCTTTTATCATGCCCCCTACACTCTCAATCTGTTCAGTCACTGGATAGAAGGATTTATTCATAGCCAGATAATCATCTGGAAAAACCAACCAGTATGTCTTTTAGTTACAAAGCACAAGGAAAAGTTATGTCTATGCTACAGCTTTCTCTAATATTTCTCCGGCAGTGGCGCCAGAGAAGATTAGCCTATAACAAAGTAAAGAGCATGACATCCCTTCTGAAGACTATGTTACACTTTTTGCTAATAAAAATCATCAAAATCTTCCCTTTAACTTTTTCTTACATGGCAACGAGGATTTGGCTCTAAGCAATAAAGCCAAGGAACAAAGTTTTCACTAGTTCCCGCAAAAAGTATCCTTTCACATTTGCTGAAACGTAAAACGGCTTGGAAAATGTTGCCAACATAATTTTATTTCCTCTAGTTGTGAAGATAAAATTTAGGAGCTTAAGTTCAGTCTTCATCGAAAGTAGGCGGGATGCCAAACCCCTTTTCAATATACTTGAACTATTCAATAAGAGGCCACTTAGAGATATACTATGAAATATGAATGACGACTTTGAAAACGCGAACTGCGATCAATTTAAAAGAAACCTTAGATGAAGTAACTTTGTTCTAGAGAGACAGACGTGTAAATGAGAACTATTCATAAAAAAAGCAAAAAAAAAACATATTTCTTCACTTTGTTTCGATTTTTCTTCCGCCATGAAGAGTAGACATGATAGCAACGGCAATGTTAAAGTAAAACAGTTCAAAATAGGGATGATACCTTTTTATTGACAGTGAAATATAAAATTATTTAACTGGATATTTCGAACACATATACAGTGTTCATCATCAGCAGTAAAACTGATGATTTTTACTGCTGATGATGAACACTGTATATGTGTTCGAAATATCCAGTTAAATAATTTTATATTTCACTGTCAATAAAAAGGTATCATCCCTATTTTGAACTGTTTTACTTTCGTCATGGAAAGGCAGTGTGGTCTTCGAAGTTATCTAAAACGGCAATGTTAGAAAAATATCAAGCCTAATGTATTAGGATATTAAATAAAAGAAATTTAATTAATAAATATAATCAGAAGCTTGTTTGAAAACAAAGTTGGCAAAAAATTTAGTCTTGTCTAGTATCAGTGGAAAAAAAAACCTTGTTATAGCGTACCGTTTTTTTTTTTTTTTTTGTTACTATAAATAATACAACTGCTAATACAGAACACAGTGATGTCTGGACCGGCAGGACCAGCCGGACAACCCTTCGGTCGATACAAAATTATGGGTGTTTAAATCGATACACACATTCACGCAGTTGAACAAATCGAACTCAATGCTTGTACGTTTTAAAATTGCACAATTTAATCATATTAATAGCCATGGAAAACGATACTGAAAGCATACCTAGCTATTAAACAAAACGATCTAAGAATTTGAAAATTTTTGTATTAAGGTATGTGAGGTTGAAGATACGTCACCTTTTTTGAAGATGTTAACAACAATGAAATAACAACGAAAATGGCAAGGCAGGGACATAAGTCTAAACAGTGTAGACATCTCTTAGAAATTTTGGTTCTTTTATACTAATCCGTAGAATTATTAGCATAAATCAATACTTAACATTACGTTATGTAATCTAGCGGAACAAATTTTATTAGGCACTGCCAAGTAGCCTCGAGTTCTACAGAGAGAATTAAATAAAAAAAACTAGTTTTTTTTAACTGAAAGTAAGGAGCGACATTTAAAACTTAAAACGAATAGAAATTACTCTGCGTATGAAAGGGGCTGTTCCATACTCTTTGGCAAAAATTCCGTTTTCCTAGAACCCAAACCTAGGAGGGGGTAAAACAACAAAAAGGATAAAACAAATTTCTCGCAGAAATTTGAGGGTCTGTTTGGCATCCTACAATAGATGTCCAGCTCATAAGTTATCCTAATACAACGTTTTCTGAAGAAATAACAAAATAAAAGCTTAAAATTTACAGTCTAATATTCTCCAGATGTTGAGATTGTTGACAATTTACGTAGCCCCATTCGCAATGAGATACTAATAATTCCAAGTTTCAGAAAGCACTAATTTCAGCCCATTAGATTTGTCACAGAATTTTTTGATTAGCTTATCAATTGAATGACAAATTCTGTTCGGCTCAAATCACCGCATAAATATCATAGTAAAGGACCTGAATTGAAAGCAGCACAATATATATATATAACCTTTTTTCGATTCACAATTCAATAATATTAACTAAGGGGTTAATCATAGGTATTATTAATTTATTTTATTTTCACATTTTCAGGGGCAAGAACAGATAAGATATATTCAACAACAAAAACAAAAATTGTTCAGCAAATACACGGCACTGATCTCCACATAGGCTCCATGGCCTGATTTTTAGATTTTTAGATTTGTAAAATTTTAAAATTTTATAAAATTGTAGTTAGATTTTTAGATTTATAGCTTAAAGTTCCAGAGCATCGGGCTTATCGTTCACTAATTCTCCAGTAGCCAAAATTCTTGGCAACTTTGCTAGGCAAAGACGGCCAAAAGTTAGACTGCATTTTTTGCTATCGTAAGAGGTTAAAATAAATAGATTGCAGTTCATAGTGCCGACCTTACAGAGCTTGATTTATTAATAGTGAGTTTCCATTGTATCTGGTTTTAATTAAACTCGATTGGCTTCGGTTTCACAAATTTCAATTTTTTTTTACAACTGAACATCAAGCAGAAGTTTAGGGATCATTATGTTTACAAGTAGAGACGATATGAACTAAAAAGATTATTAAAACGAATAAAATGAATGAATGCGATAATTGCAAGATGTTCGAATCTCGATTGGAAGAGATCCCGAGAGTGCAGTTTCAATTTGTAACAGTTATCTTTCCACCTTTCAATAAAGTATACAACCCTCCGAGAGTCTTGCCAAAGTAAATAGATTTCAAGGGAATTCTTACGAGAAGGATGAAATTCGTTTTGCGAAAACTAGATAGCAGAGTATATTTTGCATACAACATCGTAGCAAATACAGTTCATTATTTTCTTAGAAGTTCTAAAGACATGTATGTTCAGTCAAGATGAATAATAATTAATTAATAATTGTGAACAAAGCAGTCATTAGAGTAACTAGATAGGGATAGTGGGCGGGGTGAAAAGGATTTCGCCCCGCCCTATGCTAGAAGAAACTAAAACCCCGTGAAGGCTTACATAAATTGGCCAAGTAAATGGCCATTGCACCATGTCTGTATGGGGGGAGGAAAGGAAATTTTTCATAATTGCGATCCTTTTTTCATATTTTCAACTGCATCGGAACTCCACTATCCGAAAATATTCTGATAACCTCCCCTCCTCCCTCTCTACAGGTTTTAACTATAAGCAGCTATGTATGTGAATCTCTTCTGCATTGTTTTTTCTTCATAGGACCAGGGATTCCACTCCTTGGAATCCCTCTTGATATCATAATGTCAGTCCTGAGCTATATATTGTAATTTCTGGACACTGTCAAATTCTCAGCGTCAGCCTTGTCCAAGGGATACTGGCGATCAGTCAGGGGGGATATCAGGGATGCTAAGGATTGTGTTATTTGATTCCCCCTACATCCTAGATCATCCAAGAATAAGTTTTAAGATCAAGCAATAATCTGTAAAAGCAGTATATTAAACACATAAAACAGTGTATAAAAATACCATCCAATAACTGTTAGAGCAATCCAATTAAAAATTAAGTTCAACGACTGGGACGGACTTTTCTGTTTGCTATCATTTGGGGATAGAAATATCTTTATATTTTTAACTTATTGTTCTCTGTAGACGTTTTTGTTAATCATCTGCTGCAATTTCTTGTAATATTGCAAAGAAAGATGTAGACAGAGAACTTGAGACACAGTCAACTTCCTACAATAATATCTAACCTCAAGAGGGTCATAAGAACTATATTGACCTGACTTTAATAATAAACAATTTTTGCAAAAGTCTCAACTTTTAAGTACTTCAACTCTCTTTCTTTGAAACATAATATATAATACAATATTAAACTTGTCTCTGATTCTATTGCAATTAAACAAAAGTAATCAGATACCGAGTATGGACTTGAGACAAAATACTCTTTAATTAGTAACGTTAAGGGGGTTAGCTAATGAACTAAGTAAGAAGAGATTCATTAAACTACTTTTTGTCAAAGTTCCGTTAAGCCTAAATACGGGATATTACTTTGACTCTTGTTTTTCAAGCTATAAATGAGACATTTCTTCGTTTAAAATACACATTGCAGAAATTGAGAACCTTATATGTTGGTCGTCATTATGGAGGAAAAAGTTTTTAGAATAGTTCGCACAAACCAAGTGTGATCATAGGTGTGCATAATCAATCTTTTTTGGGAAAAAGTCTAAAAGACCAGAAAAGAGTACAGTCTCTGGCCAAAATTTAAGAATGGAGAGATCCTTCGGACTGATGTGGAGGAAGGGGTGCTCCGATACACTATGTGTGCAAGTATATGTGTGAGGTATTTTTGGTTAATGAAGGGTTCCAGATAACTTATAAACGACATCTTGGTATACTCTTTTAGCTTATAATTTATTAAAACCTCGTTTATAAAACTCGACTAAATAAAAAAAGTTTCGTAAAATAACTTCACGTTTATAAACCAATAAGTGTACCTCCAAAGCAGGAGACATCTATGATTCGAGCAAAATAGCATTTTACGAAATTTCTTCATTTAGTTTTACACACATTTATTTTTGATGTTACACATTTTAGTTTCATACATCATCAAGTTCAGCTGAAATCTAGTTCTACCATAAAACTAAATTCATAGGATCGGCACGGGAACAATAATAATAAAAAAATCCTAGGGGCGACCGCCCTTCAAAAGTCCTTGTTTTTTGTTGTTGTTTTTTGTTTTTGTTTTCAAAAGTTTTGCTTCAATATTTCATAGATGAGTTTTCTGGAATTTTTTTTTACATTCAATGCCCCGATAATGCGGTAGACGTTATTCAGAGAAGAAATTTTAGTAAAGTTACACGCGTGTTTGACAATTTAGGCTAATTTAGAGCTTGTAAATGTATTAAACGTTCAAACCCCAATGCAGGCACTCTGATCATCATAGATGTTTGATGCATCTACAGGCTTAGTAAAAATAAAAAAATAAAAAAACTATAAATAGCAAAACAGATTAACCTTTTTGCTCTGACCAGACTTTTTAACAGATAGCTCTCGGGAAATATGAACGGAATCAACAGTATTCTCCGTTTCAGGCTTGAATAAAGGGTAAGTACTGAAGTAGCCTCTCCCCCCATATTCCAAGAACTGACAAAAAACATTGATTTTGAATTTTCAACCTAAACAAACCAGTTTCATATCCCCTCCCCCGGGAAAAAAATTCTAGTCGGCATCAATTTTTGATGCACATCCGAAAGCGAAATTGTGGATCCAGTTTTTAGTAGGAAACTTGCAGTTCGAAAAAATCGTGGAAAAAGCTATTCATTCAAAATCGATATTCCTTTCTTCAGTAAAGTTTGACATTCGGACGACAGGGGTAATATCATTAGTCACGATTCCCAGTTACTGGCAAAGGTTATTGAATTCTTCACAGCTACACATCAATAGAATTTGAGAATTTTACCATCAAATAAAACGATCTTTACATTTAAACTGTCAAGAAAACAAAATTATTAATCTGAAACTCAACCTAATTCCCAATATTGACATTGGCCCAAAGGGAGATGTCTTTAAAAAAAGGAGCAAGATTACAGAAATAATAGAGAATAAAATAAATGGCATAAATGAACACAACCACGAGTGTTAGGGGAAAAACCAGCACCATCAAAGGAAAGGGGAGTCTATGGGTTCAGAAATTTATAGTCTAAATTATATAGCCTGTATAATTTATAGGCAAATTTATAGGCTCAATTACTTGAGCCTATATCTAGCGAATTTATTGAAAGCTCTCTAGGGGAAGTCATGCGGAAATTCATTGGGAGCGTTATTTGAAGTAGCATTTGTAGGATTGGTATTTTATGTTTTCGTGAAAAGGATTTATTCCCTATCTTTAGTCGTCCCACTTTTTTACTTAAATAACCGCCACATTAGATATATATGTCACGGACAAAGTATGGGCCCGACCTGCAAAGGCCAAAGCTGGACCTTCCAACTAAGCCAAAAAATAACCTTATTTAGAAGGGCCAAAACCCCACGGCAGTTAAGCAAAGGCCTAAATCTCGAGTTCCGGACAAAACGAGATACACCAGATAACATAGTTCCAACAGTACCGACAGAAACGTTTCTGGAGTGCGATAAGCCTGCAAAAGATATAGCAATGGGCAAAGTTAGAAAATGGACTTGTCTTAGAAGTCATATCATTCATAATATAACTAAAAAACTTCACTTAAATACATATTATTTTTGCTTTCCAGAGACAGAATAAGTAAATATTCTATCAATCCGTACAATCTCCATTTAATTCTGTTCATTAAAAAAAAGCTTCAAGTCGTTTGAAAAAAAGAGGTTTTTTGGCCCTTTTACGGGGAAACAAACATTTTTATTTCTGTGTTTCGTTCATCGGGGTACCCTTCGCCCAACGAATTAAGGATTCAAGTTTAACGCTTATCATAAAAAAAAGATTTTGGTACTTTTGGGGGCCTATATATTGAGGAACCACGCCCCCAACTAATTTTTCTTTGTATTAGCCTCTTCCTTGCCCGGGGACTTCCAGCTGCCAAATACACTCTAAACAGAGACAACAATGTATTATAACCTTTTCTCCGAACGACCTAACACGCTTCTCCTCTTAAAGAATTTAAAAGAAACTAGTTTTTATTAACTGAATGTAAGGAGCGACATTAAAACTCAAAATGAGCAGAAATTATTCCGTATATAAAAGGGACTGTCCCCTCCTCAACGCCCCACTCTTTACACTAAAGTTTTTTATTGTTTTAAAAAGTAGAGTTGGGAGAAAGAGTCGAACTTTAGCGTAAAGAGCGGGGCGTTGAGGAAGGGACAGTTTTTTATTGCTTTAAAAAGTAGAGTTATGAGAAAGAAACAGATTTCTGAACGTTTTTGAATTAATGAAGGTCTTGATTTTTGATCACCGTACATGAATAATTAAATGGAAATTTGCATATTAACTTTACTTTTTTGGGGGTAAATGGCTTTCTCGAAGTTTTGATCGGAAGATTTTGAGGAAAAAGGGGCGTGGGAGGGGGCCTAGTTGCTCTCCAATTTTTTGGTTACTTAAAAAGGCTAGTAGAACTTTTAATTTATTTATGAACGTTTTTATTAGTAACAAATATATGTAACTTACAAATTAACTTACATAACGAACTTCTATATTCGTTTTTTTATTACATTTATAGGGGGGTTCATCCCCTCATAAATACCTCACTCTTTACACTACTGTTTGAATTTTGATCCAATTCTTTAAGAATGACCCCTGAAGCACAACGGCCGTTTAATTAGAATAAATAGCTCTTTTGAAATTACTGAAAACACTTTAGAGTAAAAAGCGAAAGTATTGAGGAGGGAACAAGCCACCTCATTCATATGATGATTTCTGTTTTCAGTTGAATTTTTTTTTATTGAATTTCTGAACGTTTTTGAATTTATGAAAATTTGATTTTGGCTAACCGTATATTATTAATTAAAACGAAATGTGCATATTAATTTTACTGTTTTTTGGCTGAATGGTTTTCTCAAAGTTTTGATCGGACGATTTTATAGAAAAAGGGGCGGGGGAGGGGGCATAGTTGCCCTCCAATTTTTTGGTTTACTTCAAAAGGCCGCTAACTTAATTTTATTTACGAATGTTTTTATTGGTGATTAAATAAAAAAAACAAGTTTTTTCAACTGAAAGTAAGGAGCGACATTAAAACTGAAAACAAACAGAAATTACTTCGTATATGAAAGGGGCTGCTTCCTCATCAACGCCCCGCTCTTTACGCTATAGTTTGACTCTTTCTCTCAACTCTTCTTTTTAAAACAGTAAAAAACTTTAGCGTAAAGAGCGGGGCGTTGATGAGGAAGCAGCCCCTTTCATATACGAAGTAATTTCTGTTCGTTTTCAGTTTTAATGTCGCTCCTTACTTTCAGTTGAAAAAACTTGTTTTTTTTATTTAATTTCTGAACGTTTTTGAATCAATGCATGTTTTGATTTTGGCTCTCCGCAGAGAAATAATTAAAACGAAATTTGAATTTTTTTTTTTTTTTTTTTTTTTTTTTTTTTTTTTTTTTTTTGGCTAAATGGCTTTCTCATAGTTTTGATCTAGTTGCCCTCCAATTTTTTGGTTATTAAAAAAGGCAACTAGAACTTTTAATTTTTTACGAATCTTTTTATTAGTAAAAGATATACGTAACTTATAAACTAGCTTATGTAAAGAATTTTTTATTCTCATGTTTTTATTACACATATGAGAGGGTTCGCCCTCTCGTCAGTACCTCTCTCTTTACACTAAATCTTAAATTTTGGCCCAATTCATTAAGAATGACCCCTGAATCACAAAAGCCGTAGAATAAATAGTTGACATTACTAAAAATACTTTAGCGTAAAGAGCGAGGTATTAGGAGGAGGTAAGCCCCTCATATGGGTAATAATTTCTGTTCGTTTTAAGTTTTATTGCTGCTCCTTACTTCCAGCTGAAAAAAACTTTTTCATATTTATTTTTTCATTGTTTTTTTTTTTTAAATAATGCTAGTAAATCCTGCGCTCCCTTCATGGAAATTTTCTTCCCCCATGACAAATTCCTCGATGGAAAGTTCCCCCAGTATATCCCCCTCTTTACAACCCCTCCCCCAACAAAAAAATCCTCCTGAAAACACCTGTACACTTCCCAATAACCATTACTATATGTAAGCACTGGTCAAAGTGTGTAACTTGTAGCCCCTCCCACGGGGACTGTGGAGGAGTAAGTGGTCCCCAAAGACATAGTTATAAGGTTTTTCGACTACGCTGAATAAAATGGCTATCTCAGAATTTTGATCCGTTGACTTTGGGAAAATAATTAGCGTGGGAGGGGGCCTAGGTGCCCTCCAATTTTTTTGGTCACTTAAAAAAGGCACTATAACTTTTCATTTCCGTTAGAATGAGCCCTCTCGCAACATTCTAGGACAACTGGGTCAATACAATCACCCCTGGGAAAAAGAAAAAAGAAAACAAAAATAAAACAAAAAAACAAATAAACACGCATCCGTGATCTGCCTTCTGGCAAAAAATACAAAATTCCACATTTTTGTAGATAGGAGCTTGAAACTTCTACAATAGGGTTCTCTGATACGCTGAATCTGATGATGTAATTTTCGTTAAGATTCTATGACTTTTAGGGGGTGTTTCCCCCTATTTTCTAAAATAACACAAATTTTCTCAGGCTCGGAACTTTTGGTGCGTAAGACTAAACTTGATGAAACTTATATATTTAAAATCAGCATTAAAATGCGATTCTTTTGATGTAGCTATTGGTATCGAAATTCCATTTTTTAGAGTTTTGGTTTCTATTGAGCCGGGTCGCTCCTTACTACAGTTCGTTACCACGAACTGTTTGATAAATATAAGTAACTTATAAATTAACTTATGTAACGAACTTCTATATTCGTATATTTTTATTACGTATATGAGGGGTTTGCACCCTCGTTAATACATCGCTCTTTACATTTAAGTTCGAATTTTGCTCCAATTCTTTAAGAATGACCCCCCAACCCCAAAGGCCGTTTAATTAGAATAAATAGCTCTTTTGAAATTACCAAAAATACTTTAGCGTAAGAGCGAGGTGTTAAGGAGGGGACGGACTCCCTCATATATGTAATAATTTCGGTTCGTTTTAAGTTTTAATGTTGCTCCTTACTTTCAGTTGAAAAAACTTGTTTTTTATTGAATTTCTCATTGTTGTTTTAAATAATAGCGCCCCTTAAGTCCAGCGCCCCTTTCATGGAAATTCTCTTCCCATACAGTAAATTCTTCCATGGAAAGATCCTCTCACATAACCCAGGACCACCCCTCCCCCACCACAACCAGAAATAATACCCCCTGAAAACGTCATTATACTTCGTAAGTAACCATACTATATGTAAGCAATGGGCAAAGTTCATAGCTTGCAGCCCTTCCCCCCGGGGACTTTGGTGGATTAAGTCGTCCTCAAAGACATATTTATTTGGTTTTCGACTATGCTCAACGAAATGGTTCTCTCAAAATTTGATCCGGCGACTTTGGGAAAAACTGAGCGTGAGAGGGGGCCTAGTTGCCTTCCAATTTTGTTGATCACTTAAAAAGGGAAGTATAACTTTTAATAATGTCCGTTAGAATGATCACTCTTACGATATTCTAGGACCGGTGGGTCGGTACGATCACCCCTGGAAAATAAAACAAATAAACACGCATCCGTGATCTTTCTTCTGGCGAAAAATGCACAATTCCACATTTTTGCAGATAGGAGCAAGAAACCTCTACAATAGGGTCTCTGATACACTGAATGCGATGGTGTAATTTTATTCAGATTCCATAGCTTTAAGGGGGTGTTACCACGAACTGTTTGATTTGGGATCTTTTTAGCCTTAGCAATGATCCTTGAATGTTTCCAAGCTGATCAAAAACATTTTTTCCCATTTTTGGACCTTAATTTGAGGGGGACTGTGCCCCCAAACTAATTGTTTGTTGTTGAACAGAAGGGTTCTCTCACAGCTTTTCAGTTTTACGCCATTCTGAAAAAAATATTGATTGACTCTTTTTAGGGTCTCGAACCCATTTTTTGCGACAAATATTTCTCCCCCTTAGGTCA
Organism: Artemia franciscana; assembly: GCF_032884065.1. Taxonomy (NCBI): domain Eukaryota; kingdom Metazoa; phylum Arthropoda; class Branchiopoda; order Anostraca; family Artemiidae; genus Artemia; species Artemia franciscana. Next base: position 47,688,602 of record NC_088864.1, on the reverse strand, counting down.
GTAACGATTCTTAAAAGTTTCAAGCAAATCGGAAAGTTTTTTCCATTTTTGAACCCCAGGATCGGGGGCTTGGACACCCGCTAAATATACTTTTGTTTTTATTTCTGGGCCAAATTTGGCCCTTAGGATAACTCAATTTGCTCCTCACTTTTTATTTTGCGTTAGGGTCCCGATGGTCTAAGGACTTAAAGATATACGCTTGAAGCCAATCAGAACACTAATACCCCTTTTTCAAAGGGATTCTTTTAAAGGGGACTTGCGATTCAAATCGCCGTTCAAAAGAAATATTTACGGGGTTGAAGGGGGAGGGGGTATTTGTGTTTTACTTACCTTCTACATTTGGTTCCCATGGTCTATGGACATAAGGATATAATCTTAGAGTCAATCAGAAAATGTGTTTTGGACTTTTTTGGGCATTAGTTTGTTGTTGTTGTTTTTTTTGGGGGGGGGGGCTTACCCCAATTTTTTGCATTAGATTCCTTTTGTCGGGAGGATTTACGGCCGCAATCGTTAAACTTATCAGAGACACCGAGTTGTTTGGTCCATTTTAGGTTCTCCCCTCTCCCCCGGAGAAATGTGCTCCTACTTACATAAAAAACGGTTCATGAAGGTTTCCACTCAATTGCATACCTGCCTCAGAAACTATGGTGGCATGTTATCTCTGGAGGCATATTTATTTGACCTTTTCAATATTATGAACCAAATGGGTGACTTAAAACTTCGGTCGGATGTCCTGGAGGTTAAAGATGTCGGGTAGCAAAATGGGTACAGGAGGAGGCTGGTCGCCCTACAAATCATTTCGACTCGTAAAAAGGGCACTAAAACTTCTTAATTTTAATCGAGAGGGTCCTCTACCGAGTTTTCTCCACCACCCATTCTATATTAAGTGGCCAGGAAAAAATAAGTAATACACTGAAGGGACATGGGATCTTTACTGTGGTGTCGCCTTTGATAATTACTCGATAACACCCACACTAGATTTTTATTTAATTATCATTTGATATAACTAAGAAATACGAATTTTAACAATTATCTCAACTTTAATTACAATGCAAATAATCATTCGCTTTAAACGTGGGCAGTTGCGAAGTGCATGTACTTAAGATGAGAATTTTTTATTGGTCTGATGTCAATTTCCATGCCAAAAATGCATTTGGCACTGCAAGCATCTAAGGTGAAAAATGAACCTGAGTAATTGGCAAAGTTATTTTGATGCGATGGGGGGATTCCAGTTGATGAGATAAATTGAAGAATTTCAGGGGCTTCAATACAACAAAGTAGGGTTCGGAAACAAAATTAAGGAATCCTTAACAGTTCAACTTTCAGGGAATTAGGCTGAGTTTGGAAGAATTAATGCGATTTTTTCCTCTTGTTATCTCAAAATCTTGTAATTCATACCTATCTCCTATAATTTTCGGTGGCAAATTTCGTTTTATTCGCCTTTTTCTTTCTTTTTGCCCAGCTTTCACCTCCCTCCCGAAAAACAGTGATCGCTCAACACCTATTTACGAGATTTTACCATCTTTGCAACAAATTTATCCACCAATCAATTTGTCTTCATTTAAGAAAAACCTTTTGAATTTAGTCATTTGCAATTTCTGCTTTTTATATATTTTAAGAGGTTCATCAATCCCGTGAGTATCTAAGATAGGAATACGATGTATAGTATAGATAAACTGTATCAATGAAACCAAGAGACTTCCGTCACTTTTGATTCCAGGTCACGGCTATCTGGTTTCTCACTAGAATTCTAAGAGTTTTCTCTACCATCAGGCTATTTCATCGATGAAAGGAACTATTTCCCATAGAAAAAGCCGACGGACACCCGCCCTTCTAGAAATTCCTAAAAGTCTTTTCCCCGCAATGGGAACGAGACATAGTTCCACTAGCTTGCTTGAATCGATAGGATCCTAACATTAAAATACTGGCAAATTTCCAGCTATTCCTTTTTTGTCCTCTTTTGTTAACTAAGTTCATTTTACACTGTACACATTTACTTGTTCTTTAAGCCAATGTCACTGTTACTGCTTCCGGGAAATATATGATTCTAATGGAATCTTTTATTCCTCCACTTTGATAAACATCAATATGGCAAAAACTGAACAAACTTTTTTTGCAACTAAAATCTTAATTTATTCCCTTTCTCAATTCTCCAATATTCGAAAATCCCATTTTGCTCTGAAAGGATAAATCCCAAAAGAAAAATAATACAAACTTAATTTTTCCTGGGAACGAGGGTCAGTGTTCGTCTTGTTATCGAGGTATATCCCCATTGCTGTTCTTAGAAAAATTATTAAGTTTTTTTTTCTTTTTTTTTAAGAACAAATAGTTACTTTTAAACAACAAATAAGTAACCAGCTTAAAAAGTGAAAATCCTAGACATTGCTGATTCCGTATTTTGATAGGTCAACAGGGTGAAAGGTTATTAAAAGACCTGCTTTTTGGCAACTTAGCTGGGGTAAAACAAAAAGCAGTATATACGTTGTGTGAAGCGGTTGTAAGACAAGATTTAAAGGAGCTGAGATCTAAATGTGAGCTAGTAAAGACTGTAGACACCAGCAAGAGGGGGTTGAGGGGGAGCATACCCTGCTGTATTGACTTAGGCGGCTTACTGCTGCGATAAGGTTGTCAAAATATAACGTTCTGATGAAAGGAGAATTAAAGAAAATTAAACAGATTAAAACCGATTGCAGGTGTAGTTCTGTTAAAAGTGGTAAAAAGGTAAAGAAGGTAAAGGATACGGCATTAGACTTTACAGTCCGTACCGGCGGTGCTGATCTCCGTTTCTTGGCCCTTCAGCCAGGAAGTGCAATGGGGGGTTGGGGCCAGCCATCCTGTGCTTTCACACACCCTTCCTGTTTACCTTATCCAGATTTCTCCAGGTACCCATTTAGAGCTGGGTCGACTCTGGCTAAGCTTACAGAGTCACGCCACTGACCCCCGTCCCAAACTGAAGAATTGGGTACACCGGGATTCGAACCCGCGTCCTCTCAGACAAGGGATCCCGAATCCAGCGCACCAACCCATTCAAAAAATGTTAAAAGTGATACAAAAGGGACTAAACAGTCTTCCTAATCTTAAAGAAAAGACAAAGAGGTAGAATATAAGAAAATACCACCATGGGAGCTCCCAGAGGCTTCAGTTGGGACTGAGGCCTCCCCCCAGATTTTTCTGCCCCTGAATCCTTTGGAAAATACATTTTTAGGGGGTATACTACTTTCTTTACAAGAAATACATTTTTGTATTTTTATTGAAAAAAGACAATAAATTGCCCTTTTGAGATTTTGAAAAATATAGCTTGCCCCCCCCCCTTGATTTCCTTAAATTGACTCCAGTGGCAGCTCATATTGTTTCCAAAAGGGAGATATACTTAACAACGAAGAATTGAAACATAAACAATGGCTAGATGAAGGTACGATACTTTGAAATCCAGGAAATTCTTGAATTAGTTTTCCACATATACTCACAAGAACAACATTGGCTTGTAATGGCAATTTAGTTGCCAACTTAAGCAATTTTAGCTGCTTTGTCAAGCAATTTATTAAGTTGAAAAATATTAAACTTTTATCGGGCAGCTAGGCAAATTGTCCGACAATTTTATACATACAATAGCAACAACCATATAAATGATTGTTTATGCAAGAGTAAAATTCGTGGAAGAGACAATCCCGAGCAAATGAAACGGTGTTAATAAATGTGCATTATTGCAATTCCCGATTAATGTAAATCTGAGTAATTTTATTGCGCATTTTTTCGTGCGAAGATACGGAACCTTTGTAGGAATACATCTATGTTCCAAATTACATACGAATCTACAGTCAAAGCACGCTTCCTTCAAAATGGGTGCCAAAATTTTTCGAGAAATGGAACAGTCCTTTGAGTAGCATTAGAAGGGAATCCCCCCGCTGTGTATTCAGCAAAAATGTAATGAACAACAAAAAGAAACGAATATATTTAATCGGTTGCGGGAACTTCGATTTTGTTTGTTAAATATTCAGTCATTAAAAACTAATTCCCGCATTACCTCCTATAATTCCTTTTCGACCCTTTTTGCATTTCCCTTTTTGATAGAAAACAGAAAGAAATGTATAATTCAATAATAAACAATTTGATCCTTAATTTGAGAAACGACACATCCCAGGTCACCTGATTTACTTCAAAACAGACCTACTTCCAAATATTGACGTTCGAGCTTTACTCACTTTGGCCTCGAGGTGAAAAAGAAAAAAAAACAAGAAAACGTGGGCACATGTAAACAAAACCACGATCATCACAAGAAAGAGACTCATGTTTACAATTTTTTCCTCGTAACAATCTCATTCAAGAGAAAAATAGGCCTCGATTTAGATCCGCAGAGAAAAGGGATATAAGTGCAGAAAAGGGAACAGTTCAAAAAAGAGATATTTAGAAGGCTTCAAGGTCATGAACAATTGTTGACTTGGTTAGGGATAACCCTAATAAGTAAACTTTACGGGTTTTTTTGATCAGATAACACGAATGTTGTTAAGAGGGGTAAAACCAGATATGAAAATATAGACCCATAGCCTACATCCCCCAGAAGCTGGGAAGGGTCTCTTGATTCAATATAACTAGTCAGCATCAGTCAACTGACTAGTGCATACCAGCAAAAGTTCTAATTTTTCCAGAAGGGACTTTAGCTCATTAATAAAACATAATTTTATCCCAATATACCAAAAAATTAAGCATTTCAAAGGTTTGTGGCATCACTTCAATATTTTTTTTCGTGAAGCTAAGCTTTTGCTGTCAGTAGGTATGGACTTGTGGTAACCCTGTGGTTCCTGAGCCCCTTGAAGCATGTGTATGAAGTACTTGCTGAAGAACAAAGGGGTGTAATGTCTTGAGCATCTTGAGAATGAGGGGCACAGACAAATGCACTTCCAAAACAAAGACAACTTACATTATTATCAGGCTCATACTCCCAAAATCGCCCCGCGCGCAGATCATGGCCCCAATTTATTGTCGACTCCGAGCTCATGGTCTTGGTTCAGAATTACCACCTGCGTCTTTTCATTTTTACTAGGGCCTTTTAGAGCAAAAACGTAGAGTCTTAGCCACAAAACCACTAAGTGGGCCGGAATTTTCTGAAAAAACCCTTGTCGGGGGTGCTTGGGGGCCCTTAAAGCGCAATGTTTAGACCAAAAATGTAACTTATAATGTTTTTGAAGAATATTTCTTAAAATTTTCCTACGGGGATTTCCCTGAATCCGTCCTATATGCAAGTACGTGCATAGTTCACGAAAAAGGTCAGAATACAAAATCTACGCATCAAAGTCGATCTCTTCTTATTTTTCTTTTCCTATTGGTCTACACGAAAGAGTAGAATGGCAATAATTTTACGAATAGAAATACATCACACAAAATTGGTCCACTTAGAACAGTAAAAATTCAGGATTTACAGACAAGTGAACACCTTTCGTAGATCCTGTTTAGTTAGTATTTAGGTGTTAAATGTTGACTTCAAATCTATACTCTATACTCAGTCGGAATTTTCATGACTTGAATTTTTCAAAAATATTTTGCTTAAATTAAGGTTGATGGTAAATTAATACTGTTACAGCTACAAGTGTGGACTCAAACAGAATTCCACATTTTCAAATTGTGAAAATATTTTACTTAGACAAAGGCTGACGGTAAATTAAATAAAGACTTCTCTAGCTAGAAACATAATTTGAAGCTATTTTGTGGTCATAACATCCATAATTTAAGTTAGAACGTCTTGAGATTAAAATCAGAAATTCCACCCAAGTCTACTCCAGAAATAATTCTTGTAGTTCACTTCCACCTTGCGAAATATTTGCCCCGTATCCAATCAAAACTCTCCTATGTATTGTGTTTTAGATTACTTTGCGCACCCATGGGAACGTTGCGTCTTTTCAGTTTTTGGTACGCTAATTCTTAAAGCACCAAGGATAGTGAAAACGGAATTTGATTGCCTGAATTTATTACGTAGATACTTATAAATATATTTTCAAAACCGTGCAAAATCGGGATTCATCTGCAGTTCTTGGTAGTAGCGGGTGCAAAACTTAAAAAGAGAATCATTAGGAAAATACATCAAAATTTTTTGCATGAAATAGGTTGATAGTTTAGCTTTCCTTGAAGGTGTAGTTGTTTTTGGGAATCAACAAGTTGCCAGTGTTTGAATTTTTGTGGATAATAATACTGTCTAAATTAAATAATTAGTTTAGCTTATTCATTTCACGTTTTAGCGTGACAACACTGATGAAAATATGGTAATACCCTAAAAACTTCATAATTTTAAATAAACAAAAGCAAAATCTAAAAAACCGCAGTTTTCAGGTATCAATAGACCTAGGATAGGTCCAGGGGCAAAAAAGTTTTCATTTTGATGTCCTTGGAACTGTCAAACTAACTTGTACAAGCAATTTCCAAACAGGGTACTTCCTTTTTTTCTTTTTTTACATTTCTGTTTACTTTACCCTACCTTTTTACCTTACCGATACTATCTGCTCAGTTTGGCCAAAATTATGAGAAAAGATAATGGTCAACACCAGGGGCAGCCAGGTCACCAGGTCAACACTAGCATTTTTATTAGGGAGCAAGAGGGGTCCATACGAATAGTTAAGGATCATGGGCTATATAATAATTTTTTATCCAAATTATTAGGAGAGGGGACAACTTCCCCTTCCCCCTCTCCCCCAAACGAATCCCCTGTAATATTACAAAAATATCCCATCTTCTTAAACCAAGAAATAGGCTATTTCTATGGATATCCTAACCAACTAAAAACTGTCGTGACTCTGGGCACTACCATCGAACTAAATTATAGCAGATAAAGAGTTGAACTTGACGTGAAAACGCCTATCACATGGAATCACACCAAGGAGGATTAGGTAAATTTTCCGATTGACTCACTAATGAGACATACTTCCGATTGACTTGGTAAATTTTATTGGTAAATTTGGTAAATTGAATTGGTAAATTTTTCGATTGACTCACTAAGCAATATACATACTTCAAGAATCAGCATTTCATCCTGAATACAAATATATATATATATATATATATATATATATATATATATATATATATATATATATATATATATATATATATATATTCATTTGCGTTGGAAATAAACTTTACCCCCCCCCCCCCTCTCACCTAAAGTGCAGATATAAACTCTGAGTTGTATAGGCCTTTATGCACTGAATTATCTGTAATTCCCTTATCTTCAAATTGCTTTAAGACTTTGTCAAAATAATGGAAAATTCATTGCATACATACAATCCAGGTTATATATTTGCAAATAAGGGGGGGGGGGGTAAGTGTAGCTCCGACATAAATGAATGTTCTATTTGGATCCAAGACGAAATTCTAATTCTAAATGTATGTCTATTTCTTACCTATCCCATAAGCGAGTTAATCGGAAAATTTACAGAGGATTACTGTTGTTACATTCCAGCTACTGAGTCAACTGAAAAAATTTAATTCCTTGACAAATGAGAAAAATTGGGAAATGATGAAGTGTCTTGATATTAGATAATAAAAAAAGTTTTTTAACTGAAAGTAATTAGTAACATTAAAACTTAAAAAAACAGAAATTATTGCGTATATGAAGCGGGTCATTCCTCTACAACACCTTGCTCTTTACGCTAAAGATTTTAGTATTTAAAAAAAGGTTCTTATTTTTCTAATCAAACGAACATAGTGTTTCAAAAGCCCTTCTTAAAAGATTGGAACAGAATGCAAACTCTAGCGTAAAGATCGAGGTGTTATAGAGGAGTGACCCCCTCATATACTCGACAATTTCTGTTCGTTTTAAGTTTTACTTTCAGTTGAAAAAACTTTTTTTGTTTTTTACTTAGTTTCTGATCAATTTTTAAATAATGCCTGGAAATCTGGCAACTCCTCCACGGAAAAATCCCTCCTCTCCAAGGATTTATTCTCTAGACAACTCAATCCTGGTGAAAATTTACCCCAGACAATTACCCTAACACCTCCACGCGTAAAATTGAGTCGGAAAAGAGAAAGCAAGACATAAGAAGAATTTCGTATAGTAATTCTGACAAATTCTCCCAGTGTAAAGTTTTCCCAGGAAGATTCACCCCCTGGAAACTTTCCTCCCCATGAACATTATCCCTGAGGAAAATCCCACCAGCAGATCCCCCCCCCCCAAAAAAAAATGTATGCATACTTCCCAAAAAACAAATACTATACGTAAACAATAGACAAATTGTGTAAATTAAAGATTTACCCCCAGGGACTTTGGGAGGCTCATGATACCCCCAGAGGCATATTTATTCGGCCTTTCAACTATGCTGAACAAAATGGCTATCTCAAAATTTTTATCGGAAGATTTCGATAAAAAAAAAGGACGTGAGAAGAGGCCTAGTCGCACTCTAATTTTTTGTTCACTTAAAAAGGGCACTAGAACTTTTAATTTTGGTTCAAATGAGCCCTCTCACGATATTCTAGGACCATTGGGTCGATACAATCATCCCTGGAAAAACCAAACAATCACGCATCCGTGTTGTTCCTTCTAGCAGAAAATTCAAAATTTTTCATATAGGCGCTTGAAGCTTCTACAGTATGGTTATCTGATATGTTGAATCTGATGGTGAGATTTTCATTAAGATTTTATGACTTTTGGGGGGTGTTTCCGCTTTTTTCAAAATCAGGCAAATTCTCTCAGGCTCGTATCCTTTTATTGGTAAAATTAAACTTATTGAAACTTATATATTTGAAACTAGCATAAAACCCCGATTCTTTTGATATATCTATTGGTATCAAAATTATGCTTTGAGTTTCGATTGCTATTGAACTGGGTTGCTCCTTACTTACAGTTCGTACTGACATTACCACGTACTGTTTGATGAACTACTCAGCCATTTGGTTTATATTTAGGATGGATGCGTGAGTGTTCAGAGAGAAGGTCAGATATATCCGCACTTGCTCCGTTTTACTTTCAGAATATTTGAGTCAATCAAAATTAGTAGTTAACGAAATGGAAAACAGAAAGGTCTTCCAAGATTTGCTTCAGGTTTTGTTATGTTTATTGTTGATTAATAAACCCTTTTTTATTAAAAAAAAAGACCTTTTTAAATTTCCTACTTTCACTTAAGAGGAACATTTCTTTCAAAGGAGTGGGGGAGGCAAATTACGGAAAACGCGCGTTATACAGTAACTCATAAAAAACTTCGGGAGAATTGGAAATTCTTGTACGGGGGAAGGGGATAAGAGCCCCAAACCCCCATATGTAGTCTATTTGTGGGCTCCAGAAGTGCTCAAAGTAAACTTGTTTTTTATGAGTAAAAAACTATCATAATGTCTGAAAATGATTGTAGGTGCGGAGGGTTTGAATTTGATGATTTCGGGTATGGCACCATAGATATATACAGTTATACACAGAAGAGACGCAATTGCAGTGTTGCTCTTAAGGGTTGTGATGTCCATTGGGGGAAGGGGCATGTACCCCCTTGATTTTTCCATTTTGACTGACAAATACGTTTTTTGGCGTTCTTACTGAAAAAATAAAGAGATGAATTCTCCCCAAGATTTTGACAAATACCTTTTATCCCGCCCCCCCCCCGCCAAAGTTTCATCAATTGACACAACTGCTTGAGGCGAGAGCAATTTGCCCAAATTTGGGTGAAAGTAGACAAAACTGCAAATAGAATCCTAGTTTAATAGAAAAATAAAGACAAGAAAAAAAAAAATCTATTTGTGGCCCGCCGGTAATTTTATAAATATTTTGGGAGGACATCGATTAGTTTTCCTTCATGTGATTTGCTTTCTTGACACGATGATTTGAACTATAAAAATTATGCGGACTTGTTCATGCAATTAATTGTATTGGGAACATGCCAATTAGATACATGGGTTAGCCACTTTCGGCTCTAGGTTTATACCTATAAATTGTGTCACATTTCATTCTTTATTACGAAAGTAGTGGATTGAACTGATAAATTCAATAACTCTCTGGCAAAAATATGAGTTCACTATTCATGTTATTTGAAAATATTCTGATCCCTGTCAAAAATCTCTGGGGTTGCATTTTATACTCAATTCTATCTGAATTCGTCTGTTCCCCCCATGCGTTTGTTTCATCCCTTTCTCACGGTAGGTGAACTACTTTGAACCCTCGCAAAGCAGATTGTGAATGCATTGACAATGGCGGAAATTCGTAACCAGGAGGAACGGCATATTACATCGCAACCATGCATTAATGGGTTTGACACTCCATTCATTCAGTGGTTTAACATACTCTCTAAACCCATATATTTTTAGGGGCAAGTCTAAAGTGCTATTAAGACCGTATTCAGGATTTTGTTTGCAGGTTTTTTTCGGTGGGGGGGGGATAAAAAAAACTTAAAAACACATCAAAACTTTCTTTGGTACTTGTCTGTTATACGAAACACACTCAAGGATCGCGCTGTGTAAGATCTGAAAAAACTGATTTGCCTCTCTTTAAACGGTTATGATTTGCTGATTTTGAGTGAGAAAAATGCGATGTAGGTATCATTTAATTAAATGTTTAATATTGAGAGGTGGTTAGTGGTTAGGTTAGGTATTTAATATAATGCGTCCAGCGTGGCCTGCTTTCCATAATTATTTATCGTAGGTTCCATAATTGTGTTTCCGAAGTGTTATATTATCATCATGTTTTGGTATATTTCATTAGGATTAACCTAACTTCACTTCTTGGGTGTTTTATTTAACAGACAAGTGTCATTTGTTTATATGGATTTTTGTCAAATTTTTGCAAGTCGGACAAAAATTCGGGACAAGCCCGGGCCCCTCTCCCCTGATTACGGCTTGAATGATATTGGTTTTGCAATGGCCAACTCGATAAATTATTATTTTACCCATCATTGTAAAGAAGATAATAGCGTCAACTGCTTTTTTCATCGTTTCTTTCTTATCATATCTCCATCTTTCTTATCATCCCTGTTGGTTTTAACTGTAAATTAGGATTCATAGAAAGGCTTACACGAAAGACATGCCCAATCCGAGTTCTTCTTCTTCAACTAAAACTGTGGAGTTATTTCATCGCAAAAAAGGTAATTTCGACTCCACTTACTTGATGCGTCCCAACTTTTCAGTAAACCAAAAGAGAGCTGTTTTACTTCCACGAAACACTGTATAGGTTTCCGGGTATAATGTATACCCTTAAATCAGAACTCACGGCTGTTGAGCATATTTTGGTAACATTAGGTTTAAATTTAAAGAGAAAGTAAATTTCTGTCAAAAATATTTTCCAAAATTTTCACCGAGGGTTGGCCCCTTTTTGCTTCCGAATGACGTCATTTTATCCCACAGAAATTATGTACTTCTTCAAGTGGTGGTCATCACTAGGGCACATTCTCTTAGTGGCCTTGACCAAACTGTCAGTAATTAATTATAATTTTAACATCTGAGTAGTTCTTGTTTTGATTACATTTTCAGTTTGTCAAATCGTACCTATATCTCCAACTAATCCTACCTATATCCTATATCTAGTTTCTTTATCTCCATGCTATTGGAAAATGGTTTTTACAATATTCCATTTCCATTTTATACAAAATAAAACATATTTTTACAATACAAAATAAGGGTAAAACTATAGGGTCTTCCAAACGAGTTGGCAACCCTTCGGACAACCCTCATAACGGAAGGGTTAGGCGAGACAGTTTTATCATTCACCACGCAGTTTTATGCAGGTTGCAATTGTTCTTCCTTTGAAAGCTGGAAGCTAATTTCAGACGGGATTCAAACGAGGTTACATGGATAAATTCTGTTTCGATACAGTTTCCTGTGGTAGCACAGCATACTGATGCTCTGATTAAGTAGTACGGGTTCGATTCCCGCTGCCGCAAATTTGGGCATCAGGCCTACTACCTGCCCCTGTAAAAAAGATCCAGCAGCTGAAGCGTCGATTCAACACCCTATGCACCATCAATGAGCCTGGAGGATCTAATATCCTTTTTTGTAAAGGTTATGTAGCTTGTAGTTGGTCGTTTTTGTCTCTAAATACATTAAATACTAGCTCTTGACTAGCAGACTTCCAATACCGAAAGCTTTTTGGGTCCAGCACTTAAACTAAAACACCTACTCAGCAAAACTGCATTGTGGTAGGATGGTAAGCCAGAATCTAGTATATACAGAGGGATTAGTACTTTCCTTGGCCAATAATCGGCAGTAATGGCGTTTTTATTCTTAATAGAGGTATTTGTTTGAGTATACCTACAGTAAACGCTACCTCTCCGCCTCAATAAGAGCATTTAGACTACTCCATCAGCTTCTACGCTGTTAAAAATGTTATTTAACGATGCATAAACACCAACATGACTGGCACTGGTGGGGATTACACTAAACAACTGTGATGGGTCGTTTACACTGAAATATGGTTAATAAAATATGAAAGCGTCCACGTTCGTTAAAGGAGAGCCAAACTTCATAAAGGTATACACAATTCTGTGCTTCCGACAGAGCCTGCGGTGCTTCCAACCCTGCAATCACTTCTACGTCTGTAAATACTGTCTACACAAATTACGCCGTTGAGTGACCCCTTCAAGTTCATGCTCACACTGAAACATGCAAATTGATCTCTCAGACAGGGGTGCAGCTTGGGTGCTGAGTTTGGGGGATATAAAGAATGTCCTGACAAAATCATCCAGGTCGCCGACAAAATCGTCCAGTGTGCCCGTGAATTCTTACATATAAGCTATATTAAACTAAAACGTAAGGAGGAGGGAGAAATATTTGGGGGAATCCCCCCTAGCTGCGTCTCTGCTTCTAGGTTCTGTGGCACCCTTTCGTTCCCTGGTTGGCAAATCCTCTACTCCAAAATCGTGAACTTGCTGTTCTTTAATATTATAGCGTCTGTCATGCCACTCCTAGCATCAAAGTCGCCCCTTCCTAGACTCTGTTATCTAAAAATGAAGCCGTTAAATATACAAACAAAACCCGTCGAGCATAATTCTTCGATAGTTTCTCGTCTAGAGATATTTTTAGACCCGTCCTATTAGATGTGTCTTAGATAAATGGATGGACAAATTCTCTAATGACGTCTGTGGAGGATTTGAACTCTTTTTGCAAGGTACTGGAGTTCGGAAGAAAGATTACAGTCAGAAGGCTTGGTATTAAAATGACCTAATGTTTTAATTGAATCAATTGGCGGACAACTTTGAAAAATAAAATGCAACCGATTGTGTGGAAAACATAGAAATTCATAGAAAAATTTTTAGCTGTCGTAATTTTTGAAAACTTTATAACTTGTAAGTCCCGGATATCCCGTCCCGTGAAAAAAATTCCAAGATAATGCTTATTGTATTATTCACTTTTTATGCAAAAATGTGTTTATCTATATGAACCCTTCTTATGATGGGTCAGTACCAAAGAAAGGTTGTAAGGTTTGGGACTACCTTTTGTATGGTTTGGGTGCTAGAATTGAGTTAAGCAAAGCTCGTGCTTAAGGATCACCCATTGGAAGGTCTTAAATTCGAGTGTCATCCTAATACAATACCCTATTTTTTGCTTAGGCCCGGTTTGATTTAAAATAATTAGTGACCATGGTTGCAGAGGAGTAGAAAATCTTTTTGTGTGAAAAACACAAAAAGAAAATTGCAGGTCACTCGTTATTTCTAATTCTTAATCCGTTATTTCAAATTCACCCGTTATTTCGATTTCTTAACCCGTTATTTGGATTTCAATTTATGTTTGGCTTGTCGATTCTTTCTCCTTGTCTCTCAATAGGTTATAATTTTTTGCTGTTGTCTTTTATTTGCAGGTGTAAATGCTTTTTTTTATCCCTTGTCTTTGTTTTTATTTTTGCTCCGTCCTTTTCATGCTTTTGTAGCTTCTCAATTGAATTAAGTTGGCATGCTAATAACCCTATTAAACAAGCAAGCAAAGAACCGTAAGAAAAATAAACAATCTCATTGGAATACTATCTTACGAAAATAGTGTGAATAGTATTTTGTAATTTAGTATAACCCTACTAATTACCTTTATAAGCTCACACTCAGTTGTAGAAGGGAACAAAAATAAAAGTTACTTCTTGTCCAAAATATATAATTTTTATAATTATATATTTTATGATTATATTTTAATTTTTATAATTTTTAATTATATCATTTTAATAATTATAATTAAAAATGAAACCAAGCCACGAAAATTATAAGTAGTGATTGCCAAATTATCAAAATTCAATCACAACTTCAAAAGATTCTTTGGCAGGGCATGTTCCAGCGAGCTTGAAAGTTCTACTAGGGAGCAAAGCAGGAATTTTGATAACGTTAAAAGGAATACATTCCTTCGGAGTAGAACTAGGCTTCAGAATTTTGACTACTACCCGGCTTTAAGCTTATAGGATTAATGAATATGGCAGCAAATATTGTACTTGGAATAAGGAAAGGTGATAAACAAAAAAATAAGGATAATAAGGATAGGGATAAATAAAAAAAAAGACATCTAGCGCTTTAGCAGACATGATATGTCGATAGAGAAGGGACGTCAATATAAAATATGTCACTTTTCGAGGTTTCTTTTTTTTTGCAAGAATGTGTCAGAATTCGGGTGGTCAAAGGGTGTTTGCTTTTCGGGAGTTGGAATCTCATTTAATATCGAATGTTAAGACAAAAAAATTACTATTTTTAGCTCAATGCAAATCCTCTTCTTTACATCTGCTTTAATACAAGAAGTTCGTTAACTACACTACTTTCAACGCTTAGCCACAATTTTAAACATTATCTATTTTCGAAATTAACCGCAAAACGCGTCAATAAAAAAGTCTAATAAATCGCACTTTTTCTTCTATTTTTTTTTTTAATAAAGACCGTTTTGCACCCATACTGTGCCTAAATTGGCGAAGAGCATTATATTCACATTAAGAATGAAAGGAGGTTATAAGAAGGAAAATTGGAAATTTCCCTTCCAATCAACCCGTGAAAAAAACTGAGATGGACGATAGACCTTCTGAATGGACCTTCAAAATAACGCTTAGTAAGGACAAACAGGAGCTGAAATAGAATTGGACCTTCTTTGAAATAGAAATGGATCTTCTGAATAATGAACATAACGCTTAGTAAGGATAAACAGGAGCTTAAATAGAATTCAACCTGGGAGAGGGAGATGAGTTACCAGGGGGCATATTATTTTGATAATACAATCGATAAATATAGCCTACCTCTCGAGTAAACCGGGGAACTTGAAAATTTTAAAATAATAATCATTCTCATGAAGAATTTGTCATTGCCACTTCATAATAAAATCCAGAATAAAACATTTAAATGGAAAATAACGTCTTACGATCCAAACATGTAAATGCTTGCACGTTTTGACATCAATTAAAAAAAATTCTTAAGGGTTCTCAGACCGACGTCATATTTGGGTGGGGAGGAGGGTGTATCCCAATCTCATGTATAAAGATATGAATATGCAGATGTTCAGCATATTATTTCGAAACCATGGGTTCAGAAGAAGTGAAGAAACAAAGCCTAGTTCATTTCGGGTTTGAAAGAGCGGAAACCAGAGATTTTCAGAAAAACACGAAAGAATGATCTAGGAACAGTCAAAGATTATAAATCCAACATCTAGTTATCACCGTGACAAAACATGAGGAAATATATATAACTTTCAAAACTTATGACAAGAGAGTGACAAAACTTAATCTAATGGATTTTTAACCACAGCGGGTAGGAGGGCCTGATCATGACTGGGACACAAACTGCTTCGATACCTTTAGCTCAAAAGCAACCAAAAATAATTTTGTCCGCTGTAATATCGCGGGAAAGACTTTTGAAACCTTATTTTCCTTCTACTGTAAAACTGTGAACACGATACGCTAGTATGTAAGATACGCCTCTTCAGTCGTGACGATAAAACATCATGGAGAAGCATTATACAAAAAATATATCATAATTACTTTGTTTTTCCATTTACCATTTGAATATCAAGCACTATCTTACTACTGATATTGAGCTATTAGTTATCGAGTATATAAGAAAATAGGTGTAAATTAGAATCAGTTATCGAAAACCGATTCTAATTGCCAGTATTTGTCCATTGTGGGAGATATCAGGTTTTGCACCGTAATTATCTAAAAATATTCTTGATGAAGTAACATCAATTGCTATTTTTTTTTTTTTTTTTGAGCCGCCGAGCTTCTTTCTTGCACTAAGAGATTCGCTTTCGATTAGCACAAATATTGAAACTTGATTGTGGAAAAGGAAAAACATAGGACAGCGCATACGAGTAAGACAACTGTTCCATGACGGACATGTGAAACCCACGTGGAGATAAGAAATTCTGGCATCCGAAGTTGGTCTAATTGGTACTCGAAGTTGGTCTTAAGACATTTTCTCAATAGCAATTCCCGTAACAAAAGCGAACAATTATAACACTTAAGTTTATTAACTTTCTAAGTTCAGAACTGAAAGGGCTTAGAACAAGGGTCTAGTTCGCCTGGAATGGGCTGGTTTTGGATGTGCATCTAATCCTAAAAATGGTTCACGACTCGAATACTCGTATGAAACCACACCGGCTCTTTTTGCATCAGGCCGTGTTTTCTACCATGTAGGTAGACAGTTCGTCTACCTACGAACTGTCCATAGCGGTAGATCTCAATTTGTGTCCCCTAAAGCCCTAGAGGCTGCGCAGAAGGTCTTTACACCTTTTGTTTGATCTCTGTGGTTTGGACCTTCGTGGTTTGTTGCAAGGATCTTACTTGAGACATTTAATATCTTTACGGAGAAACACTGCATTCGTAACTCTTTTTTTTTATATATAGTTTTGTTTCATGATCCGTGTTTCATGATCTTAAATATATAAAATATCCAGTAATTTGCCAACTAAAAAAAAAATTAAATGTCGTTCTTCTAACCTACTTAATAGTACGAAATATAAAATTCAAAAATAAACCCCGCATTGATCATACACTTGTATAGAACTTGTACTAATCTATTCAAAATCGTGAGGTCGAAATTTCCTCTCTTTTAGATTCCCAGAGAATAATTCCAAAAAATTGCATCTTAAAATCCCAAACTACAGTGTATTTCTTTTCAGTTATTCTCAATTTGATAGTTTTCTGTTTGTACGCACATAAAGCTTCGACCCAGAACTAGAATGACATAAGTCTAGCAGTGATCTAACTCAGGAGGAAGAAGGGGAGTGGATCAAAGATCTTGCCAACAACAAATATACCAGAAGGGGTTGTTGGAGATCAATCAAACTAGGTAGGAAGCAAGACATAGTGTCCTAGTTGTGTTTTTTGATATTAGAATACACTCCAGCCTTTATGAAGGGGGGTTTCAATTCTTTTTATCAGAATACCTACCAGAAATGGTGATGGCTCTCGGTTACACCAGGTAGGATGCTAGACATAGTGTTCTAGTTGTGTTTTTTGATATTGGAATACACTCCATCCTCCATGAAGGGGGTTCTTCGATTCTTTTTATCAGAATATCTACCGGAAATGGTACTGGTTCTCAATTACACTAGGTGGGACGTAAGAGCTGGTTATGCTTTTTTTGTGATTAAATAAAAAAAAACAAGTTTTTAAATGAAAGTATAGGAGCACATTAAAACTAAAACGAACAGGAAATTACTCCGTATATGAAAGGGGCTTTTCCTCCTCAACGCCCCGCTCTTTACTCTAAAGTTTGACTCTTTCTCTTAACTCTATTTTAAAACAGTAAGAAACTTTAGCGTAAAGAGCGGGGCGTTGAGGAGGAAAAGCCCCTTTCATATAGCGAGTAATTCTGCTCGTTTAAAGTTTTAATGTTGCTGCTTACTTTCATTTAAAAGAACTTTTTTTAATTTAATTTCTGGACGTTTTTTGAATTAATGCATGTTTTGATCTTGGCTCTACGCACATAAAATTAAAACGAAATTTTCACATTAATTAATTGCAATTAATCGTAAGATTTTAAGAAAGAAGGAGCGAGAGAGGAGGCCTAGTTGCCCTCCAAATTTTTGATTACTTAAAAAAAACAACTAGAACTTTTAATTTTTTACAAACGTTTTCATTGGTAAAAAATATATGTAACTTACGAATTAACTTACGTAACATATTCGTATGTTTTTATTGCGTATATGAGGGGGTTCAACCTTCGTCGCTCTTTACACTAAAGCTTAGATTTTGTCCCAATTTCTTAAGAATGACCTCTGAATCAAAAAGGCCGTAGAATAAATAGTTGAAATTACTAAAAATACTTTAGCGTAAAAAGGGAGGTATAACGAGGAGGTAAACCTCTCAGATGCGTAATGATTTTTGTTCATTTTAAGTTTTAATGCTGCTCCTTACTTTCAGAAGAAAAAACTTTTCATATTTATTTTTTCATTGTTTTTTCAAATAGTGCTAGAAAATCCTGCACCCCTTCATTGAAATTCTCTTCCCCCACGATAAGTTTCTCCATGGGAATATCCTCCCACGTAACCCCCCCCCTCAACTCTCCCTCCTAAACCAAAAAATCTCCCTGAAAACGTCTGTACACTTCCTAGTAACACTTACCATATGTAAACACAGGTCAAAGTTTGCAACTTACAGCCCCTGCCACGGGGACTGCGGGGGAGTAAGTCGTCCCTAAAATAGTTATTAGGTTTTTCGACTATCGTGAATAATGGCTATATCAGAATTTTGATTCGCTGACTTTTGGGAAAAAATGAGCATGGGAGGGGGCCTAGATTCCCTCCAATTTTTGGTAACTTAAAAAGGGCACTATAACTTTTCATTTCCGTTAAAATGAGCCCTCTCACGACATTCTAGGACCATTCAGTCGATACGATCACCCCTGGAAAAAAAACAAAAAAACAAATAAACACACATCCGTGATCTGTCTTCTGGCAAAAAATGCGAAATTCCACATTTTTGTGGAGCTTGAAACTTCTACAACAAGGTTCTCTGATACGCTGAATCTGATGGTGTGATTTTCGTTAAGATTGTATGACTTTAGGGGGTGTTTCCCCCTATTTTCTAAAATGAGGCAAATTTTCTCAGGCTCGTAACTTGTGATGAGTATAACTGATCTTGATGAAACTTATATATTTAAAATCAGCATTAAAATGTAATTCTTTTGATGTAACTATTGGTATCAAAATTCCATTTTTTAGAGTTTCGGTTAAAATTGAGCCGGTTCGCTCCTTACTACAGTTCGTTACCACGAACTCTTTGGTCAGGACCGAACTCAACGTTCAAGAGAGAGGAAAGGGAGGATCTGAACTCTTGCCTACAAGATATCTACTAGAGCGGGCTCTTAAATATCGATATGGTGGAAAATAACGGCTAGCATTCTTACTTGCAGTGACTTTAATTCGGGAAATACCTTTTTGGGGGTATGTTCATTAAACACATTGAAAAAACGACAAATTTGCACACTTCAGACTTTGAAAAACGCATCCCCCCAAATTTTGGTGGATTGACGCCACTGCTTATTTGGGACATTTCAGGGACCAAACCCTGCCTTAATAGGGTGTGGTCCTAAGAGGGCTCAAAGGGTTTGAAATATCTTGTTATCGACCTAATTGCTAAACCAGCTGTTAAAATCTAACCAAGCCTGGTCAGCAATTAGAAATAGAGTCTTGGGTTCCGTGCTCCAGCCTAGCTCTATGACGGAAAAGCTACGCTATTCTGCACCCATAAAATATCAATCAACAGGGTCAGGAATAGTGACAAGGGCTTTAGTTTCCTCTTAGGGAGTATTTAAGTATGATCTAATAGCTTGTATAGCAATTGCCTCTAGAAATAAGTGCCAGAGAGCCATACCATTGGCAGCACTTGAGGTAGACGAAGATGAGGAAAGTTATTTCTTCACGATTCTGGAGCAACTGGGATTGCGTCCGGAATAGTTTGTCGCAGCGACGCAAAAGTCTGCGTTTCTTTGTTAACCTCCATCCGATTCTGTCGTATGTCTGTTCCGCCAGGAAAAATCATGTCGGGATTGACGCAGCAGTGGGAACCAGGGGTCAAGAGGAGATCGAAAATCAGAAAAAAAAACGTTTCAAACCATCGTTTTCCATCAAAATACTAGCTATTTCATATGGGTCCTTAGAAAACAGGAATATATTAAGCGACCCCATAATTGTATTTAATTCCAAAAAAGGTTGATTCCAAGATTTGTTTCTGATTGTGAAATACTGCTAGAATATTTTCCCCTGTCAAATTACTACTAAGAATAAAACCTGGCTTCAACTCGGAGAAGGAAATGCATTTTCCCTAACCCTCGTCTATTCATCCCCAAGGGTGAAAATTGGCAAGAATTCAGCAAGGGTTATTAATTAGGTCACAATAAGGGGGATAAATTCCTGTGGAACTAACTACGCTTAATTTCTACAGGTGAGTACTATTATCTTTATACTACACACTACGAGTATTGCAAAAAAGAATATTCGAATAGTAGAAACTTTAATATTCCTATATAATTACAAGCAAAAGCGGTTAACATAAATGATTTTGCTAATCTTTTTCTTTTTTTATCACAAATCAAAACCTTACATGTCAAAACCTCCGTCCAAGAAGTTGGCAAGTTTATTTTTTCTTGGTTTATTTAAAGCCAGTCTCATAACCAGAAGTCTCGAACGTTGTTTCATTTCAATCAATCAATCAATAATTTTATTCAACCAATAAATTCACGACAAAAACACTTCAACATAGACTCCCCCCGTAAGGCTCTATGACCAGATAAAAAAAAAATTGAAGAGAGAAACAAAAATGAAACAAATACATTAAAAAAATATGTTTTAAATAATACATTTACACCTTTCAGACACTCAATGCAAGAGAAAAAAAATCGAAAAAAGAAAAAAATACAACAAAAAAGAAGAAAACGTTAAGACTTTAATAGATCCAAAACAATAAAAATAAAGAACAATTTAATATTGCAAATGCCTTCACAGTAAAAATCATGCATCCAATACGAAACATTGTTTTTTATGAAGAGATTTCAGAAAAAAAGTCGATAAGCACATCATTAAAATTATTCAAATCAAGGCATTATCTTGTTGTATCATGACTCCCCTAATTCCATTAGTCTGGTAACCTTTATAGAGAGTTATAAATCAAGTTTTGAGTTTTTCCTTATTTTTTTACCATCCAGTTTTTCCAATACCTGCTAGTCCAAAGTTTGCAACAAAAAAAAACAAACAGCCACTCAACGGCTGATTTCAAAAGAAAAGAAAACTCTAATATTGTCGCTCTGATTTTAAATCTATATGAAATAAAAGCTTCGAATACAATATTTTCGTAGGTTAACATCCATTTATGCATCTAGCCAACTTTTAGGAAGGAGGCTATGTAGTTTGTTCAGGTAAGGTCAATTTTGAACCATATCATCTTACGATTGTTATTAATAATAAATAAAGTACCGAACAATTAAACATTCAAATGGGGATAAGTCCATTTATTCGACAGTGAAAACAGATACAAAAGTCTAAATATTTCGATCACATTTATCGAAATTCGGTCACATTTATCGAAATTCGATTACGCTTATCGAAATACCTAGAGTTTTGTGTGTGTTTCCACTATCGAATAAATGGACTTATCCCCATTTGAATGTTTTTTTTTGTTTTAGAAAGGCAGTGTGGTCTTGGAAAAAAACTAATTTAAGGTATTACGTCGAAAAAAAGTATATATATATATATATATATATATATATATATATATATATATATATATATATATATATATATATATATATATATATATATATATATATATATATATATATATATATATTTATATATATATATATATATATATATATATATATATATATATATATATATATATATATACATATATATATATATATATATATATATATATATATATATATATATATATATATATATATATATATATATATATGTAAAAGAAGAATTAACTACACGAAACACGTGCTTTTATTACAGAAGATAGGGGTTATGAAACCCTTCGTTATCATATACTATGTCCAAAATGGACATAGTAGAAAAAATATGGTTTTTCTACCACCGTCCAATATTTAACTAGCATGTAACTACCCCGTGGAAGCAAAGATGATGGCTAAAAAAAATCGTTAGCTAAAAATGTCTGGACTATATATCATACTAGGCTAGCCTGAGCTATGGGTAGCCAACTAGGCTAGCTGAACCCTGAAGATGTTTGTAAGAAATCAACAAAAGAATTTGTTAACTGAACTGTCATTAGCTGACATGGATTCTCTATCTATATTAGGAGATAGAGAATCCTCGACAGGACGACTTTTGTCATGGAGTTGTCTTGCTTGATTGCATTATCAGTATCTGAATATTGGTCTTCAATTTCTGCAGAGAAATAAGTTGAAAAGAAAAAATAATGCAAAACAACAAAATCTGACAAATATTGAATAGACTCTGGGGATAAACCCATGCAGTAGGGGTGGGGCATTTATTCTGGAACACTTGTAAAATACGGTTAATGCAAATTTTCCGATTGTAATGAATTTATTTATAATATCGTTTAGTTAGAAAAAGAATCCTGTATCAAAATTACCAAGAGTGATAGGACCATTTTTAGCGGTAATAATAATTGCGGTAAAATTTGTAAAATCTTCATTTTTGGCAAACAAAAAGTATGTAAATACCCACAACCTGCCTTTTAAATACATTCCCCAGTCCTTATTACTTTCTAAAAAACATCCAGCTCGTTCGTGCCTTACTCCTAATTCTGAATTCTGGCTATAAAATATTCCTTCAAAAGCCAAAACGGACTAAAAAGCTGCTTTTGTAAGGCATGTACAACGCGCCTAATAAAGGTTAAGAAACGTAGATCGCCCGGCTGGGGCCGTGACTTGATTTCTATATCCATTTATATATCCATGAGTGTTGTAACATATATTTATTTGGCCAAATTAAAAAAACAGATTTAACAGGTCAAAACATGGACAGTGAAATGGTGTATGGATCTAAGAATCGACGTTTAAACTAAATATGGATAAAAATTTATATAATGGAAATAATCATATGATTCATAGAATCTATAACTAATGAAAGTATGATAAGCACTTCATAATAAAATTCAGCAATGAAGAGTCGGTACGTCAGTGCTAAGATCTGAATATAAAACACTTGAACACTATTCTTAATTACTATTCTACGAGTGATCTAGACTAGAGTCTAATGGAATACTGCGTAAAAAGTTATTCCTAAGGTCTTTGACACACTGCCCATTTTTTTTTTTTTTGAAATTCTGAGCATAGCTAATAATTTTAAAATTATTATCGATCGGCCTCTTTATTGTCTTTCAGGTATATATGTAATTAAAAAAAAAAATACTGAGCGTCTTAAATTATCAAACAGTTCGTTCGTGGTAAGGAACTGTAAGTAAGGAGCGACCCGGCTCAATAGTAACCAAAACTCTAAAAACGGAATTTTCATACCAATAGATACATCAGAAGAATCAGAATTTATGCTGATTTTAAATATATAAGGTTCATCAAGTTTAATCCTACTCATCACACGTTACGAGCCAGAGCAAATTTGCCCTATTTTCGGAAAAAGGGGGAAACACCCCAAACATGTAATAGAATTTTAATGAAAATCACACCGTCAGATTCAAAGTATCAGAGAACCCTACTGTAGAGGTTTCAAGCTCCTCTCTGCAAAAATGTGGAATTTAATATTTTTTGCCAGAAGAAATCACACATCACAGATGCGTGTTTATTCATTGTTTTCTTTCGTTTTGTTTTTGTTGTTGTTGTTCTTTTCCCCAGGAGTGATCGTATCAACCCTGTAGTACTAGAATGTCGCGAGAGGGCTCATTCGAACATAAATTAAAAGTTCTAGTGCCCTTTAAGGACCAAAAAAATTGGAGGGCAACTGAGCCTCCCTCCCACGCTCATTTTTCCCAAAGTTACCGAACCAAAATTTTGAGATAGCCATTTGGTTAAACTTAGCAGAAAAATCAGTCGAAAAATCTAATAACTATTCCTTTGAAGACGACCCAATTCCCAGAGTTCCCCAGAGAAGGGCAGCAAGTTATGAACCTTGCCCATTGTTTACATAAAGTATTGGTTATTGGGAAATATACAGATGTTTTCAGGGGCGATTTTTCTGGCAGGGAGGGGTTGGGGGGATAAATTTTAAGCTTTGAACACATATAGTATTTGCAGTTTTTAAATTTTACCAACATTATACGGATTCATGAGTTAATAATTTGGGTCTCCTGTTATTCCAGAATTCAGTTTATTTGACAAATTTCTTATATTACTTACTCGCGATTTCGAAGTCTCTTTTGTAAAAATTTTTACTACGAGTTGTCAACTCCTCAATAAATTATTCACGATTCTGGGGACCCCGCATGCCCGCGCATTTTATTGCGGTCTGTTGGATCCGTAATTGAGAATCAAAGGTCGTTGCTCATAAATTAAACATTTAAAACACGTTCTTTGCGAATAACTAGACCTTCATATCCCTTAAGCTTTAGCGCGGTCTTAAAAGGTTAACTTGGTGTAAAGAAATACGGGCGTATCCAGGATATTTGATAAAGTAAGACGAGAACAAGAGTATTCAGAGGATAGAGGGGGGAGGGATGCTTGAGTCTTATCCTCAACAAATGATCTTTGAAAAAATCCTGTTGTGTTTATACTATTTGCTAAGTCGAATATCCATTCCCGTACAATATTTCTGCCCCTCACTCTGTTTTGAATATTGAGGTAGACGAAAAAAATATGAAAAAACGACATTGTTCAAAATACGATAGCGCATAAAACATTCTATTTTGGATTTCAAATCTGGGTAGAAAGAAAAAAATAATAAAACGTCATTCAGCTTAAGATATTTTAGAATCATAATTTGCCATAACTACCAATGTTATTATGTTTTCCCATTATTCTAACTCTAACTATGAAAAAGAACAGAGATACTGATATAGATTTAACCGATATAAAAGGGGGTAAAAAGGGTCATGGGTACGAACACCACCAGAAAATTGTTCCTGGGGGGGGGGCAAGTACCACCAGAATTTTGCATTTACCAGGACTTGAAAGAGAGTATTTCTCATCTTCCGTTTTGGTATATTTTCTAAATATCTTCTTGGTTCCAAGAGGGAGGGTGGCATCGCCCTCAACCCCTTCCTGGTAGTGCCTATGACCTCAACAGTAGATTTTTGTCTTATTTGGCATCATAATCATCAACTAAAGCGAAGTGCATTTAAATCGGATTGTCTTTATTCTAGTTATCTAATAAACAAGTAACACTACTATTTGTTTACAAAATTAGGTAATTAATTCCTAGATAAACCACAGCAAATTTTTGATCGTAATTATTTTTGTTTTATCTTATCTTTAGACATTCGGTAATTTATTTTGCAAAGTCAATGCGAAGTCAAACCGCCTTGAATTGACAAATTTTTAACGTAACAGAAGGAGCAAGAATAATAGCCCCGTTTTTTTCTTTTTTCTACGGCAACTGCCCCTCATAGTCACGGTTGTTACATCATCTCTTATTATACTAGCCCAAATGGCCAAAATCATCAGCCCTAAATAGCAAAATTGGGCTAAATTTACCCATTTCTTTTCTAGCTAAATTCAAACCACTGCGGTAGATATTTATAATTTCTTTAGCCAAATTCATTTTTTTTTCAGGCCTATTTGGTGAAAACTAGGCTTACCCTAGCAACAAGGTCAGGGCAAGCCTTCACGTTTTCGATTACTATCCCAAAGCAGGAGTATAAGATGTCTCCATTACTTTTCAGTCTTGAAAGCCAGGACCTTACACAGGCACATAGGAAATTTAGAAATTCAACAACAACAAATTAATTTGTATTATCAACATGTTGAAAAATAAATTTATTTATTACTTCTTGATGGATTAGTTTTCCGCATGGCCTTCAAAAATCGTGTACAGCTTTTTGTGTCTTATGGATATCCTGCGGAAGTTTATCAGGGGGGGGGAGCATGGCCAGATTTGCATAAACATGAAAACTGTATCAATAATATTGCAAAAAATGGATGAAAACATATGAATAAGTGCCCTCTTGCATGCAATGAGTACCATCTACTTATTCTTTAGATCGAAATTGCAGCATTTTAATTACCCAAATTTTGCTTGGAATTTTTTTTTTTACTGAAGATTAATTGTTTCTAATACTCAATTTGGAAGCTTAGAAAGGATCATTCTGATAGAAATAATACATAGGTCACAACCTTGCTAACTCCTACCATTTTTTGCATTTATTTTAACTGTTTTATAATCCAATTCTACAATTTTGGTATGACATTACATTTTGGGCATAATTTTGCAAAAAAAATACTTCCGTCCCTTAGCTTGTACAAAGACATGTCTGATAATCAGCATATCACAAAAGCAACCTTCTAATTATGAATAAATAAATTGAATTTATATTACTCGAGTAGCGGTGTAATTTTACCAGTAAAATCCCCATCTATTCTCTAGCTCTTAAAGAGCAACCTATATCAATCAAAACGTAGTTGAGAATTTACATAAATATTAGGCCTTTTTGTATAGCCTTAGTCGACATAATGACCTTTAAAGAAACTGAGGATGAAATGCGTTAACGCTTTCCATATGTGCACACATACCTTGCAACAACGGATAACAGTTTCATTCCAGGTGTTTCTGCAACAAAGCTCTACCCCAGTATACGAAGTAACGGGGTAGAACAACCCTTCAAACGCACCCTTTGAAGCCAATCAAAAAATCTATTAGTCTCAGACACGGCCTGGGGATGGCTGGTGGATTATCTCTTACCATATGTGACCTCGAATGCAGAAACCCTCTCGTCTCATTATATTGTGTAACTTGAGTGGGTCAGAAGACAAGAGGGTAAAAAATGACTGAGAAAGAATGTTCATGCACAACTGGGGGTGACGATAAACCAGACAATTTATGAATTTCACAGCCACACTAAAATACCAATTTCTCACGGAGAAACCAAGTAGCCAAGCATATTGAACATACGTTTAAAGAGCAGCGTGTTTAGCCTACAAATGCAGTCCGTGTTAGGATCCTTCTGTCCATCTCTAAGAGTTGAACTTCCCACACCATAAATGGGGACCGAGCTTCGTTTGGCCGAATTCCACTGATAAAAAGTGCCCCCTCTTAGTACCTCAACAAATTAGTCTCTCATTCTGCATAGCTTTGGGTCTTCTTCTCCAAAATCAATTCTCCATATAATTTGCCAGGATTTGCTGTCGTGACGAAATCGCTTCCCTTTCCCCATTGAATAAAGTACCTGTTGCAGATTTTGGTTCTGCATTTTTTTCGAAGTTCGGCTCGGAAGCTCTTGCATCAGGTGAAGCTTGAAGCCACGAATTGTGAATACAGTTCTGTTTAACTTTTAAAAGCCTTAATTTTTTTTCCTTAATAAAAGCAGTAAATGTGGACATGACTTAATCTTTAAGAAGTATAAGCTTGTTGTATTGGCATTAGTATAATTATGACAATAAGAACAATGGAAAGAAAATAATGAAGATTTAACTTCATTCTCGATAAAACTAACCATTCAACTTCCAACAAACCTATTTCCCTTTGCTTTAATTAACACCTTTTTCTTTCTCTAAACCCTGTAACTTTAATAGCTATTGTTCTTAAATAACTTAATAGCTACTACAATTGTCATATAGTTACTAGCTATAGTGTTTAATACCACTTGTTCCAAAAATGTTGTTACAAGCTATAGTATAACTCTATAGCTGTAGTAGCCAAAGTTTCTCAGAACTCTATAAAGCGAGAGCATAGGATTTTTGTCTAACTAACAAACTTACACGAAGGATGGTCAGGGTTGACTTGGCCCACCTGAGATTTAATAGAAGAAACTGAATCCATGGAAGGGGTATATTTTGGAAAGTACGGAGAGGGGTTGGCTCCGTTGGATTTTCCCCATTTTTTTTTGGGGGGGGGGGAATGGCTTTCCTCTTTAAGTGACTTTGAGGAGATTCTCTTATCTGCTTCTATAAGCTGTTGAATAATTTTATGATCGTTGCCACAAATTGGATAATCAATTTTATCCCTTGTATCGACTTTGCAAAAAGAAAGGTCTGGAGATAGATAAAATGAAGTTCTATGGGATAAAGAAGAGGGACAACTGTCCCTTCCAGACTTTAGTCCCTCCCAGACCTGAGTTCGCCCCCAGCTGAAATTTAGTTTCTTCCAAAATCTTGTCAAAACTAAGATAAACCTGCATAACTAAAGCATCAACTGAAACAGATTAGTTTTTTTAGTATACATATATCTTCATATCGCTATAAAGTACCTTTATAGTACTAAAAAGTACCTTTTTGGTACCAAATGGCTTATTTTTTTTAAGTTTTTACTGTCATTTTCACTTGATTTGGGAAAATTGGCTCCAACTTTTGGAGCCAATTTTCCAACTTTAGAAAATTGGCTCAAACTCTGTAATTTTTCCGGGTTTTATTCTAGAGCGTACTCAAATCTTTTGAAAACATATCCCTTTCAATACTGAATTACCCTATTCAATGAAGAAAAAAGGTCAGATCAAGCTTGAAATGAAACATTTTTTCTTTTAGTATTTTAAAAGCAATTTAATTGTAGCGTAAATTACCACGTTGAACCAAAATCTTGTACTGGGAACTGGGGCTACTTTGAAACCGACGCCCCAGGAATCTCCTTACCCCTTTCACGATGGTCCTGCGTGGTTATTTGCCCTGCTGTTCTGATGAGTAAAATTACCCAAATCACTAGGTGCTCCATTTTTATTTATTGTTTTTCAAAACTCAAAATCCGCTGTAATTTTCAATGTAATCCCGTAATTTCAAACAATTACATTCAGCATGATTTTAGTAATTTGTAATAATTTAGTAATTAGATTGAGGTATAATTTTGGAGGGCTGAAAATAGAAATTTTTTACTGTTTTAAAAAGTAGATTGAGAGAAAGGGTCAAACTTTAGCGCAAAGAGCGGGGCGTTGAGGAGGGAACAGCCCCTTTCATTTACGGAGTAATTTCTGTTCGTTTTAAGTTTTAATATTGCCCCTTACTTTCAGTTAAAATAAACTTGTTTTTTATTTAATCCCAAAAGGAACAAAAAATGATGATTAAATTCGGTAAAAAAAATGCATCTCATCGAACAAACGATTAAATATTATACATGCAACGACCATAACTACAAATAGAAGTTTATTTGAATTTCATTTGAGAATTCTTCACACATAAAATTCACAAATGCTCTCACCCCATTTTCACCCTTCTAATAATAAAGCCAAGAGGAAATTGAGTTTTTCGCAGGGGTGATTTCGTGAACGCCTAGTCCACTCAAGTTTACATTCTAACGGGACCTCGTCTGACCCAAATATTGAAGCAAAACTGTTATAAATGCAAAAAAAACATCATAATTTGGACAGCCTAGAACTTTTGCATATATTATTAATTAAATAACACATAAAATAAGAGAATTACTAAAAACTGAGATATCGTGTATAATATGCAAATAAAATTCCAAATAACCTTTTCGCAAGTTTTTCTAGGGATAGTGGAGGGGGATGTGTTAAATTATCCTTATGTGGGGTTTCCCCTACTTTTCATTCGTAGTTATGCATAATAACTATGCTATTTTTATGCTTACTCATTTAACTTAGGAAACACAGGAAATGGGGGGGGGGACTCAGGAGCTTAAGTGGCTAGCCAGTGACGCCCTTTAGTAGGGCATGCTCGCAAGGATCCCCAGATTTTTTTAAAATACCTTTTTCGGGGGAGGGGATTTCATGAATAATACCTTTTTTCTGTGTTTTAATGAGAAACTGAAAAAAAAACTACAAATTTGTCCCTCAGATTTGAAAATAAATTACCCACCCACCCCCGAAAAAGAGAAAAAAATTGTTAATTGACGCTACTGGTATCAGCTTCTTATTTAATCTATGGCCTATTTTCCACCCTCACTGTTCTTTTTTCTTTTGTGTGTTTTTTTTTTATTATTGTCATAAAAAAGAAAATGATTTCATACTCGTTCGCTCATACGGATTTGAAAAAAGTTGTTTTCCAAATATGGATTTTAGGGGGAAAATTGATTGAAACTAGCATATCTCACCCTCCACAGTTTAAGAGGTCTATTCCGTATCCACAACAAAAATGTGTTTTTTTTAACAAGTTGAATAGACAGCATACATAAATAAACCAAGCTTAGTAGTTTTAAAAAGATGATGGCCGACCCTCCCCCTTCTAATAGCTCATATAGTCAAACAAGAGCCGATACACCTGGACTACAAGAAGAAGAATATAACACGTTACATAAATTATATCATATGATATCAAAGAAATTCTCATGGAGATAGGTAAGACAATCAGACACGCCGCAGTTAAATTGTGACGATTCTTTATTTTACACAGGAAAGTATAAGTATAAGTTCCAATTTCCTTAAATCCTTTCACTTATCCTCTTCACATTCCATTCAGGGACGACTTGCATTTTGTTCAACCGCAAATAAATTAAAAAAAAAAACAATTTTTACTCATCTTCACATTTATTTCATTATAGTATCGAACCCTGTTCTTCGTAGAGTCTATTGCGTGATATACAATCAGTCAAACTATTATCTATATTCTTAGAAAATCTCTCGGGAAAGCTTTCAACATTTTGTCCTCAGCCTTTCGAAGCGCCCAAGTTTAAGAGACGTACATGAACACGGTCAGTATCGTGGCTTCCAATATTCTATTCTTAATTCGAAGACTTAATCTTCCTAATCTTCCACATTTTTTTAACTGCGAAAATCTCAGGTAAATTAAGCTAACCACTTGATCGATATCTTCATTGCTTTACATCTCTTCATCCTCATTTATTCAGACTCTAAGTGACTTAACATTTATTTTCAAACCTACCCTTGCGCCTTGAACTCTCAGAGGCTCTGAAAATTCACTCATTTGTTATCATCGTCGACATTTTTACATCCACAATTTTTCGGTTTAGTAGTGACTTCAACGCACAGTGGAGCAGTAGATAGGGTCTACACCCAGCTATGTTCCCAAAGTAAGAGGGAGAGACACTTCCGAACATCATCACTTCGAAATCTATAGATCTTTTGCAAAAGCACATTTTTTTACACAAGATATTCCTTAAATATAGTAGTCCCATGTAAAATGTGTACGACTTCGTATTCATTCACCCCCCACCTTGCAATTCATTTAGGACAAACCAATTTAAGTTAATACAAACGCTGTACAACTCGAAACTAAAGAGCAATTTACTCAGACTCTTACAAAATCGGATCTTTCTCAATTCCCCTTGCTCTTTATCAAAACCGATACCTTTCAATAAAACCTAATGCCCGTAATTACTTATAGTATTTTTTGTTCAGTGTAGAAAACATAATTATATTCTTTATCACATATTTCTTAGAATACATCAAAATTTGGCTTAGGAAATATTATCAGAAATATATTTAGGCCCACTAGTCCCTTTCGCTAAAGCTCTGATTGTAGCAGTATATTTAAGTTGTATAGAAAAAAAGAATAAAGAAAAGCTACAATTGCCTTCCGTATTTCTTTGAAGTTCTTGAAATTAACAGAAAGTTCAGTTCTTGAAATTAACAGCAAGTTCAGAGAATTAAAACTAATGAATCTGTATTTCCTTAGAGATTTCCACAAATTCATGGCCAGAAAAATTATTGGGCACACATTCAAGAACAAAAGATAAAAAATGAATTCCTAAATGGTCCAGGGGGAAATGCCAAAGAAATCGTAATGCCAAGCTTCCAAGCGAACAAAGAAATATCTTTCCTTTAAACCTCAAACAAAATTCAATGTTTCTTAATAAAAAAAGAAAGAAAAACTGAGCAGTCAGATTACGAAGGTGGAAGTTAAAACGAATCAAATATTTATGGACTAAACTTCCCCAAAATGTTCCCCAAAACTTGCTGACGAAACCGCCGGAAAAACCATTGCTTACGAGCGTATTCTTGCCTAACTATACTTTTAATCTTTGTTACGAATTTTTTAATTTGAGTTACCACCCATTGAATGCCACCATTACTGCCACAGAATGCCGCCATTACTAAAATTATATTTGCAATAGGACTTTTTACTATGAAATTCACCAAAACTTAAGAAATAGGAAGAAAATACGATTCTGTGATACAAATGAGTGCCATTTAATCAGGGAGGCAAAGATTTGGAAAAAAAATAGCCGTCTCCATGAAATATTGACAAAAATAGCTGATAATAGGAGCAGTAAAATTACTATTTTACTGGCCCAATCGCAATTACTAACAATGTTTACAAACCCAATACCTGCGTAACTATTCAAAATATAGAGGTTCCGTAAAATCACATTACCTCTGATTTTTCATTTATCTAAGCTTACATGATTATGCTGATGAAAAATAAAATTCAAGCTTTATTTTGAAAGAAAAAAATAGTGCACCTATACCATAATCAATTACAGGTTTTTTTTATTAAATATTTTCAACTATATTTCCTTGTCCTAACTTCTCTCTATGTCAGAAGTTAGTGAGGCTCTGGACAGTTCCAGAAACCTCACTTTTGACACGCTATTTTAAGGTGATTTTAAGACTGTCATATTGAAGGATACGCTATTTCGGAAATGTCTCTAAAGTAAGCTATTTAAGAGAGCCTTGCCTCTCCAAATAGCCCTTTTG
This sequence comes from Artemia franciscana, assembly GCF_032884065.1. Taxonomy (NCBI): domain Eukaryota; kingdom Metazoa; phylum Arthropoda; class Branchiopoda; order Anostraca; family Artemiidae; genus Artemia; species Artemia franciscana. The sequence continues at coordinate 47,656,054 of NC_088864.1, read as the reverse complement.
GAGCTAAAAAAAAGGCATACTGTAGGGAAAAATACAGGTACTGCAGTGATGAATATTGCAAAACTTTTTCTCACAATATTCTGTTCTTATAGATAGAAATATCAGTTCCTATTTTTGAAGTTATACTTGTCTGGCTAAATTAGCAATTTATGCACAAGATATTGTGCATAAAATAATTAGGCAGCGTTCACATGCATGTTTAGATAGAATTCTCTGCCTTAACGAGAATTTGTCATGCTTTCCATGCCAAGTACGTGCTTAGTGATGGAAGTCCATGATTTTTATTTTCATTTCATAAATCCCTATTTTCAAGCTTGTATCCCCCCACCCACCCGGAATGAATTTCTGTGAACGAAGCCAACGTAGTTCCCTTCAGCAAAAAAAAATTTAAACTTTGAAAATACTTTTGTCTAGAAATGCACTAAAAAGTTAGATATATCCCCTGCCACCAGAAACTAAAAAATTTGGATTTTCCGGGTTTTAAAAATTTCAATTTTTCCGATCTTTTTAGTTTTTAGCCTAGTAATTTTTTTTGGACAGGAAATTTATCTTTCTATATTTCAGGCACCAATGTTGCCAATATCACCAGACCATTTAGGATACACTTTGAAGATTTAGTATTTGAAATTCTTAGGTATAGTTGTGCATATGCATAGTTGCGCTAAAACATTCTATTATAATATCATTCTAGTATTATAAACATTCTAATAATATCCCAAGATATTATTTAATATATAAATCGAATTACATAAAAAAAAAACATAAAGAAACCTAGAAACGAAAAATGTCACACTCGCCACATATTAATACAGTACGTGAATGACAAATAATACTTGGTGTCCTTTTTTATAAGGCAGTAAAGAAACTGACCCAGGTTTCCCTAATTAAAGTATTTAATTTATATCACAGTGAGAGCAATTAACAATATCACCAGGTTGCTAAGACAAAAGGAGAATTAATGTTGGTTCCAAAGATTCTTCTACGGATTCTTCCGCGTCAATCTCGATTGATTAAATTTGCTAGCGGTTAGTAGTGATTCGTATAAGAATCTAAGGAAGTACTAAATAAACCAAGATAGAGGACCACGGCTGCCACCGAGTATTTATTCAATATCCCAGGATTCACTTGCGAAAAATTCCCAAGTATAGGATATATATATATATATATATATATATATATATATATATATATATATATATATATATATATATATATATATATATATATATATATATATATATATATATATATATATATTTATACACTAAATATGTTGTTCGTAAGTAACATTTGATATAATTTATTCTTTCAGGGCCGCTATCCCCCAATCTTGGGAAGTCCCAAAGAGTGGCAGCCTTGCAAAGACAAAACCTGAAACAAAAATTGGGAGCTCAATTAACAGGGAGCTAACCTGTAACGGGGAGCTCAAAGAAGTTAGATTTAGGAAACTTCTAGACCTTTTCTTTTCCATTTTCCTTATAAATAAATATCACTTAGAATTTTCAATTTAAGCAATTAAATTGAAGCCGTATTAAATGGCTAGGTTTAGAGGCTCTCAAGCTTTCCGTGTTTCGTTTTTTTAGGGGGGGGAGGCAACGAAACTAACCCGTTGCAATTATAGACGCAGAGAGCCAGAAAACGGGTGGAACATTATCGTGGAGGGCTGATACTAAGTTTATTATTATTAAAGCAAATTGTTTTTTTTGGATTAACAAAAATGCAAGCACATCTAAAAACAAGTAAAAATATAATGTTACTATAACTTGAGGATTTTCAAAACGATTGACTTATCAGAAAAAGAAATTAGACAAAATCAGTTCGCTGATAACCTACGCAGACCAATCGAGACCTGTACGAACCCAAAGGGATGACATATTGGGGGGTGGATTAAAAATAGTACATTTTTAGTCCGCAATATTGGACACGCCTTACCTCAGTTGGTTTAAAGGTAAAGTGACGTTGGACAAAACTTCGGGGAATGTACTCTTAACTCCTCATGTGCGCATGCCGTTCCTTCAGGCACGTACTCACAACTTTTCTTTGGGGTTTGGTATTTTTTGCTACATTCGACATCATTTGAAATTGTGACACACGAGAGAAGCTTGATACATATTACAGCTTTCAAACCTTTGTCCAAAATGTAGAAAATATTTGTCGACTTACACCCCTCCAAAAAAAATTCCACGAGTACCCTTGTCCCAATCAATTCTAATATTGCTCGTACTTTTTCGAAAGCGAGATGTGGCCTACTTTCATAACATATTCTCAGCAATTACGAATTAAATAAATTTTCCTGAAATGAAGCATTTGACCTGCTAAAAGTTACCAAGAATTACCTAAATATACCACCCCTTTTTGTCATACCCCTAAGGCATGGATGCAAGAGGTTATGCGGTATTGCGCTTTCACAGGTTGTTTACTTCACCGACCGCCAGAGTATTGCAATTTTTCCGGGAAATGAAAAAACCGGTTTTTTGGCTGTGCTATAAATTCATTGCCAGCATGAGATAAGGGAATGAAGCTACGTGGATTAAAAAGGTTTTTTAACCCTATTCCTGCAACTGGTGCAGACAGCAAAGAGAAAGGGGGCGGCCATGTCCTAACGAGCTTTTCGAGGCGGGGGGGGACAATACGAAAATTATTTGATAAGTTGACAAAGAAGTGCCTAGAAACTCTTGAAGATTATGCATTTCAAGAGAATGAGGGAGGGAATCAAATTCCCACTCATGCATACAAGCCTTGGGGGGGTCCCTTAAGTTTAGTCCCTTAAGTTACAGTAGAAATTAAGCTCTCGATAAGATAATTAATAATAAATAAGTAAATGTATGAGTAAAAATGCTGTGCAGATAGCCTGTAGATGAAAATTGAAGGCTTAATGAAAATGGCGTGAATTTCCTGAAACCAAAGTTTCTTTTTTACACAACAGTACTGCCTATAAGAAGGACAGAACTCACTGTTTATACTCCTAAAAAAATAACAATGAAAGAACAGTGAGGCTAGGATATGTTAAAGGATTTGGCCCCTCCTCCCGCCTCAAAAAAGAATACACCATCAATATTGGTTGCATGTGAGTGAAGATTACGCGAAGTCCACACTATTGCCAAATTTGCGGATAAAAAGCCAATAATTTTAAATGCTCGCATTTTGGGTTGATTTTAACGTACAGTTGTGCAACAAAAGCACTAAACTGAAATAGCGAAAACTTGAATAAGACATCGTATGTCAACACTGGTTTGTTCGTAACTATTTTCTACTAATATTACGGCTTTGCATCTTTTTTTAGCTTCACTAGACGGAACAACTGTAATTAAAACTGCCGCAATTAAAAACTTTTGTAATTAAAATAAAAACTATTCTACGGTTATCATAACAATTACGATAGTGAGTTGAATGCACACAACTCACAAAATTAAATACATGATGCACCATTGGTTATTTAGCCCCGCAAAATGTTGTTTTTTTCTTTCAAGTATGACTCAAGTTTGAATTGTATATTAACAAGCACTTTCATGTAATTTAACTTCAAATTCTACACATTTTTATCTCAGACCCTCCCTTTAGTCACCAAAGCCCCCACCTGGGAGCATATCTGGCGATTAAAGAAAGCAAAACTCAAAAATGTTAATGTTTTTATCTTGAATATTTTCAAGAATATTTTCACCAGTCTTTTTACCTTTTTTAGGTTACAAAAGAGTATCCTCTCGATCCCTCCCCCTCTATGCCCTTGCTACTATAATTTATCACACCTAATAAGTCGTTTTTGTTTCAGTTTGAACTATTAAATGTCACTTTAGACGCGCCTTTACTTAAAAACCGATCAATTATAAAAATCAGAAATCCCAGACGAGATCAGATATAAGTTGCTAACCCTTTCCTGATAGTGATGGAATCAAACCCCGATGAAGGGGAAAGCATCAATCAATAAAAGTGGGTTCCTATCGTGCAAAGAATTATATATCAGGTCAGTATATGCTATAGCCTAAGGATTTTTTCAAGGACCGTTTCTCATTGGTTAAAACTCTATAACACTGGTAGAACGGTACAATTCTTGATACCAAGTCATGGTGGATGAAGGCTTAAAGCATATAAATCATCTTTTGACGCTTCCTCGGTCGCTCAAAATCATAATGCATTATATACCTTAAATCTTTAGTTATACATTGTACCGTCTCGGTGCCAAAACAGAAGGACAAATCTCAAATTTTCATACCCCCACTGGAGAGTAAAAATAACACATTTAGGCTTTTAGCAAGAGCGAGAAAAAATGTTTTGAGAATTACAATTTAGGTTTATAATCAGGGGTGTAATTTGCTTTGGGACAGGGGGGGGGGGCAATTGCCCCCCCATCTTAAATTTAGCGTATTAAAAATCTGATCAAAACTAAGATAGGCCAACATAATTCAAGCATCCACGAAAACAGATCAGTTTTTTAATATGTATACCTTTACTTCTATGGTACAACACGGCTCATTTTTTTTTTTCAATTGGGCCATTTTCAGTTGACTTGGGAAAATTGGCTTCAACTTAGCCCATCCCCAGGTTTTGATGAAATTAAGTCCCTCTTACTAACGTGTCTTGATTTTGGTCTAGGGCCATAGCATATAAGAATGTATCAGTAAATCTTTGAGCTAGAGGTTCTGAGATATATCGTTTTCTAAATCTTTCCTATGTCCAGTAAAGAAGATTGCCTCACAAGATTGCGACTATAAGAGGAATTTATGTCAGGGAAGGAGAATCTCAAAAACCCAAACAGGAAAATTATACAAAAACGTGAAAGAGTATGAGTAAAACAGGCATCAATAATTCAAGGTGGTACAGGTTTAAAGTACCCTTCCTTCTCTGTGCGTGCTTGAATGGAATATAGCCCTATTGAGGGACTCTCAGAAGCCCGATACTTTACTTTCAAGAAAGGCTTAGATACAACCTATAGTTTTCACCACGATCAGTTTTTATTAGTTCTGTTCTATTGATTAGTGACGTCGAAGCCTTTAGTGATGGCCAAATGTATGATTATCAGCCCTGAATCATTGAACGGGGACGGAAGGGAAACCGTTTAACGCATCTTCTTTATTTATAGTTTCCGTTTAAAACATGACGCGTACAATCCTTTTCCATCTTGCGCAGCCACTCCAATTTGAAACTGTTCGGACGTTTCTAATCATTTTTTTTTTTTGTTAAATAAAATATTTACTTGGCAAGTATGCAGTAGGAAGAACATCAAGCCTCAGCCAAAACCTCCAATTTTTTCCCACTGTTTTCTTTTTTCTTTTATAAATTAGCAGTTTTGAATAAACAGAACAGAACTTTTTTTTAAACAGAACAAGAAAACAAACAAAATGATAAAAGATTAGGGACGGGTTTTCATTCGAACGATATAGATCGGCCTTACATAGACACTAATGCGCAATTATTTTGATTATCCTTATCACCATCGCCAGTTCTAAAATTCCATATTTGTTAGAAGTAGTAAAATGGCAAAATATTGAGGGTTGCATTCAGAGCCGGTATCCAGGATGGGTGCAAAATGACTTTTCAGAGGGATATTAACATATGAATTTGTTAATATTCATTTTTGTTACGTTTTTAAGAGCCAGACAAAAATTTCGAGGGGGTTCAAACCCCCACTCCCCCTGGATACGGTTCCATGGACAGGTGGTTCCATTAAAAGCCGTAGCAGGATAGACAAATAGTTTTTACCAAAAGAAGTTGAATATCTGCACTAAAATAAAACTCAGTACATATTGCTTGAAAAATATTCAATAGTCCGTTTAAAAAGTAAACCAGGGTATGTTATGCCTTCTAGCATATTTCTGAGTTTTGACATACTTCTGAAAGGCAGCCTAATACGTTCTATATCCAATTTTTGACTTCCTAGGTGTACATAATGAGAGAGGTCAACTGGTGCATACATAAAGGGACGTTTAACCGATCTTTGAAGACAATCTTCTCGTTATTTTGCCATTTGTAACTAGATCCACAAGCACCATTCAAAACAATTATTCTGAAAAATCAATGAGAGCTCTCCCCCTCTCTGTAAATATGAAAGTGAGTATCTGTTCTTGCCTAGAAAGGATTATGCTATATACCCCTTAGTTTCAATCTGTAACTGATTTGCACTGCCTTAAGTTTTTACCCTGTCGTGAAATTGCACGGGCAATTTTATGATTTCCGAGTAGTAAATCGAGCATTATAAAATAACTTATAAGCGGGTATTCATAGCAACAGGGCATAACAAATAATTAAGAATCCCCTTGTGTCCTTCACGTGAGTTTTGGCTGTGCAGTGCAGTACAGTACGCTATGGCAATCATTCCAAAACGATTGGAAGAGACCAAATAGGATAAATTGAGACAACTGTGAAATCAGACAACATCAAACCAACATCAACATCAAACCACGCAAAACAAAGAACAATCTTAATCTAGTATTAATCAAATAGTCATAAGAATGGGAAAAAAAGGATGTCAATCCCAAGATATTTACGGGGTTCCCCATAATTTATTATGTTTTCCATACAATTCGTCTATTTTTGGTCTTTCTTTTAAGCAATATCCCTTTCCTCTTCCAAAATCAGTTTATGCATATATATATATATATATATATATATATATATATATATATATATATATATATATATATATATATATATATATATATATATATATATATATATATATATATATATATATATATATATCTATAGGAGGGGGGTTATATCTTACTGTATAGACTTGTGTGCAATAAAAAAGAAAATTATTTTATTGGCCGTACTGAACATTAATACGAAAACAGTGTAGCAAGGGAGCTCCTTGTGTCCGGGTATCCCTCACCCACATTTTTCCAGAATGATATTCTATCCGTTTTATCCAGGACTATCCCAAGTCTAGTCAGCGGCTAAGAACAGTTCCCTCCATCTCTTGTAACAGGTTCTGCCTATAGTACTAACAAATATGAACAATAAATCAACTATTGGTAATATATGGGGGCTGCTTCGATAAATGTTATCTTTATTTGTTCGAGTCAAAATAAGAGCATATCCTGAACTTTAGTTACCAGCCGTTTCAAAACCATAAAAAAAAACCTTAAAGAAGAGAAAAAGAGTCTCAGAAACTGTTTACCAGCCGTTCATCGCTTTTAATTGAATGATAGCTTTACCATAGATTAGCGAAATGTAACTCTTATATTAACCCTTAAAGTACCAAGAACGGTTAAAATGAAATCTGATTGTTTGAACTGGTAAGTGGACACGACCAGTCGACCACATAAGAGAAAAGGACAAAGATCCTCCAGAGCTACTGATGGCGCATAGGACACCAAATCAACGTTCAGTTGCTTGGCCTTGTTTTTTTACAAAGACAAGTAGCAAGCCTGTTACCCAGCCTTGCCGCAGCAGGGATTGACACCTGTACCGCGTATTTCCAAGCAGAGAATCAATTCACTACGCTACCAAAATACGCAGCCATATATACCTTTAAAAAAAAATCAAAAATTTTCAAGTGCAACATGTTTTGTTTGATGTCGCTAGTACTCTCAGAAATGTGTACCGTACCTTAGAAATGAGACATCAAGCATCGACTGGCTTAAAAACCTCGTGACGTTAATCAACAACGTAAAACTTTGTCGGCAACAAGGCCAACATCTTTTGTTACGTTCAGCCAAATGACGCACTGGTACATGTCTATGTACGTTAATCTATGGCTTTACCATATGCAAAGAATCAATAAATTCTTACCTTCCAACCTGCAGAACTATTAGTATCCCCTTTGTCCTTGAAATACAACACATTCGCCACCATCCAATCATAAATTTGCGACAAGGTCAGTCTGTTTTCCGGACTGCTTTGAATAGCTTGTGTTATTAAATCCGCATATGATAAATTACCCCAGGCATTCCGCCGCGATGAATTCTTTTTTGGAGCTGACGGCACCAAATGTGGCTCTACTTGACCCATACCGGCAAGGTTATGTAGGGGTTCGAGCTCTCCAATTGGTTCCAAAGGACGAGCATTATCAAGGTCATTTTGCTCTTCCTTAATATCAAGGAATTCTTCTGGACCTCTCAGAGGCCAGGTGTTGGATCTAGCTCGTTGCTGAGGTTCAAAGTGACCATTCTCAATATCTTGCAATGTCAACGTTGTTGGAATGTTGTGCTCCATTTTGTACTGGAATTCACAAAACAATTAACCTTAAAGTAGTACTTAAGTCAAAGCAAAGCTATTTAGCAATTTGAACAGACAATTATAAGCGCTCATGGAGTTGAAACTTTGGCACTTCTGGAGCTAATGTCTTTGATTCTAGCAGCTATTGGAGCAGAAAAAGAAGCAAGTGAACAAACACCGCATAGTTCATTTAGAAGTATTTCCTTTTTTAAAGAAAAGGGATCGTAACCCATCCGACCAAATTCTAAAAATTCTCGACAAATTAGCTCTCAGAAAGTTGAAAATTCCAACATTTTGTTTAATCTGCGCACTCTATTTATTTATGGCACAAATTACCTGACAAAATGCGTTTTTTTTTGTAATTGGAATTGATTTTGGCGAACAGTTTCTATTCAAGAGTTTGTGCATACTAAAAGTTATGGTACACGTATCTCAGGGGTGTGGGAAAGTGTTCCAGGTAACGATTTTATAAAGAATTCTCCTACAGTTACCCCGTATGGTCCATATCCAAACTAGCGTTTTACTAGGGTCTGGTGATCCATTCAGAATGGGCACAATGTAGTGTACTAATAAAAGACTAAGCTCCTGATAAAGGGTTAAATTACTCATTGTGAGGTGCAAAGGCTCATAATTTGGTAAAATTCTAGATGAGGGCTTTCGTCTATCTTGGGAAACTTCCGAAAATAGTTCTAGAACCTCAGTAGTCCCCCGGGAAGGTATTTTCAATTACCTACCTCCACTCTTTCTTCCTCTAAAGGACGACTACCGTTTACGATCTGTGTTATAAAAGTGAAACCTTGAGATAGATGTACTGCTCAAGTGAGGCACAAGAAAAGTGTTTTGAGCCTCATGCCTTTGCTCAATCTCAATTTATAAGGTTTCAAGATTTGTAATCTATTTCTTAAACCTAAAATGTGGCTGAAAGAATGGGAATTGCATTTTCAAATATTCGAGTCAATGAAAAGGAGACTCAAAACCCAAAGCTGGGGTAAAAATATCTCTTCTCACATTTTAGATCGGTATAGACCTATCATCTATATAATCTTCAAAGTTCTAGAAATAAGAAATGGGTAGAGATACCAGCATCTTGCTAACATCTTCCCAGGGTATTTTTTAGGCCCTGGATTCATTCCTGAAAGTTTGGTTCACCTAGCTCAGCTACATTCTAAGATATCAAGAAGCCCCCTGAACTACTAGAGCTTCACCATACTTTTTTTTTTTTTAATTGTGACATTTAAAAAAATAATTTTACCTAAATGGCAAATTTAGTTAATAAAAATTAACTTTGAAAAAAAGGGATTATGACCAATAATATCGTGAGTAGACAGTTGGGAAACGTAGTTTAATAAATGAAAATAACCTTGGTTTTCTTAGTTGTCTAAAGGCTAAACTATAAAGAAATACCAAATTCTAAAATTTACATAACAATCCCTCAAGCAACGGTAGTAAGTACAATCATCTTTTACAGTTCCATCACTGATAAGAGTTGTGTCCGCAGATTCAGACAACGTTTGTAATTTCTCTTATCGACAATGAAATTGATACAATTCAAAAATAATCGAGATTACATAGTGAGTTATTTCAAAGCGTTTTGTCGATGCGTTTGCGAAAGGCTTCAAAATAAAATAACAGATATAAGCTGCCTTTTTACACAAGATATGAACGTGTGACAAGGCGAAAATAAATTAAACTTGTTTGGCTTCCCTTAGAAAAAGTTTATATGAAACTTAGAACTGGAAATCCAAATTTAAAGTCTAGTATAGAACAAAAATAATTTAATTTTTTGGCCAGATTTGACATCTCTTCAAAACTAATTGACAGATAAGAAGTTGTCCTACTCTAAAGCTGAGTTTTGTAGCTGTTTCACATTGACATTCCCTAACGTAAGCTAATTAACGTAAAAACATAAAATGGTCCATAATGGGTTCACTAAAAATAATCCACCGAGGACCTCCCCCCTCCCTTTTTATGTATGCTCACATTATGCGCATTTCAAGCTTGGCAAATCTTTGTCAAAGTGCCAGAAATGGCACAGTTGAGCGCAAGAGTAAATATCTTTATGCAACAAGAAGCCTTGCTGAAACGTCATAATCGTCTAGAGCCAACTAGGACCCACTATATATAAACTAGCAATGAAGATCAGCTTGTTTTTAACTTCTTTGATATTAGCTTACGAGCCAGCCAGCCCATCAGAGAGCTTCATTATTAATCCTTAGCTATATATATATATATATATATATATAAACTTTCAGAAATTCACGTATAAGAAAATTGTCCATCTCAACTAACAGTAATTAGCAAATCGGACAAATCTTGTTATGAGTGGGTCTGGCGTTAGCTAAATGCTGGGAAATCTGGCTCCCCCTCCATGTAAAATCGCCTTCCCCCTTAAGAAATTATTCCACCAAAAGATTCTCCACCCCCCCCCCCCTCTCGCCAGAAAAACTCCCCCTGAAAACGTCCATTCTCAATAACCAATACTCTATGTAAACATTGGGCAAAGTTCGTAACTTGTAGCCCTTCCCTCGTGGACTGTGGGAGGCACTCAAAGACATAGGTATTAGATTTGTCGACTATGTTGAACAAAATGGCCATCTCAGATTTAATTCGGGTGACTTAGCCAATACTTATTATTAAAGTTAAATCTCATCGTATCTTTAAGGTATTCGTAAATTAGAGTAAATAAGTAAATAAAATCATAATAAATAAAATAAATAAATAAATAAGTAAATAAAATAAGTTTAAAAACATAGAGTAAATAAAATCGTAATTATTCGTAAATAAGAGTTATTTGTCTCCTGTCTGATGAAAAACCGAACAACTGTCCAAGATCTAGACCTAGCCATTTAACGTACAAAAATATTATTTAGGCATTCAAAACTTGCATTAACCTATACTTAGCTATCAAACTTAAGAATGCTCAATCTATTAGACAATATATAAACGCAAAAACGAGTTTTCCCCTCCATAGCCTTTAGACCATCTGAGGTTAAACCCCTAGCAAATACTCCTTCATCCCACCTGTTTAAGAGCTGTTACTTTAGGTATATCCCCAATAAATCCCAAAAGATTACAGATCCTTTCTAATTGTTCCATTTAACAAAACTATCGCAGGAATATCTTTAGGATATGTTCTAGCCATCTAAGCCACTTTTTCGTCATACACATTTTTTAGCGTACATAGACCCCTTTTTCACAAAGAATGGCGATTTTGGCTAATCGCCATTCTTTGGCGAAAACAAAAATGAATTTTTGCTTTAACTACCCCATTGCTTGCAAAACACAAGATCGACTTGGACAATCTTTGCCTTAAGAAAGGATTTTTGTCCACTGCCCCATCCTTGGCCAAACTTGCTAATTTTAATAAACCTATTTTTATTTTATAAAAAGCAAAACAAGTCTTTTCACAATTCTTACTGTTTTGCGTTAGAATCGGAAACTTTGTTTAAAACAGACGAAGTTTTGTATGTCTTCATAGATAATTCAATGGAAAAAAAAGAACTATTTTGCCATGTATCATATGGCTTTACGACAATGTAGTCGGTATCAAACACTTCGTGGTAACAAACTGTAGTAAGGAGCGACCCGGCTCAATAGTAACCAAAACTCTAAAAAATGGAATTTTGATACCAATAGCTACATCAAAAGAATCGCATTTTAATGCTGGTTTTAAATATATAAGTTTCATCAAGTTTAGTCTTACCCATCAAAAGTTACGAGCCTGAGAAAATTTGCGTTATTTTAGAAAATAGGGAGAAACGCCCCCTAAAAGTCATAGAATCTTAACGAAAATCACACCATCAGATTCAGCGTATCAGAGAACCCTACTGTAGAAGTTTCAAGCTCCTATCTACAAAAATGTGGAATTTTGCATTTTTTGCCAGAAGGCAGATCACGGATGCGTGTTTATTTGTTTTTTTGTTTTTTTTTTTCTTTTTCCCAGGGGTGATCGCATCGACCCAGTTGTCCTAGAATTTTGCAAGAGGGCTCATTCTAACGGAAATGAAAAGTTCTAGTGCCCTTTTTAAGTGACCAAAAAAATTGGAGGGCAACTAGGCCCCCTCCCACGCTAATTATTTTCCCAAAGTCAACGGATCAAAATTCTGAGATAGCCATTTTATTCAGCGTAGTCGAAAAACCTTATAACTATGTCTTTGGGGACGACTTACTCCCCCACAGTCCCCGTGGGAGGGGCAACAAGTTACAAACTTTGACCCGTGCTTACATATAGTAATGGTTATTGAAAAGTATACAGGCGTTTCAGGAGGATTTTTTTGGTTTGGGGGAGGGGTTGAGAAGAGGGGGATATGCTGGGGGAACTTTCCTTAGAGAATTTGTAATGGGAGAAGAAAATTTCCATGAAGGGAGAGCAGGATATAGGCTACTAGCATTATTTAAACAAAAAAACAATTAAAAAATAAAAGTGAAAAAGCTTTTTCAGCTGGAAGTAAGGAACAGCAATAAAACTTAAAACAAACAGAAATTATTACCCATATGAGGGGCTCACCTCCCTCAGGAAAAACAATTAAAAAATAAAAGTGAAAAAGCTTTTTCAGCTGGAAGTAAGGAACAGCAATAAAACTTAAAACAAACAGAAATTATTACCCATATGAGGGGCTCACCTCCTTCTAATACCTCGCTCTTTACGCTAAAGTATTTTCAGTAATTTCAACTACTTATTCTACGGCTTTTGTGATTCAGGGGGTCATTCTTAATGAATTGGGATAAAATTTAAGCTTTAGTGTAAAGCGAGGTACTGACGATGGGGCGAATCCCCTCATATATGTAATAAAAACATGAGAATACAAAAGTTCTTTACGTAAGCTAATTTATAAGTTACGTAAATCTTTTACCAATAAAAAGATTCGTAAAAAATTAAAAGTTCTAGTTGCCTTTTTAATTAACCGAAAAATCGGGGGGCAACTAGGTTTCGTCCCCCGCTCTTTTTTTCTCAAAATCATTCGATCAAAATTATGAGAAAGCCATTAAGCCAAAAAAAAAATATGTAAATTTCGTTTTGATTATTCCTCTGCGGAGAGCCAAAATCAAAACATGCATTGATTCAAAAACGTTCAGAAATTAAATAAAAAAAACAAGTTTTTTTTAACTGAAAGTAAGGAGCGACATTAAAACTTAAAACGCACAGAAATTACTTCGTATATGAAAGAGGCTGCTTCCTCATCAACGCCCCGCTCTTTACGCTAAAGTTTTTTACTGTTTTAAAAAGAAGAATTGAGGGAAAGAGTCAAACTTTAGCGTAAAGAGCGGGGCGTTGATGAGGAAGCAGCCTCTTTCATATACGAAGTAATTTCTGTGCGTTTTAAGTTTTAATGTCGCTCCTTACTTTCAGTTAAAAAAACTTGTTTTTTTTATTTAATAACTAGTATAGACTCAAGTTTTGTACAAGCTACATTTTTTTTTTTTTTACTATAATTCCTAACTATTATTACATTACTTATATTTAAAGAAATAAATTATTTAAAACTGTAGCTATTATTAAACACTACTAACCAAGAATTATTTTTTATAAAAAATGGTATCTGCTTCTCTTCAATGGTTAATTTTGACCATTTGATACTTAAATGTGATTTTTGATACTTTTATACTCTTTGAGTTTGATACTTAAATGTGCAGTACACTTACTGTTTGGTCAATCAAATGGGCCAAAGGATTTACTTCGCAAGGGGGTCAAACTTGAGTCGCAAGACAAACACAACAAAAAATAAGTGAATTGTATAAATATACAAGAAATTGTGTTAAAAATAGTAAATTTTGACTTGGGATGCCTAGAAATTTTATATTTGAAACCTTTTTATTTTGACCAAAGGTCGATTTTAAAATTATCTTACCTATTTACAACCTGATTTTACAGTATATTTAGGCTTTTCTCCCATTTCTAAACGTTCTATTTTGAAGATGGAAAGACTTCCAGTAGACTCATTCCACTCAAATTTGTTTTATCGATAAAATAAATGTAATTTAGGATTTAGGCTAAAGGATAAAGCAATTAGGTTGTGGGGATTGTGGGTGTATAGGGATTTAGGTGGACAGGATTAAGGTTGTGAGGGGGGAATTCGAAAGTAAAACAAACAAAAAAATGTAGATTCTATAAATGTACAGAAGGTTAAGCCGAAAATAGTAAAGTCTTGACTTGGGAGGATCCCACGGGATTTAGTTCCAGTCAACAAGTTTTCGACAGATTTCTTAGAAATGTGAAAAAAGGAAATTCTTCAGCAGTGTGTAAACACACCTGAAAAAAAAACAACTTAAATCATGTGTAAAAAAAAAAACAACAACAAGAGCGACCAAGTAAAGCTTGCTTGGCTATGCATTGATATAGTGACCTTTTTCATTTTATCCCCCCCCCCTGAAGGCCTTTTTATATGATCTTTAGACTATTTAACTATAGATTCGTCTTTTCTTCGATTTCTGCATTTTCCATTTTGAAACCAAGAACTTTGTATTGAGTCCAGCATCCAGCATAGGAAAACACAGGAATATACAAAGAAGAAATGAAGCTAGGCTCTCCCCCGAAATACCCCTAATTTTACGATTATTCCTATATTTTCACATAAATTGTGAGTCTTTCGCGAGAGGGGGGGGGGGGTTAATTCAAATTAACAAGATTGCTTACTGCCGTATACTTTTGACACGAAAAAATCCCTTGTCCCATCTAGCGTTCGTGCTCACGACTGCTAATTTACCATGGATAAATACCATTGAAGAATTACGTGATGTTAAATACATTACATAAAAGTTGCAAAAATTAAAATTTGCAAGATAAGTTCAAGCCAATTACCTCCGTATCTAATATGACAGGTCGGCAAACAATTTAGTATTTATGAAGTCCGCAAGATCGCTAGACGGCAGCATATGTTTTTTTTTTGGCGAATAGGAAAGATGGAGGCATACAGACTTATTAGTCAGAATAATCTGCGAATTTATCGATATCACAGCAAAGGTTTGACCCTTGGAAAGGGGTAGGAGTAGTATAAAGCAACAAACATATTTTAGAGTCCTAAAGATCGAACCCTTTCATGTGTAAAAGTATGCTGATTATTGTTGACAGAGAGTGGGTTTGAAGAAGGTATATCATAGAAAATAAAATAAATTAGAATTCTTAAATGATTTCTTTTCCTGAGAAGGGAGTGGGCAATTGTATTTAAAAAAATGGAAAAAAGGCCAGATAATTTGATTAGGAACCTCCCAGAAATTCAAGTGTAAGGATTTTGTGCCAAAATTAGCCCCTGCCAATCCAAGCCTAAATATCATAAAAAATGAGTGTTAGTCCAATGTGCGTGCCCTAAACTGAATACTATTTTACCAAAATTTGAATTAATTTACATTAAGGAAATTTTTATCTATTGGTTTTCAGAATAGCTTCAAGTTTAACTTTCCCTCTCCCCAATACCGCCTGTACGTCGAGTAAATTAATACGAATATAGAGGGATCATACGATGTATTTTTCAAAATGTAGGGGGGGGGGCGTTTATATTTTTCAGTTATTTTCAATGAAAATAAAAAAAAGCTTATAATCTATTCATGATTTATTTGTGATCTATAAAATAGATCTATTAGATTAATAAGATATATTTACGATTTATCACATATATTACCATCGGTTGATGTTGCGACGGTGGAATGTTTACCGCCCACCGTCCATGCGGAATGTGTGTCCGCGCTGGAGCAGCAACGGCCAAAAAACGTCCGGTAAAAACACGCTCGGTAAAACAAACGCTTGGTAAAAAAAAACGCCAAGTGTGTTTCGGGCCTAAGGGCATAATAGTAGATACATAACTGATGAATTTCACTTATCAAAATGTCAGTTTTGTCCTTTGCTTACTTTACAAGTGAAATACCTCCATGGATAAGCAGAACAACAACGAACCACCCTAATACTATTACTTTTTGGAGATATGCCTTTACCAACTATTGCCCCCTGAAGTAGCGACTCCCATAAAAAGCAAAGATGTAAAATACAAACAGATATCCCAGGGCGGAAAAAACGCGCTAATTACGTAAGCTACAACCAATAAAGTACTTCAAAGATACATGTTATTATCAGTGTCGTCAATTCACAAAAATAGGGGGGGGGGGCTCTTTTAAAAACCTAGGGGTAGCAATTTTTTCCATGGAAATGCAAAACAAAGGCATTTTCTGTGAAAACATCCAAAAATGATATTTTTAAAATCTGAGGGGAAATGCTTCCTCCTTTTGGTGCTGCCGGTTTACGAGCAGTTTTACACGAATTAGAGACATAATTTCGAAGAGAAGAAAGATTGAAAGGCCTATATGACAAATTGGAGAAAAATAATTTAGCTAACTATTAAACAATTTGTATTAAATTAAGTATTAAATAATTTAAGTAGTTTTATGTATTAAAATAAGTATTAAATTGAATTAAGCATTAATTAAGCATCAAATAATTTGTATTTATTGGCGATTAAAACTCTGAATTTTGAAACTCCGAACTCTTTATTCAACTGATTTTCATCACAATGCATCTCGAACTGTTTAGTCCACGGCCCTTAAATCCACAAAAGCGCTACAAAGTCCGTTTCAGACCCCTACCCCTTTCCCCCACAGTTCTGAAAGTATTGGATTAACCAAAGTTTAATTACAGAAGCACTATATAGAAGGTAAAACTCCAGAAAACGAATATTCTAACATGAACGGAAAGAGTTCATATTATAGCTTATACCTCCCCCCCCCCCTGCTCCTCTAATTTTTTTTATAATACGTTCCCTATATAAAGTTAACAACTCCTTAAAAATGAATTTTAAATAGCCGAAACAGTATTGACGGGAAG
Source organism: Artemia franciscana (assembly GCF_032884065.1). Taxonomy (NCBI): domain Eukaryota; kingdom Metazoa; phylum Arthropoda; class Branchiopoda; order Anostraca; family Artemiidae; genus Artemia; species Artemia franciscana. The sequence goes on along the minus strand of NC_088864.1, from coordinate 47,639,088 downwards.
GCATTTTCTTGGGGTAATTTACACCAAAATGAAAACCTGCACAGTGTGTACACCGTAATTAACGGAATAGAATCAGAAGCACAGCGTAAATAAAAATTTCGTCACCCTGTGTGAAATTAAAATTTGTCACTCCATACTGACGCAAAACCTGATGTAGTAATTTAAAAGGTGGTATGTTATAAGAAGAAAATTTTACAGCACAATGAAGAAATTAAACAGCATTCTTTGTTTTGTTTTTTAATCTGATTGAAAAAAAATCTCATGTTAAAACATACATTTTATACCTATAAGTATACATAATATATTTCAGAAAAGCTAAACTTCTACATATCTCAATACAAAAAGATACAAAAAAAACTGGTTGAAACAATTGATAGATGGTTCTGAGATTAATACACTAAAAGTCTTAGACATGTCGTTCCAAAACGTCGTTTGAATTCAGACAGCTCAAATAGGATATTTCCTTTATTAAAGGTAAAAATTTCTTCTGCACAAATACGCAGGTATCACGATTCACAGTTATTCGTCCATTGCGCGATAAAAGAGCACACATCCAAAATCAAAATACTCCTGCGGGCGGATCCAGGTGGGATATCAAACAAACAAAAAGTAGAAACAATAGGGAAAATATTTTTAAGACAGTGGATATCAATTCAGTGGATATTTCGGCCCTATTTCCAAGGGTCGTCTTCAGCACAATACGAGAAAGAATATATATATATATATATATATATATATATATATATATATATATATATATATATATATATATATATATATAAACTTACATTAAAATGTGAGAATTAAAACTAACAATGTTTTTTTTTAAAACTTTTTAAAAATAGCCCTAACATCCTTAGTTCAACGAAGTTCAACCAGGACTTGTTTGTACCAGGACTTGTGGACCTCCACAGTAATAGAAAGAATAGCAGCAGTGCAGACGCTTTGAAATAAATTATACCAGTTTTCGGCTAAAATAGTACCGCAAGAGATTAATTTGGGTAAATGTTCACTTTCGTTCCAAGTGCTCTAAAGTGCGTATTACTGCATATAGTAAGATTCTACTGATCGCATATTGTTTCCTTGTCAATATTAGAGAAGCGCATCCATTTTTTAGGTTTCTAAAATCTCCCTCCACCGAGACTAAAAATGCGTGAAGTGGGCTTGCTTACAGATAACATTACCTATAGAGCAAAGCGTATTAGTCCATGAGCCCCGCGGGCAGTGGGGCAAGGTCTCTATTCTATATTTATTCAACAAAGAGTGATAAAACTAAAAAAAAAAACTTCAAACGAGGTTTATTACATAAATATAGAATACAGGCCTCACCCCGCTGTCCACGGGGCTCATGGACTAATACGCTTCGCTTTATAGGTAATGTTACCTGTAAGCAAGCCCATTTTACGCATTTTTAGTTTGTCCCATGGAGGAGGAGGTTCAACCAGAAATGGATGCGCTTCTCTAATAAAGACAAAGAAACAATGTGCTATCATCAGAATCTTGCTATATGCAGTTATACGCACTTTAGAGCACTTGGGACGAAAGTCTAACCCAGCAGGTTAATAATTCGCCATAACAAGAAGAAAATTGTTGATACTAAAACTTAGATCAGATATCTGAGTTAAAAAAGGAACACGTAAAATCAAAATGTAGGCCTACTGGAAAATTTGATTGTACCAAAAAAATTTCAAATGTACTGCATTATAACATGAACTCTAAATTGTACCAAAAATTGTACCGCTTTTGGCAACGGTGGAGAATAATACCATTAGATTCTCAATTCAACACACCTCCCAAATGCAAGGGTCACTACCGTGACAACTGTACCCCAGTCCCCCTATTCCATACGGAGTCAGATATAGGCTGCACAACTTTGCTGATTCTGTTATTTCAGATTTTTTATATTACTTATTTATTACAATTTATTCATTATGCGAAATAGTGTCAATTTGAAAAAAAATATTCAGCAAAGTTGTACATAGCCTTGAGCTGCATTGGCCCTAGTAGGGGAAGGGCAAGCTGAGAAGGAAACGTAAGGGTAGCAACTAATATATTTCGAAACCGTATCGAATGGTAAGTCAGATGTTGCTGCTGTTTGTGATTATATTATCACAGTATTACTTTTGTGATTATACTACACTAAAATATTACTATTGTTTATACTCATGAATGAAAAGAATCGGTATTATTCTTAGTAACTTACGATGGTATAGTCTTCCTCAATTTCCGTATCTTGGAAATGACCTAAAGCTCTCTCATTGCCCAACATTAACACGATCTTTTCTCTTCAAAATTTGATCAACGACTGAGAACCAAGTTGGCCTCGGCGAAGAGAGAGGAGGCCAAGGAGGCGTACTCCCAGCGCGAGAGGTGGAGCTAAATCTACAAGTTGGCTGGCGCCAGGGTTCAAAAAAGTTCAACAAGTTTCCAAGGATCCAGTTGTAAAAAAACGGAAATAAAAGTGCTTTGAAAAATACAAAGTATTGAATGGGGAGCTATGTGACAAAATCTTATTGCGCTATACAGAAATAAAGGCTTCGATAGTGAGAAAAAAACGTTCTATTCTTTGTAGGTATAAAAAAGTAAAGCACAAGAAAAAGTTTCATAAGTAAAATATGTAATTGAAATTATATCAATACAAGGCAACAGGGTCGTATCCAGGGACGTGGGGTTTCCTAGTTTGAATCCGACTTCAACGGAAATTTTGTCCGATTCGTACAAAAGTAAAAAAAAATGCGTATAAACAAAATTTGGTTGCGTTTTTTAAAGATTTTTATTATGACCTCCCCCCCTCCCTATGAGCAAAGATTCTGGATAAAGCCGTGAAACACAACATTTGAAAAAATAGAGTAAGAACTCTGAAGAAATACGGAAAATTCTAAGACACAAGCACGTTCGTAAGAACTGATTTTTGAGGCTACTTCTACATAGGGGGACGGTGAATTCAGACATAACCAAATAATATAAAAGTTATTGGAGCTTCATGCCCCCACATTCTGCAAGCTTCAGTGGGTCCACAATACATAATATATGCTACAGAAAATATTCACTGCGAAATATATCGCTTTTCGGATTCGAAACCACAATCTCCTGCTTAGTAGATGAGCATCCATGATAACTAGGCCACAACGACCTTCAAAATAACATCCACGTAACACTGGGAGTAAAGTACTTGGCTTTAAGTCTCCATTTGTATATCTATTGTATATGTATGTATTCGGCCTGAAAAATGGCTTTAAATACAGTCATTCATTCATTCATTCATTCATATCCTTTTCTCAGATATGATAAAATCGAGCAGACAGTGCCAACTCGGCAGCGATGTTAAGCTGAGTAATATTTTCAGAAAAAAATAAGAAAAAAGCTGAAAAAAAAGATAAAATAACTTGTATCATTAAATTTTTAAAAAAATAGCTATCACATTCCGAACTGGACCGAACTCTAATTTCGTAGTCAAATCAAATAACAGACAAACATCAAAAATAGATTTAAAAACAATCATTCCTATAAAACTTGCTAAAAAAACCTACGTCATTTTATTTAAAATAGCCAAAAAAAGAAACAAATTGATAAGAAATTTAATAACGTGTGGATACAAATATGGGCAATGAGATAGAATGTCTCTGAGAAATATTCTCAAAATGTAAAAACAATTGTTTAAGCTCTAAATAAATACAGATTATAGCACAAAATCCGTTTTTAACATGTGTTGATCAAAATAATCATTGAAAGGTAGCGCATATCAAATGCCTCCATTTCTTCTGAGCTCAAAATAGGAGCTTATTTTCAGAAGCGCAGCCAGGGTTTTCGGCGCCTGGGGCAATTTTGTGCCCCCAGATTATAATATTGACAAAAATATAAGAAAGAAAAACAAGAAACCTCAGTTTGGTCCCCCTGCAGAGGCTGCACCTGAGAACATCCATGCCCCCTTGCTACGTCACTATTTATTTTGACTGAACTTTCGACAGCCTTTTTAAGCAGCATACTCAGAAAAATCAAATGGATTACGAATTCCTCAACCAAAGCCTCCCATAAATGATAACACAAAAGGTTTTTTGGTTTTGCCCAGAAATTTTCTCGGAGCTTGCACCAATGGAAATAGTGTTAAGAAAATTTTATTACTCTTCTAATGAAACTTTTTAAGGTGAATTTGAATCGTATGTTTTCTATCACCCAGAGTTTTTGCACAATTTTCTTTTATAGCTTTTTTTCCACAAACTCATATATTTTGGATTTTTCATAAAAGGATAACTTTGATTGTTTTTAGAGCATAATTTCTATATTAAATCCAGGAATATAATAAGTATTTTTTGCATCCATTGTATTTGTGCAATTATTTTTTCAAACTTTCCCAATAAATTTCTGTCAAAGGCCACATTGACAACGAGCAGAAGAAAATGCAGGATAGGTTGGACTAGGAACAAAAAAAAAAATCCAATTTAAGTAACCTGTTTAGTTATCAATGAAGAACAAAAGCATATTTGGCCTATCATTTTTTTTTACTCTTTATCCTTCACTGAAAACTAAATAGATTACTTTAAATATTGTTAATTAATGTTGGTCAATGTTTCATTTTGCTACAGTTTCTGTATATTTGAAGCATAAAAAGGGAGAATTAAAGCAGATAAGAGCCATACACTCATGCGCAGTAAATCTTCTTCGGTTTAAGTTCCACTTATTTATTCAAGGTTATTTCTTATCGTTTAAAGTTTAATTTCTCCTATTGTTCATTTTTGTTCGCTTTATTTTAATATCACTCTCTACTTTTCGTTGAAAATTATCGTTCTTCCGCTTGGGTCTTAACGCCTCATCATGGGCACTATTAGTGAGCAGCTAGTCCTTTAGCCTAAGTTATGCATGAGCCATGAGTCAAGTATGACAAGTCTTGACAAGTATGACAAGTATGACCATGCTTTGGGTGAATCCAAGGACACCACATCCCCAAGGAGATGGGAAGGCAGATTCTTGTCGGTCCACATGTCGTAACTTCTCCGCTTGGCCGAAGATCGAAGATCTTATAGGAGTTTCATCAATGGATTGGTGAAAGCAGAGGGCCCAAAACAACCTTTGAGGACAGACGGGACTCCAGTCTTGTAAGTCAATTCCTTTAGCCATTCGTTATTGGGGAGGATATTTTAAAAGGGATTCATATTAGCTGCCACATCTGCAAATTCTCTCTGATACCAAATTCATATATGCAAATTCTGCAAATTCTGCAAATATCTGCAAATTCATATATGCAGGATGCAGATTTTTGGCTCTGTTTTCTTCAGAAAATCTTGATTTTCTTCCGACTTTGCTTTAAATTTCTGGAATTGTCTATATGATTTGCCAATTTTTAGGACACTAAAATTTTACGAGATATATCCAAGGCAAAACGTATGTGCCTGTCCGACAAAAGAACTCTTTTCGATTTATATACTTGTTGAAGCTTTCCTGACTGTGAATAGACGAGCCTTGCTTATGGACTCATCACTCCGATGATTGAAGTAAGCCGTAGTTGCAAATAAAAGCAGTTAAAATGCAGATATTATCTTTTCATCACTATAGGCCTAGGCGTTACTAGTGTCGTACCAATAAGCAATTTTCTTTTGTAAAAACAGATTCTAAGATTAGTCTGGATTGCAGGTACCCTTTTTCGTCGTATATTAGAAAAACGCCACATTAAGCAATAGGGACAACCTTTTTAGCAGATAAGACAAAAACTTTGGTAGGCTTCTAGGCTCATTACAACCCTTTATGTAATTCACAGAACTATTACGACCAAAAGGCTTTCTTGGAGAATCTAAAATGGCTAATATAACATGTTGAGGCAGCTGGTAGAACCACTGGCGCTTGTCATGTCTTCGAGTATCCATCGTAATTTCGTGGAAAATTATCGTTGAATTGGGAAAGAGGCATTAGGTAGTAACATTCTTTTCCTCTAATTTCGTTGTAGAGAAACATTTTCTTTTTTCAAAGAATCTTGCCTTTTCAAATTCCAGGCAATAGTTTGCCAAGATTTCATTTTGTACGGAAGAACTCCTCCTCTTCTTAGCAGGGGAAGGGGCTTAAATTAAGATTTTTCATCTCTAAAAGCTATACATTGGTTGATAATTTTTTATGTGACCTAAGGTATTCTAGCGAATAGTTAACTGTTTCTCGCACTATTTTGCTTGTAAAACAACAAATCAAACAGTTCGTGGTAACATTTTAATGCTGATTTTAAATATATAAGTTTAATCAAGTTTAGTCTTACCCATCAAAAGTTACGAGCCTGAAAATTTTTTCCTTATTTTAAAAAATAGGGAAACAACCCCTAAAAGTCATAGAATCTTAACGAAAATCACACCATCAGATTCAGCGTATCAGAGAGCCCTATTGTAGAAGTTTCAAGCTCCTATCTACAAAAATGTGGAATTTCGTATTTTTTGCCAGGGTCATCGTATCGACCAAGTGGTCCTAGAATGTCGCAAGAGGGCTCATTCTAACGGAAATGAAAAGTTCTAGTGCCCTTTTAAGTGACCAAAAAAATTGGAGGGCACCTAGGCCCCCTCCCACGCTCATTTTTTCTGCAAAGTCAACGGATCAAAATTTTTAGATAGCCATTTTGTTCCGCATAGTCAAACACCATAATAATTATGTCTTTGGGAATGACTTACTCCCCCACAGTCCCTGAGGGAGGGGCTGCAAGTTACAAACTTCGGCCAGTGTTTACATATAATAATGGTTACTGGGAAGTGTACAGCGTTTTCGGGGGATTTTTTGTTTGTTTTGGGGGTGGGGTTGAGGGGAGGGAGCTATGTGGGGGGATATTTCCTTGGAGAAATATGTCATGGGGGAACCGAAATTCAATAAAAAGGGCACAGGATTTTCTAAAATTACTATAAAAAAAATGAAAAAATAAACATGGAAAAGTTTTTTCAATTGAAAGTAAGGAGTAGCATTGAAACTTAAAACGAACAGAGATTATTACGCATATGAGGGGTTCTAAAAATACTTTAGCATAAAGAGCGAGGTATTTAAGAGGAGATAAATACCTCGCTCTTTATGCTATAGTATTTTTAGTAATTTCAACTATTTATTCTACGGCCTTTCGGATTCAGGGGTCATTCTTAAAGAATTGGGACAAAACTTACGATTTAGTGCAAAGAGCGAGGTATTAACGAGGGTACAAACCCCCTCATATACATAATAAAAATTTAAGAATATAAAAGTTTGTTACGTAAGCTAATTCTTAAGTTACGTATATTTTTTACTAATAAAAACATTCGTTAAAAATTAAAATTTATAGTTGCCTTTTTATGTAACCGAAAAATTGCAGGGCAACTAGGCTTTCCCCACCCCTTATTTCTCAAAATCGTCTGATCAAAACTAAGAGAAAGCCATTTAGCCAAAAAAGGAATTAATATGCAAATTTCATTTTAATAATTTATGTGTGGAGAGCCAAAATCAAACATGCATTAATTCAAGAACGTTCAGGAATTACATAAAAAAACTAGTTTTTTTAACTGAAAGTAAGGAGCGACATTAAAACTTAAAACGAAAAGAAATTACTCCGTATATGAAATGGGTTGTCCCCTCTGCAATCCCTTGCTCTGTACGTTAAAGTTTGACTCTGTGCCACAATTCTGCTTTTTAAAACAATTAAAAACTTTAGTGTAAAGAGCAAGGGATTGCGGAGGGGACAACCCATTTCATATACGGAGTAATTTCTGTTCGTTAAAATTCTGTTCATTAAAATGCGATCCTTATGATGTAACTATTGGTATCAAAATTCCATTTTTTAGAGTTTCGGTTACTATTGAGCCGGGTCGCTCCTTACTACAGTTCGTTACCACGAACTGTTTGATCTTGGTTATCATTGTGATTTTTTTTTCTTTGTTTGTTGATGCTATAGCAAAAAGAAACACACAATTCGAAATAAAATTGTTTTTGGTGAAGGTAAATACCCTATTCCTGTTCGTAATAGTTTCTGTTTGTTTTTTAAGTCTGATTTCAATATTTAGTTGTAATTTTTGTTCGTTTTGGGTTTCATTTAATTATTGACGGTGGTTTGTGTTCGTTTTATGCTTGAACTGCTATTGGACCTTGTTAGTGCTCGTCTTAGGATTGATGTAGATTGCTAATTTTCTTTGAAAAACTTCTTTTGTGGAATTTTTTATTAATTAATATAGAAAAGGATCCAAAATGGACTCTCTAGAGCCCTTGGCGCAGGGCCAAGCTTTAAATTATCCCACAACGTTACAAACCAGAGTAAAATATCTGTTTTAAATCTCAACTTCGATTACACAAGACTTAATTAAATGTCTTGTCGAAGCTTCCCGTAAATTTCCTAACTCCCCATCTAAAAAATTAAATTGTTTGTACATGTGGTTTTGCTGTGATTACTTTTTTCAAGTTTACGAAAAATAGCCCAAGGATAGTTTCAGGTACTCGTTTGAGACGCTGTATTTGAATCAAGAAGCTTTACAAAAATGTAATCAGAATCGCTATCAAGAAAGTTTGATCCGATGCTATGGAGTTTAAAAGAGTTCCCAGGGCAAAATGGGTATTGAAGGAGGTCTGTTTGCCCTCTAGTCACTTATAGCTCCTAAAAAGGACACTGGAGCTGAAAATTTCAGATTGAACGAGCCCTCTCCCGAGTTTCTACGGTTCCTCGCCTTTTCTCCTGAAGTCGAAACTCATTACAATACAACTACACAAATTAATTAATTCTTTAAATAGCTTCTGAAACAACTACCGAGACTATGTATGACAAAATAAAAAAAAAGATAAGCGAGTTACGAAGAAAAAGTTACGAAGTTGCGAAGAAAAAATTTGAGGATAATTTCAGTCAATGAAAAAAGAAGAAAAGTATACAAATATTTCGGTCAATGCCTCCCCTACAATATACATATACATTTACATTTTACAACATACATTTACAATATACATTTTAGGCTTGTTTAAGAAACCAAAGGCTTCAACTTCCCTGCTGTAGACTGATTGTAACAGGCTGATCTACAACATACCTTAATTGTACATACTGATAATAGCTATAATTATGTCAACTTCAAAGTAAATATTCGCAAGTAGAAATTTAAGATATACTAGGGTATATGCACAATTTATTGACTCATCTCGTAAATTCACTACAAAACTCATCCGAACCCTCTTCCGAGTTTCTACGGCCCCTCACCTCTTCTCCTGAAGTCGAAATTCATCACAATGCTATAAGAAATTTAAGATATACTAGGGTATATGCACAATTTATTGACTCATCTCGTAAATTCACTACAAAACTCATCCGAACCCTCTTCCGAGTTTCTACGGCCCCTCACCTCTTCTCCTGAAGTCGAAATTCATCACAATGCTATAAGAAATTTAAGATATACTAGGGTATATACACAATTTACTGACTCATCTCGTAAATTCACTACAAAACTCATCCAAACCCTCTTCCGAGTTTCTACGGCACCTCATCTCTTCTCCTGAAGTCGAAATTCATACTTCTGAGATCACACCGGCCAAGTTCGACGAAATGAAAAAATTTATTACGATTAAAAAAGTAAAGACAACTCCCGTCAGTGAAAAAAGAAGATAAGTATGCAAAATTTTCGGTCGATGCCTCCCCTACAACGTCCTCAGTATAAAAAACTGATGTAAATAGGGGAAAATTAGAGACCGAGGTCCAGAGAAAAAAATAAGAAGATACACTTATAAAACCAAGTGTTTTAATCTGTGTTTTTATTTTAGTGTTTGTAATCAATAATTTTGATTTAGTGTTTATTTCTAGAGTTTGTCGTATTCTATTTTGTCATGTGGACTTAAGTCTGTATTTTTTTTTTACTCGTTACTTCTGTGACGAGTTTCAAGATTTCCTTTCAGCGATTGCTCTTTACCTTTTGTCGTGATTGTGAAGCGATTTGGCACCAGAGTGACGGTTTTGCTATATCGATAATTTTAGTGCCCCACATTATTTTTAATTAGATATATATATATATATATATATATATATATATATATATATATATATATATATATATATATATATATATATATATATATATATATATATATACAAGCCTGTTTCCTTGCTGTTCTTTTGATTCCTCGGCACGCTTTCTTTTCTGACTTTCTCTATCAGCAGCAAGTTTTTTACTCTTTGAGTCTTTGAGCATCTTCATCGGCTTTTGCCATGGTAAGTTTATCAGTCATTGTAAACTTAAACATTAATAGATTTCTACGTGAACATATGTCTTAAATATCTTGAATGACGTCACCGTCAAAGCAAAAATGACGACAACTAATTTCATGACGTCAGTCAACACAGAAACATGACGTCCCCTGATCCACAGACAGACACACAGACAGACAACTTATTTTTATATATATAGATATATATAATACAAGAAATATTGTCAAAATTTTAAACAAGATTTTAATTTAAACAAGTTATATTAAACAAGATTTTAAAGCAAAATAAAGAATTAATCTAAATCAAATCTATAAGGACTAAATGACACTAATCTAAGGTTTGCAAAGCTTGCAAGATGAGATGGATGAATCTCTGGGTTGACCATCTAATAATCTTGTTCTGCCAGATTCCAGAAAATACAAACGAGCTTCAAGATTTCCTTTCGGCAATTGCTCCTTCACCTTTTCTGAAAGAGCAATTTCAAAGAGCAAATTTGTAAAGAGCAAAAGTTTTAAAATTTTAATATGAAATAAAGAATTAATCTGTATCAAATCTAAAAGGAAAAAGTGACACTAAGTTAAAATTTGTAGAGTATGTTCAATTCTCGTGAAATCTGGCACGTAATATTCTCATAAATTTTTCTGAGGAGCTTGGATTTCACTGAGTATGCAAGAATGTTATATATTCTAGTTATCAATTAAAATTTTCTAGGCACATATTTAATTTAAATTCTCCAATGTTAAAAAAACTTAAGAAGTTTGTCAATGACGAGCGTTTAAAAAAAGAAACCTTTATTGTGGCCAACAAATTAAGTTTTGGTTTTAAATGTTTTGCTTTTTCTAGCACGACTTCAACCAGAAAATCTTTGCCAAAATTGCCAGTGGAGTTTGGTTGCCTTCTCAAAACCGAGTAGTTTGTATCAGGTTTATTACACTGCTGAAAAAAACCTTTTCTTTTTTATATAAATACAGAAATTTTGCAAAAAAAAAAAATGTCGAGTCTTCACCTCTCCTTACTTCTGTGGTTTAGCATCGACAAGGAATTCAATACAGCATAAATGGTAGCCCCTCTTCCCCTTTTAACAGATATAATTATTATATGGAGGTTCTGTTCTTTAGTTTTAAGTATAGACTACATAGTCCTTTCCTGGCAAAAAAAAATACTCTTAAGCCCCGTTTTCATTTGGCGTTTTACTGTTAATACGCTAAATGAATAATAACATTGAAAACCTTGTTCTCCTGGGTTGTGTTGAAAAAAAAGTTTTCTTCTATCCCCTCCCCCCTAAAAGGCGGAAATGAAATATGAAGTGTCTATTTCATGATATTGAAGTAAACATAGCCCTTTCCTGGCGAAAAAATCTCACAAGCCCATTTTCACTTGCCCTTTTACGGTAAATGCGCCAAATGAATCAGCATTAGCAAATGAATCAAACCTTGTTCTCCTCTGCTGTGCTGAGAAAACAGTTTTCTTTCATTATCCTTGGTTGGTTAGATTTTTGTTATGTCCATGGAACGGCAAACGAAACCAAAATTTTGATAGTAAGCCGCATTTCATTTGGCGTTTTACAGATAGCACAAAAAATTAAAACCTAGTTTTCCTCTACTGGGTTAAAGGAACGGTTTCATAAGAAAAATTTATCGGTCGATGCATTTTCCATTTTATTTTCTATAAAACACCAATATGATGTGCGGCTTTAGACAGCACTCTGAGCGTATTCCCGCGTTGTGAAATAATAACCCTGATTTCTAAAAATATTCTCTGCATTTCAGGTTGTAAACCGTAGTGACTTTGCATTGATTAGTGAAGTTTCTTTATATTAACATCCACCAATAAAGATTGTAAAGTGATTGAAGGATTTTAAGGGTTTTTAATCTCCATTAGCTTCAGTTTTATCCATCTCCCTTTCACTCTAATAATACTTTTAATATATTTCAATTTGATATTAATACCGATCACAATGATGACGCCGATATACTACTACTACCACTAACAGATCACCATATCATCAAGTCGCTTGACGCCAACACAGCTACGCGCGCTCCTTCTCAATCCCACTCTAATCAAAGCCTCCCTCTTTAAACCCTCCCAGAAAGTTCCCATTTCCATAAATCTTTTCTTACGGCATCCCCCCACCCCAATCAAGGACGGCCTGACTATTGTTTAGCTCTCGACGGTTGGCCAAAAAGGACAATCTTTGGCAACCTTTCATCCTCCGTCTGCAAAACATGCCCCAGCCATCTCAACCTCTCTCTAATTATTGAGCTAAAAAGCGGGATTTAACCACACTTTACGTACAGCATACTGTTTGAGATACAGTAAGTCAGTATCCAAAGGTAATTTGTCTGGAAAAAATCTAGCAAATCTTCCTCCATGTTCTGGAGCGCCCATGCTTCAAAAACCATGCTTGAACATTGTCATCATTGTAGCTTCCAATATTCTAATCTTGGTTCGCAAACTTATCTTCCTATTTTATTTAAAATTTTAATACGAAACCAGCTACTAACATCCTTTCCTACCTTAAACGCAGCAGTGTTATCCTCATACATAGTACTAATCGTTTTAATGTATTTGTCTGGTATGCCGTACAAGGATAAGACCTTCGCTAAAGCTCTTCTATCAGCTAAATCATACGCTTGCTCATAATCTATTAAACTGAGGACTAAAGATGTTTGATGTATCATTCTCAATTAATAATCTGAGAGTGAAAATTTGGTCGATGCATCCTCTAACCTTCCTAAGACCGCACAGTTTTTCTCTTAGAACTTTGCCTAGAGTATCGGTAAATCTAAAAAGTACTATCATACTAAGTAGTTTGTTACCCACAGAAACTAGGCTAATGCCTCTATAATTCCCACACTCACTCTTATCACCTTTTTTTATGCAGGGGTAAAATTAGGGTTTTTCCAAAAACGCTAGGTACTTCCCCTTTTTCAAAAATCATATTCATAATCTTCGGTAGCCTATTTTGAACCTCTTAACCATCATATTTAAGAAACTCATTCACCCCACTATCAGCACTTTGGGTCTTATCATTTTTAAATCCTTTTAGTACTGAACGAAATAAAAATCTTAGGAGTAACTTTCACTAGTGACTGTAGTTTCAGTGCCCATATTAATTTAACCGTCCACAAGGCTAATGCAAGCCTTCAGACACTTACCAAAATGAGGCGTTTTGGGTGTGATACTGAAAGTCTTCTCAATGTCTACATGTGTTATGTTCGCCCGTTGCTCGAGTACGCGTGCCCGGTGTGGGGTCCATCTGCTATCCGCACAGCGTACCTATTACGCGACATAGAGTCCGTCCAGAAAAGAGCAACAAGGATTATACTCCGAAACCGCGGCATACCCTATGATCAAGCCCTCGCTAAATTAAATTTATCTCCACTTAAAGTTCGACTGGAACACCTTATTCACCAATTTGGAAAATTCGTCCTAGCCAACAAGAGCTACCGATCACTACTACCCGAACCAGCCCCTCCCAATAGCCGAACTCGGTTACAAAATAAACTTGTACCCCCTAAAGTACGAATCAATCGATACGCCAACTCATTTGTGCCTTTCTTCACATCAATTTTTAATGCTGAGTTGTAGTGTGTGATTTTTGTTTAAATGTATGATTTTTGTGAAAAAACAGAATTTAGCTATGCTACGATAGTTTTAAATATACCGATCTCTCTCTCTCTCTCTCTTTCTCTCCCTGGCACTAATTTTTCCTCAGAAAATATATCTTCCTTCACATCCAAGGTGTCACAATCTTTTTTTTTTCTCCTCTATATCTTTTCCTGTAAGTCCAACACGGTTTAACACATTCTCAAAATGTTCTGCCCATCTTTTTTCCTAATCATTAATTTTGACCCCGTCCCTACCTTTAACTAGGACAAGTTCAGATTGACTGCTCCTTCTCAATCTATTAACATGCCCGTAAAGTATTATCCATGACTTCCACTTCACACTTCCTTAGTTTATATTTTGATGTTTTATTCACTTTCTTTACATTCCTCTTATTTGCATACGACCTATTACTCAGATAATTCTTGTACAAGACCCTCCTCCTCCCTATTAAACATAAAGTATTTTTGCTAATATTCCTAAATGTGATCCAAACTTTCTTCCCTAAGACATCCTCAGCGGCTTCACAAAATATTTTCCTTAAATTTTTCCTTCCATCTTCTAAATTGTCAAATTTTAAACTCTCCAGTTTGGAACTCAACTGTTCCTGGAGAGTTTCTCTCGAGTTCTCATCCTGGAGTCTACCAACGTCATAGTTTTTTGAAAGGTAGTTACCCATCCTAAATTTCAGCTTTTAATTAACTCTAGACAGCACTAGATGGAGATCTTTACTTTTTAACATCAATAACATCACTCCTATATACCCTAGTATCTTGTATTGATCCTTCCAATCTTTGATTTACAATAACATAATCAATAAGGTTAGTTGTCTTACCATCATGTGAATACCATATTAACATATGGGCCATTTCATGACTAAATACTGTAATGGTTATAACTAGATTGTTCCAGCTACAAAGTTGCAGCAGTCTGTAGCCATTAAAGTTTTATTTTCCTACACCAAATCAACCTAGGCCAGAATAACATCTATCCCTATTTCTACCGATCGAGGCGTTAAAGTCTCCAAACATAAACACCATATTTCAACCTAGACCTTGTAAATTTGTTCCAGAAGTAAGGAAGATTCATCTGAGTCACCACTATCTCCGTCACTCGGTTTTAAAGGGGCATTTACTACTATGGCTAATACCCTGCACTTTTAAATCATAAAATGAGTGACCAGCATTCTGTTGTTAATGCTTTCAAACCCTAAACATGACTTAGCAGTTTCCTTATTCATCATGAGCCCTATTCCCTGTCTAATTACCTCATCCTTCCAACTCCGTTTCGATGTTTCCTGTTCGAAATGTCTAAATTGATCAGTCAAAATATTGATACGACAGTTTTTAAAAAAATTAAAATTCCAAGCAATGGTCCCACAGCCAGGGCAGGACGGGGACTAACACGTCTTCTCAGGTCTACATGAAGCGCTTAAGCTGGCTTAAAACCTAACAGCAAGAAGTCTCTGGGACCTCCAGTTGAGTGATGGTTTTGTGTAACCCTGGGCCAATCTTGGTCACAACGTGTCGTTCCAGCTATTACAAAAAGGTCATCTGGAACGAAAGAGTTGATTTTAAGTAGTTTTTCAGAACCTGTAAGGCACCCATTATCAGATTGGAGCATATTAAAAAAAAACTTCAAACGTACCCGAAAGTTTCCATACTGGAACTAGCCTGGTAAAGAGGGATCCAGAGCTCGAAGTCATCTGTAGTACTATGCTTCAGGGCTCGGAATTTGATTCCAATGATGAAATTACGTGAAAGCAACTCCACATTAATCCTGTAAGAACAATATACCCCATCTAATATCATTTTTTGAATAGATGGGTTGAAAAGACCAACAATATCCTTATATCTATACTTGATTTCAGCATCATCCTCTTTATACTTCCAACAAGGGGAGATTTATAAAGGAGCATTATTAACTAAGATTGATTTGAAGTTTTTTTTTTACTCTGCAGGATATAGCTATTAACTTGTAGGAGAATCTGAAGATTTCCCCCTAGAAAATAAGCTTTAGCGTATTCTTGAAAGTTCAGGAATTTATGCCAAGAATTACAATTTCAGCTACATCTCTTCCAAGATTTGAAATAGGCTTTAATTTACGACTCGTATGATTATAGAACATCTATAAGTTTGGTAACTTATATTTCAACTTAAAACTAATGAAAAGGTTTGACCAACAATATTTATTTTCATTACCCATTTTTGCCCTCAGTTGTTAGTAACACACTTTATTTGGTATTAAAACGCTATCCTGTTAATATTTTGAGCAAAAATATATTTTTGGACAATAGAAATATGCCCATGTCGATAAATTCTTGGGATTTTTTGCTAGCTAGCTTGCTAGCGAGTATTGACAAATATTCAGTTTTAGATTTAGCTGGCATATACAAAGCCACTGAAATACCTCATAAACCAAATAAAGAAGAGTTATATAAGTTAAAATTCAAGGGTCTTTCGACCCTGAAATGACTAAAAGTTTTTATCCAAACGATGTTTGAATCTATCCATAGAAGCAAAAAGATGATTAGAAGTCAGGTTGTTTGTAGTTGGTGTCACTTATTCCATTCTTCCATAAGAAAAACCGCATTCTAAAAATATAGCGTGACCCCAGGTTAACGATGAAGCCTGACCCCCAAATTTCATGGAATCTTGACTCTATTTTTTTAATGTTTTTTTTAAGGTTTTTGTGGTCTTTCAAAAGTCCACTGAGAAAGTGTATCAATGTGTCCTGCTGTAGCAGGTTTCAATGGTTGAGGCTCAGGGTCAAGGATATGATTTTCTAGAATTTTCCAACCCTTCGTGACCAAACATGACTCTATTGACTTAGGGTGACCCCAATATGGACTTCAAGATGTCGCAAAATATGAACGTTACAACAAATATTGTTATGTTCCATGTTTAAGAACACATTTTTTTCTTTAGTATCATAACATATCTGACCATCCATATCAGTGTGAACAAGTTTATTAATCTTTCTAGCAAATTTCATACGGATTTTTCTGGAAATTCTGCTTTAATTAGCTTTCCGCCTAAATACCCAAAATGAGCCGTTTGGAGGACAGTATTTTCTATACTTCAGACCTTGAAGAGACGTCTTGGAGAGAATTGTAAACTCGTTATATCATAATCCGGAATTTACATAGAACTAGAAAAAAAACTGCCTTTGTTTATGAGTACTTGTAAAAAAAATACCTGGGTTTGGAAAATTCGATTTACAGAATCTAGGTACATTACGATCGTACCTTTTCGTACATTTTCGAAAGAAAATGAAAAATAAGCTAGTATTTCATATATACAAAATTCATTAAGCTTAAATTAATTTTCAAAAGGTAAGGGACCGAAAAAACTTATATAATCCTTGAAATGGGAAGGGGGAAGACCCTCAAGAAGGGAAATGATTTTAATGAATTACAGGGAAGCATATCTGCTGTAAAGTAGATATCTGCTCAAAAATCCACGTGTAATTGAAGGTCTAAATAGGATTATCTTTGCGTTATTTTCAGCATCCTTTTACTGTTATAGTGTGACAGTTTTCATGTTCATTTGAGAATTGATTGTTCACAGCTTTTAATGTTGTTTTTACATATGTTCTTCAAGGCTGTTTTCGCAAAAAGACAACAGAGTGGAGGTCACAATTGCAACAAAGGTTTCTTCTCTTCAAGTTTTTACGAGCAGAAAGTATTTCCTCAGTTTTGTGTCATCCTTATTTTTCGTTAAACATTTCTCCAAAGATCAACATGATTAGTTAAAATTGCAAACTTTATGCAAAGTTCATAATACCATGCTGTATAGCAAGGCTAAATTACACTGTATTTTCTCTCAGTTGCAGATGATAAACTAAAGTATCTTACTGTTCGGCCTGTTCAGGGTCGGGATTCAAGGCTATTAGTTTTACTTATAAATAAAACACTGTTTTTTTATAAATACATTTAGGTCAAAAATGAAGAAATCCCAGCAATATTATCAGAAATTTAGGAGTTTATACGAAAGCATTTTTCTTATCTTCTTAGAAAACGATTTGAGAGCGTGAGAAGTATACCATCTATTGCGCCATCTGTGTTTGAGGAGATGAAGTATTAAAAGCAATCAACCCGGGATAATACTAGAAATTAATTGATTTCGTAATAATCCACGCTTTGCAACACATAATGGTTTGAGGTATTAAGGCCTTTGTTTCATTTCTTTTTTCGATGTTTCATTTTGCTTTGCATATTAGATTAAAGGAATCCCTGCATGGAGATAGAGGACGTGTGAGAAATACAAACCAAAAAGGCCCAATAGCACTTCAAATACTAAAAAGTAGAGAAAAATTTAGAATATTCTTCTTTCTTATTTGGTGTGTAATTTTTAGAAGGTCTTGAATAGACTGCAAAACTAGTTAGAAAAGGTTAGTCTAAAAATCTAAAAAAGTTTCCTTCATGTACAGATGCATTAGAGCTTACACTGTCCCAGGTTACAAACAGCTGCGTTGTTCTTGAAAAAAGAGTCAAACTGAACAATGCGAAAATCCAAAACTGGTATATCGAACCGGTTGATTTGACTTAAATGCTAAAGAAGTAACAGCTTTTCATTTACTCTACAAGGGAAGTCAGAAACAACTTTTGGAATTAGACAACAGCATAGACTATTACTAATTAGACTAACTTCCTGTTTTCTGATCAACCTCTGGTTTCATTGGCCTGATCAAAACATTTGAAATCAGCATGTGAAGGACCACAACACATAAAGCTTACCACAAAAAGCTGATAAATTCTGATCCAGAATGCAAACCTTCTTTTATAGCTTCATTTTTTGTCCTTTCTGATTTGTACTTTCACAGAATTCTTATGTCCCTATACATACACAGCCAAAAGTACTCTGAGAAGTTTAATTTTTCTCCTCATTCCAGAGGCTAGGGCCCGAGATTGCTAGGAAACGTTTTGTGGATGAAGGATGACAGCTCGACAAAGCTTGTACTTTTCGGCCAACTGTCTAGGGCTAAACCGAAAACAAGTCGTCCTCGGTTTAGATAATAGGATACCCTATGGAAATATTCTAGGGAAGCGGGAAATTCCTGGGAGGGTGTAAAGAGGGAGTTTTGAATTGATTGGGATGAAGGACTTAGCTGTGTTGGCCTCAGGTGACATGGTGCTGTTGTGAGTTGTTAGTAGTGGTAGCAGTAGTAGCTCATTCCAGAATTCCAAGTCCAGAACTTATATTCCACTAAACGGGTACAAGTCAACATAGATTTACTTTCATATAGAGAAATAAAGCATCATTGTTAATATAATGCATCCATCAGCGTTTCATGAGAAATAAAAACGATAGAACCTACTGCTTAAGCTCGGGTAGCTGATTTTCTTAAACATGTTCAAAGCCACAGAGAGAAACAAAAGTGTAAATTTTACATCAGAGTTCTCTGCAGTAGAAGACAGGACTTATATGGTCTATTTCTTCATTTAATTTGCTTCAGCAAGAAATCTTCTGTAATCATTAATCTTCCAAACTAGTATACCTAAAAAAACCTGCTACTAATAGCTATTTGTTACCAGGACTACCAATAAAGGGCGTACATGCAAAGAAAAATGAAATGTTAGAAATTTGTACCTGTGGAGGTCACTTGAAAGTCTCATTTGTAGTTTACAAGAAAATCTCAGCCAATTTGAATCTGGGCCCATTTTGGGCTAAAAATACGTATATTTTGGCTGTATCCAGGCATGTAATATTTTTTGCTTTTAGAAATTTTTAGAAATGCCATGTCAGCATATTTCAATCTATATATAAAAAAAAATTGAGGTAAGGCTGCTTATGGTGATTAGAAAGAGGTTAGGGTAAAATGTTATACCCAATAGCACTCCTTGTGGCACCAAGTGACCACCCAATTGAATAGTAACAAGAATGTTATTCCCAAAACCACACTTTTTATTTATTAGATATACACCCCCTTTTGTAAAATATGAAAAAATACATGCAAAAGTAGCAATTTGAAGAAAAGAATACAACAAAAAAAGCGTAAGTATCTTACACTCTTTCACATAGAAGGATAGAGAGGAGATATGACGCTCTAGATTGTACTAAATAACACTGGCTTAAAGATGCCCTTTTTTAAGTATTATAATCCTCTTGGAAAATTTTGTCTTGATCAGAAATTTATGTTAATTGTACATTCACAGTTGATCCAATTCTTCACTAAAATCCAGATTATGTCAAGTATATTTTGGTTTTCATAGGAATAATGCAAATAATTGTTGTCGTTTTTAGGTTGGCGTTTGAGCTGATATACGTGCAATCCTCTAACATTACTTGGGTTTTGAATTAAGCCACATCGATTCCAAATCACACAAATAAGAGTTGGCATTTCAATTACTTATATTGCTCAAATCATTGGCCTAAATTATTTGTGTTCGTCTGTATATCGAAATACTACCCAGCTGTGGACACAAAACATAAATAAAAACATAGTATACAATACAGATAAAATAAATACAATAAAACAAGTCAGATAACTCATATAAAATAGCAAAAAATTCGTACAATATTATGCATGCTCACTCAAAAGACTCTGCTTGCCCTAGAATTGCTCTCATTGTAGAAGCATCGAAGTAATAAATAATTGATTTTCTAAACACATTACCTCGTTTGTTGTACTTCCTGTATCTCATGAGAATATATATAACTTTATCGTAATCATTACAAGTATTATATTATGGGGATTTAGCTCTCCCCAGCTTATTTAATGCTGACCAGGTTTTTGCATGACTTTTCCTAAATCTGAAAATAGTTGCAGCAATAGTTCTTTTATCATTTACCAGTTCATTGGGTGGTGCCTAAAAATTTGAAAGCTCCGAAATTGTGCTAATCCAATAAACATTTTTTCCTGCTATATTCTTTCTCTATTTTGTCCCTGCATTGAAAGATTCCTATTATGCGCCATCTACATTTTGTAAACATAGGCTGCAAAACATGTGATTTTTTACTTTTCTTAGTAAAATATTGACCACATCCACGGATCCACACAGAGTTCATGGGGAGGGAGATGTTCCTTGTTAAAAAATTATTTGCTGTATCCAGGTATTAGAGGAGAATTATTCTTTTTTGAGGAAAAATAATTGGCACATCTGGGTAAAGAGGAAGTTGTTTTTGCCTAGAGTTAGGACCCCCCCCCAAGCCTAAATAAAGAAACTGTTAAAATTTTAAGCTTTTGAAAAGGCTGCTTTTTATATGAGTTTAATTTGGCTGTATCCAGGTATTTAGGGGTTGTTGCTTTTTTTATTTCATATTATTGAGAAATATAAAAACTACCTTAATTTCATCCTTGACTGGCGTCAGGTACATTACCGCTTTGCTAGTTTGTAACAGGGGGACATAATTGCACTTTATCAAATAAAGAGAATGTGCTTGTTTGGAAACAATAGAATGCCGCCTTTTCAATAAAAACTCAGCTGAATATCCTGACGTATGGTCAGAGCCATTTCTAGGGTAGGTGGTTACTGGGGAGCAAATAATTTCAGGAACCCCCTTACTGACTCAAATATAAGCAGAAAGAGACGAACCAAAATAAAAAATTTGATCAAAGTGGGCAACCCTCCAGCCACAGCACCCCGGCAGCCACGGCACCCCCGCAGCCACGGCACCCAGTGCTGCTTGTCCCCCCTTTGAACAGCTCTTGGTAAGGGTATTGGTTTTACCATATAAAGCCATGTCTGAATGCATGTCATATAACGATTTCTCAGTATTCTGAATATGACCTTTGACCTTTACCATTGACCTTTATCATATTTTCCCTTTATGATTTTGGCTTTTATTTTCTGCTACTTCCCCCTCCTCCTCAGACCATACCCTCCTGTTTCAGCATAACACACAAAAATAGAATTATCTTAATGCACAAGATTAGGAAGTGGGGTAATGGTATATTATAAGATGGAAGTCAGAACAGGAATTTTACTATTAGACTCTCCATAAAAATAAAATGCTCTTTCCAAACGT
Organism: Artemia franciscana; assembly: GCF_032884065.1. Taxonomy (NCBI): domain Eukaryota; kingdom Metazoa; phylum Arthropoda; class Branchiopoda; order Anostraca; family Artemiidae; genus Artemia; species Artemia franciscana. Next base: position 47,617,350 of record NC_088864.1, on the reverse strand, counting down.
TATGATTGGTAATCTTGCCTCCCAGCCCCCTTCCTTTTGGCCCTGAAGGTCTTAGTAATAATAAGCATTATTCTAAGAGTCAGTGTAGAGAAAAGCTTTGATAATTGTCTCTTTGTTTGGCCTTTTAATGCTTCATTTATTTTGGTGCCGCTTAAAAGGAAAGGGCAGCCTGAGATTACTACAGAATTTAAAAGAGAAAATGCAATGAAAAAATACTTTGGAAGAAATAAATATGAAAAGAAAATCTGAGACCGATCCTACTGCGAATGTGTACCAATTTTAAGAATCGAATTGCGAGAAAATAATCCGCAGTATCAGCAGAGCCTATAATAACAGTAACATTAACAAACACAAAGTAACAATAAAAGCCATTCATTATTTTAAGATGAGATGATTCCCAATTGTTGGCGAGGTGTGTGCCAGTTAATGTCTTCTATTATTAGTCTCAAATACTAAACTAGAACAAAACATCTAATTTCCAACATTCTTAGGTAAACAATACGCATCCTCCGTCTCTGACCCTCTTAAGTAAACAGTACATACGCTCCCTATTGTACCTCCTATTGAATAAATACTCCCTATTGTACAGTTGTCCTATTGTACAGTAAATACTCCAAACTGAAGGAAGTATTTTTTTTGTCCACACGAAAAAACTAGTAGAAAAAAGTGTAAAAGTAGGTAAAACTTTCTGCAAAAGAAGCAACAAAAAAATACAAATTTAGCCAAAATGTTTGGTTTCAGATAAGGAAATCTCTTTCACAATGAGCTGATAAACAGTATATTGACTGAAAGAGCTTGATATTGGCGAAACGCAATACCAATTTTGAAAAAAAAGAATTTTTACATTTACCACCAACTGTAAAAAGCTTTTAGCTTCACCCCTGACAATATACTTAGTAGCTTATATTTTCCTCTTGAAAGAAACTCAATAATTGGACAAAACTTGTCCACAATATTTCTTCATTTTTATTCCTACGCTGTTTCTAACTGACGTCAACAGTTATTGCTCAAGGTTTTAGCTAATAATATGCTTTATTCTAAAAGTCAGTGTAGAGAAAGGTTTTGGTGATTGTCTCTTTGTTTAGGCTTTTACTGTTTCATTTATTTTGGTGCCGCTTAAATGAGTATATTGAAAGGGCAGCATGATATTACTACAAAATTTAAAAGAAAAAATGGGATGTAAAAACACTTTGGAAGAAATAAATATAAAAAGAAAATCTGAGACTGGTCTTACTGCAAAGATGCACCAATTTTAAGAATCGAATGGCGACAAAAGAATCCGCAGCATCACCAGAGCCTATAGTAACAGTAACAATAACAAAACACAAAGTGACAATAAAAGTCATTCATCTTTTTAACATGAGATGATTCTCAATTATTGGCGAGGTATGTATCAGTTAATGTCCTCTCTTAATAGCCTCAAATGCTAAACCCAAACATAACTCCAACCTCCTTTGTACAAAACACATTATTCCAAACTTTCTTAGGTAAACAATGCACATCCTCCGTCTCTGACCCCCTTGAGTAAACAGTACATACGCTCCCTATTGTATCCCTTTTAGTTGCCAGTGGAAAAATTCTGTTTCCTACCCCTTTTTGACCGAGAGAGAGAAAGAAAGATAGCGAAATAATTTATTAACAAAAATAATGTTACATAATCTTTCAACAATCATCGGGGAAACCCAATGGATTGTATATGATTGTTGTTTCCATCCTTATAATCTTCTAATATATATTCACATTTCATCTGTAAATCAATAATCATAACAAACTTAAATCATTATCAACTTCCCAGAAGGTAACGTTTCAGCCCACTCTTGAACTGGCTAACATTATCTGCCATTTTTATACCTACCGGGAGAGAATTCCATAGCTGTGGTTGTGCAAAACGTGGAAATTTAGATTCTCCTTGAGAACTCCGATCCTCAGACACTATCTCTGAAGAATGCCTAGTTTCATAACAATGATAAAACGAGTTAGACTTAAACGTTTCCTAAAAATACTTCGGTGAATAACGATTCAAAAATTACCAAACAAAACTAGCTAGTTGATAATCTCTTTGCCTATAAAAATTTAGAATTTTCATTTTAGCGAAGCAACTCAAAGTACTATTTTTAAACATCACATAATCTCCTAAGACACGAACAACTTTATTTTGTAAAATTTGAACTTGTTTAAAACTTGACACAAAAGAACTACTCCACAGCAAACAACCATAAGACAGACACGGATTGATAAGAGAATGATAGAGGATCATTAGAATTCTTGATGCGAGCTCATTCCTTATCCTTCTTATAAGACCCAATCCTCTTGCCACTTTTGCTGCTACTGCATCACAGTGTAGTTTCCAACTCAAATTGCAATCAAGATAAAAACCTAAATATTTAAGCTTGATTTAAGAATACACCATTCAGACAAATTTAATCTTTTGAAATAATGGGAGTACCAATTCTACAAAAAGTCATGAAACTCGTCTTAAAAACATTAACAGATAGACAGCTAAATACCATAAAACTTGCGAGACTAACACACCATTATAAAAGTTCAAAATTGCAGCATTTTGTCAGTTATGTTAATTAATCCAAATGAGGAGTGGGGAAAGTATCTTCCGAAATCTAGAGGGGGTGAGTATGGAGACCCCCCCCCCAAATACAGACCTCTATATTTTGTACATCATTCATAATCAAAGTGATAGTCACTTTGGGTCAGAAAATTCCCTCAAAAGCCTTGATATACATCATTTAGTTGATAATATAATTAAGAGGACATACCCCTCCTCTCAATGGACACGAAAGACAGAGAGAGATTTTCAATCATAAATAGAACGATACCTTTGAGGGTGGGAAAACTGTCTTCTTACACATGGGTACACAGCAATTATAAATAATAATACAACGCAATGACGAAGTTTTGCAAAAACTAGTGACGTGCTTATATGGCGAATTTATAATTTTAATTTCTGTTCGTCTTAAGTTTGAATTATTATGTGACTGTTTCTGCTTGTTTTGTCTTTATTACTGCTCCTTACTTTCGTTTCGAAGAGTTTGAACAACTTTTTCTACATTTAGTTTATTCGTTTTTCAATTCTTATGCTTTCATTCTGTCATAACAATATGAATGTTAAATATTGCAGGATTTAGAACAAAATTTTTTTTAACACCTCGACACACAGAAATATGGTTATTAACAGTACTTTACAAACGTATCCGGATTAACACCTTCAGATACCACTTCTATAGGCAGGTAAACACAAATGGATTAACTCTGCTTCAACAGAGAAATATAATTTCTTTGGAGCGAAAAACGCAGTCAAAAGCCTTTGAAATGCTAACGGCAAAAACGTAAATATTATCTTTTGACTTTTTATGCCTTTCAAAAAACGATGAAATAGTTACGTGGGCGTTTTGCACACGAAATCCTTCATGAAAACCTAATTGGTTATAGCCTAGATCGCATTTCGTGCAAGTTCGCTGTAGACGAGCATCTCAAGAAGCTTTCCAATCGTGTCTATATTTCGGGTCTTTATTTTTCTTAGGAATGCACGTTACCTATTTAAGATACATTCTCATAGCGCATCAGGTAAATACTGCTGGGTGATGCAGGCATAAAATACGATAGTAAGATGTCCGATCAATTTTGATATCTCGTAGAACAAGTATTCGGGCTCCAGGCCATATAAACCTGATACTTTGCCAAGTTTTAGACGGCAAATATGTGGCGGAATAGATCCCGGCGTGATGATGAAATTTCTAATATGGCTTAACTTTTCAAAGCGACCCGAAAGTATATATCGAAATATTGTCTCAAGAAGAAGTGGATCATCAGAAAATAAGTTGCTGAAGATCTGGAAGATACTACCAAATGGCTTAATAGTAAGATATTCTGTTGGCATGTTCAAAATTTAAAGGGAATAGCAATCTAGGCTTGTCTCAGTTAAAGAGAGGAATAGGGCCTCAAGTAGTAATAGAGAAAAAGTTGAAGAAAAATAGGCAGAACATCTTGAGAATGTGCTAAACGAATATAAATCTATAGAAAATTATAGAATTAAATAAAAAAGTTTGTAACAGTTCAGAAGTTAAGGAAGATTTATTTTGCGAGGAAGAACTAGAGACTTTACTTAAAGGATTAAAAAAAAATAATAAGGCCCCGTGTCCTATTTGGGTGGTAAATGACTTTTTAAATATGATGGTTATGACCTTACCGTAGACATTAGATCCTTCTGTGCCACAAGATGCACACAGGGCATTCACGAAGAGCCTCCAGTCCTCCCGCATGTGCGCCGCCACCCAAAAGTCTTCCTATTAGAGTTATATTGTCGTGTAAATGTTTTACAAGTCTCGTTTCTACGTGGGGCACAAGGTTTTCTTTGCTCAAACTCTCCTGCGGGTTCCCTGACGTTCCGATTCCAAGATCTGTCTTGGGATCCTATAATCCTTCAAACGGATCACGTGCGCAAGGTATTACCGATTTTGTTGCCGAATGATGTCTGTAGCTATGGACTGGCCTAAAATAGAGCTGACTATCTGGTTAGTGAGATGATTTCTCCAGTCGATATTCAGAACCATCGAAAAGTAGTTGTTTTCAAAGGCAAGAATCCATCTTTCTTGTTGCTGAATTAAATTCCAGCACTTGCTGCTGTAGATAAGTGCAGAGAGGACAATTTTATTAAATGGCCTAATTTTTAATTTTGCTGAATACTCTTTCGATCACCATATTGGTTTTAGTCGGTTAAAAGCTCCACTGGCTTGCCCTATCCTCAGCTGCACTTCCCGCTCGCTTGACCCTGAACTTTCTACTGTGCTAAAAAAGGCACCTGAGCTTTAAGACTGACTAATAGTTGAATTTCTACACTTTATGTCCAGCGGGGAATTAGTTATTACCATACTCTTTGTCTTCTTTATGTTAATCAAACAGTTCGTGGTAACGAACTGTAGTAAGGAGCGACCCGGCTCAATAGTAACCAAAACTCTAAAAAATGGAATTTTGATACCAATAGCTATATCAAAAGAATCGCATTTTTATGCTGGTTTTAAATATATAAGTTTCATCAAGTTTAGTCTTACCCATCAAAATTTACGAGCCTGAGAAAATTTGTGTTATTTTAGAAAATAGGGGGAAACACCTCCTAAAAGTCATAGAATCTTAACGAAAATCACACCATCAGATTCAGCGTATCAGAGAACCCTGTTGAAGAAGTTTCGAGCTCCTATCTACAAAAATGTGGAATTTTGCATTTTTTGCCAGAAGGCAGATCACGGATGCGTGTTTATTTGTTTTTTTGTTTTTTGTTTTTTTTTTCCCCAGGGGTGATCGTATCGACCCAGTTGTCCTAGAATGTTGCAAGAGGGCTCATTGTAACGGAAATGAAAAGTTATAGTGCCCTTTTTAAGTGACCAAAAAAATTGGAGGGCACCTTGGCCCCCTCCCACGCTAATTATTTTCCCAAAGTCAACGGATCAAAATTCTGAGATAGCCATTTTATTCAGCGTAGTCGAAAAACCTTATAACTATGTCTTTGGGGACGACTTACTCCCCCACAGTCCCCGTGCGAGGGGCAACAAGTTACAAACTTTGACCTGTGCTTACATATAGTAATGGTTATTGGGAAGTATACAGGCGTTTTCAGGAGGATTTTTTTGGTTGGGGGAGGGGTTGAGAAGAGGGGGATATGCTGGGGGAACTTTCCATCGAGAATTTGTCATGGGAGAAGAAAACTTCCATGAAGGGAGAGCAGGATTTACTAGCATTATTTAAAAAAAAAATTAAAAGATAAATGTGAAAAAGCTTTTTCAGCTGGAAGTAAGGAACAGCAATAAAACTTAAAACAAACAGAAATTATTACCCATATAAGGGGCTCACTTCCTTATGATACCTAGCTCTTTACGCTAAAGTATTTTTAGTAATTTCAACTATTTATTCTACGGCTTTTGTGATTCAGGGGTCATTCTTAATGAATTGGGATAAAATTTAAGCTTTAGTGTAAAGAGCGAGGTACTGACGATGGGGCGAATCCCCTCATATATGTAATAAAAACATGAGAATACAAAAGTTCTTTACGTAAGCTAATTTATAAGTTACGTAAATCTTTTACCAATAAAAAGATTCGTAAAAAATTAAAAGTTCTAGTTGCCTTTTTAATTAACCAAAAAATCAGAGGGCAACTAGGCTTCGCCCCCGCTCTTTTTTTTTCAAAATTATTCGATCAAAATTATGAGAAAGCCATTTAGCCCCCCCCAAAAAAATATGCAAAATTTCGTTTTGATTATTCCTCTGCGGAGAGCCAAAATCAAAACATGCATTGATTCAAAAACGTTCAGAAATTAAATAAAAAAAACGAGTTTTTTTTAACTGAAAGTAAGGAGCGACATTAAAACTTAAAACGCACAGAAATTACTTCGTATATGAAAGAGGCCGCTTCCTCATCAACGCCCCGCTCTTTACGCTAAAGTTTTTTACTGTTTTAAAAAGAAGAATTGAGAGAAAGAGTCAAACTTTAGCGTAAAGAGCGGGGCGTTGATGAGGAAGCAGCCTCTTTCATATACGAAGTAATTTCTGTGCGTTTTAAGTTTTAATGTCGCTCCATACTTTCAGTTAAAAAACTCGTTTTTTTTATTTAATCTTGAGGACAAGTCGGCCAGCATTTTCACGGATAGTACAGAGAAAGATCCAGGAGTTTGGTCTTGTTCCTCTCCAACAATGCAATATCGTCAGCAAAATCAAAATTGGCTAGCTGCTTGGCTTCTCCAATTTGGATGCCAAATGCTGTATAATCAAGGAGTATGTAGTCGACGGCGAGGACGAAGTGGAACGGAGAAAGAACACAGTCCCGTTTTACGCCAGACAAGATACAAAAATATCCAGTATTCCTTCTTGGGTCCGAACACAGTATTCCGTGTTTTCACATAATGCAACAATTAAGGCTACTATTTTTTCAGGGACTCCTTAGTATCTCAGGAACATTCATAGCGAATATCGGTTGATAGAGTCGAGGGCTTTCTCGAAATCTGCAAAATCAGGCACACTTTTTCTTACCATTCATTGCACTTCCCAATCACCATCCGTGGTGGTGGTAGCTTAAAAAGAGAAAGTACCTGGTGATTTTACGGAAACTTTAATAAAAACCGTTTATAAGCAACCCCTCTATAAAACCCCTCAGTGCTGTGTTCGACTCAGTGAACCAAGAAGCTCTTTGGCAGATTCTAGAATTAACTGGCCTCCCAGAGAAATACTGCAGCTCTTCAAAGCTCTACACTATGGTACAGAGATCTGTGTTCTAGTCATTGGCCAGCAGAGCTTGTTCTTCCAAATCACAATAGGAATACATCAAGGAGCTGCAGTGGCCCCAGGGATCTTCAATGCCATCATAGACCACATTATGACAAAGGGAACTTCATGTCTCAGTTTTGGTCTCCAGTTTTGAGATGGCGTCATCTTAGATGCTGATTTGGCTGATGACCTTGCCATCTAGTGGACTCCATAGATCAGTTGCTGGGAGCGCTTCGGATCTTACGAGAAGAGGCCGCAAGCGTGGCACTGCAGGTAAAATGGGATAAAAAGAAAATTACGGCTATAGACCCGCCTTCTTCTGCTGTTTTTCTCCAGTTAGCCTAGACAGAACAACTAACATTGAAGTTGTCCAAAGTTTCACCTACCTGGGCTGTACAATTTCCTCAAATAGATTGCTTCTCCCTGAGATGCAAACAAGGACATCCAAAGCGTCTTCTGCCATGGTCAGGCTGAACCGTCATCTTTGACGAAAACCGAACATCAGTCGTTCAACTAAACTGCAGATTTTCAACATCCTCGTCGGTTCTGTAATGCTTTACGGAGCGGAAACATGATAGTCTCCTGTCGAGTGCTGCTCAGTGTAGAGAATGACGTCTGCCTCCTCCATCCACTTAGGTCCAGTGCGAGCGTTTGTACTTCACTCGGTCTGATGTTTACCATCGCCAGAAACTTGGACAGGCTGTCGGACCATTGGTTCTTTGGTCGGCCACGGGGTCGCTTCCAACCGGCTTCCGTAGGGTCAATGTCAAAGATCATCTTTGCGGGCAATTGCAGGGGTATTCAAAGTAGGTATTTGAACCATCATAAGGTTTGCTCAGCTGCTTGGATAGAAAACTGAGACTGCTTGGTGAGCTGCAGCAGCTTCTCATTACTCATGAAATCAAACCACCTTTGATCTCAGGCTCTTCGTCTGGAATACATCGATGGCCTTTAGTGTTGCGGTTGAAAAATCACAGCAAATAATTTTGCTAACACCAAGAAAACTGAGAATTGTAAGCTTATTCAAATTCAGCACAGTATTATTTGCTTTATCAGGCACATTAAATCTGACAGTATCAACATACACAAGAAACAATAGTGGTTGCAAATACAATTTTTGTGAGGCTCCATGATTTTCTTGATTGGCAGCACTATTAGAATAATCTACCATTGCAACCATTGACCTCCCTTGTAATCAACCTTCCCCGCATTGACCCTTCTACCTTGTAAGACATTAATAATCCTGTCAACTAAATAATGAATAGCATGACTTACCTCGATATTGGCCGAAAGTGATAGGAGACAAAGTGCGAGCTTTAAACTCGGCCCGACCGAATAGGAGATGGAATGTTCACACTGATGACTAAAGGGGGTGGAATACGAGGCATGTGCAATGTTGACCCTAGGATGTCGGAGATATAGCAAGCGCATTGTTTACCTAAGGAGTACAGCCTTTGTGCAATAAGGTTTTTTGTACAAAGTATATTGGAGTTATCTTCTGTGATAGTCTATGTGAGATTTAGTCACTAACTGTCAGTTATTTCGTAATGTTTTTATAGCTTTCTAATACTTTTATTATTGCTGTTTTGTTATAGGCGCTTTTGATACTGTAGATACCCTTTTAGCCATTTTTCATTGAGTCTGAACGCTTTATTCTAGCAGGATCGGTCTTGCAATTTTTTTTATTAGTAGGATATTCGCTTCTTTTGAAGTATTTTTAAGTCGTATTTTTCCTTTTACATTCGCTAGCAGTCACAATTTGCTAATATGCACTTTAAGCTAAGAAAAAACAAAACAATACAAGACAAAAAAAGAGTTAATTGTCAAGGATTTTCTCTACTCTGACTTTTTAAAATGAAGCCAATTATTACTCCGACATAGACCCTTCTTTCGGAAGCAACTGTTGACGTCAGTAAGAAAGAGTCTAGGAATAAAAAATAACAAAAATTGCAATTTATTTCCACCAATTGTTCACTTTCTTTTAAGAATAATTTTTTACCATCTAATTATATTTTCAGGAGTGGAGTTAAAATTTTTCCACAGTAGGTAGTAAATGAGAAAATCCTTTTTTTTTTAAATTAACTTTATTTAGAGTTTGTTGTATTCTTGCGTATTTTCTTTAATATTTTTTTTCGGTTCTGTATATTTTTCTTTCTCATTTAAAGACATCTCCTTATGCAACACTGAAGTGCTTGGACTAAGTTTCTCTTTCTTTCTCTTTTTTACTATTCTCACATAAAGTTGTTCCTACTTATATTTCTATTATCTTTTTTTGACTTTTCTTAAATGGGGAGAAATTTAAACGATTAATAACTTTACTTTTGTATGAAAAAACATATCGAGATAAAGGAAGAGGGACTTACCTCATTTGAAATAAATCATTGAAAAAAATCCTTTTTCCTACTCTCCCTCCACCCACCAAGTGTAAAATAATATAAAGAGCCGAGACTATTAGAGGAAATCAGGGTATTTTATGGAGATGAAGAGCATAATGCTTTAAATAGTTTGGCACTTCATTCTACGTTTGTGGAGCTTCAAGCATTTATATTCGTCTTCTTGATTTTGTTTTTCAGAACACAGGATCCCTCCACAGCTCATAGGGGAAGAGCTTCTGTTACCCACATGCTTAAGTATCTGAGTCCCTAAGTTATTGCTATGAATAAATTTTACTGGGTCTTCAATTGTTCTTTGAACTTATGGTAAGTGAAGTGATTCCGTCAGTGTTGACGTCTCCCTGAAATTTTTATTGGTTATCCCCCCCAAAATAGTTGAAATTTGTTTTCGTATAAGAGCATTGAACTTTTTTCTGCGGAAACTAGACGTCTTATCTTGGCCAACCTGGCCCACTATTGGGGAAGAAATTTGGTATCGAGTCCAATTTCTTGAACCCAACTTCAGTTTTTGACTCTGATTCATTGGCGAGCTTATATTTTGACCAAACTAGATATATATATATATATATATATATATATATATATATATATATATATATATATATATATATATATATATATATATATATATATATATATCAATAATGAGGAAAACTTTTTGATTAGAGTCTACAAAACGACACTACATCATTTTCAGGGTTTCACTGGATTCGAATGCACCAAAGAGCATCGAGTCCGATTTCTTGAACCCAACTTTAATCTTTGACTCTGATTCATTGGCGAGCTTTATACTTTGACCAAATTAGATTAGAGTCTACAAAACGACACTACATCATTTTCAGGGTTTCGGTGGATTCGAATGCACCAAAGAGCATCGAGTCCGATTTCTTGAACCCAACTTTAATCTTTGACTCTGATTCATTGGTGAGCTTTATGCTTTGACCAAATTAGATAAGAGTCTACAAAACGACACTACATCATTTTCAGGGTTTCGGTGGATTCGAATGCACCAAAGAGCATCGAGTCCAATTTCTTGAACCCAACATCAATCTTTGACTCTGATTCATTGGTCAGCTTTATGCTTTGACCAACTTAGATTAGAGTCTACAAAACGACACTACATCATTTTCAGGGTTTCGGTGAATTCGAATGCACCAAAGAGCATCGAGTCCAATTTCTTGAACCCAACATCAATCTTTGACTCTGATTCATTGGTCAGCTTTATGCTTTGACCAACTTAGATTAGAGTCTACAAAACGACACTACATCATTTTCAGGGTTCCGGTGAATTCGAATGCACCAAAGAGCATCGAGTCCAATTTCTTGAACCCAACATCAATCTTTGACTCTGATTCATTGGCGAGCTTTATTCATTGACGACACTATATCATTTTCAGGATTTCGGTGGATTTGCATCCACCACAAATCCTGATTGTGTGATAAATAGAATCTTTATATTTATCACAAACAGATGGGTGATAAATAGAAATACTGCTTCGTTTCAACTTCTTTTATTGCCAGACATCTTAAGAATAAATTTAAGTAAAAGGACAGAATGCTTAGTTTACACTCGGTTAAGTGAAAGTTAAAAGCACAATCCGCATTTTTATTTGTACATTAAAACCCACGCTATCTGCAGTTCATTTTGAATTCTAAGGGCTTTTAGATTGCTTCTCTTTTAATTTGGTCATGGCACCTGGGGAAAGAAAGAGCAAGGCGCAAGGCTTGTATCGATCCACTTCTCTTGGATATCAAGACCTGGTGATGATAACTTGTTGCAAATCAAAGATCAGTTAACGTGGAGGTGGGAAACATCTAACAAGACCTTGTAAGTACAATCTAAGTGTATTCTCTTTTTACAAACTGTCGAAATTTTGAAAGACTGTGGAGTTGATTCTTAGAAGGAGTCAGGGGAATTCTCAGCAGCACTTCAGAAATAACTCAGAGGGTCAGCTTTGATATCTTTGTTTATTATGTTTTTTGTATCTTAATGACAATAGTTTTTATGTATTGTTACTATTATACGTACAAAAACACAACCATTCAGTAAAAAGGACCCTTAAAATTTCTAGAAAAGGGGACACAAAAAATGTTGAGAAGCCCCGCTTAAAATATAGTTATCCCTCCTTAGAAACTACTCTTTTACTAGACTTTATATGTTTTTATGCAAATTTAGACGAATACTCTACAACTATACATTAAATCAAAATCAAAACACTTGTGCAGATTTCCATTAACAACACTAAAAATTGTTATAAAAATTTAAGACATGGTGAAGATGGGAAACGGTAATATACGGTGAATACGAAAAGGGGACTATGAAAAATTGCAAAACATCTGCTAATAAAATGGGTCTGACAAAAGCTTTTAACTTATCAAAACATCATATGAAAAGGTATCATATGATATAATTTCGTAGCTTGTTTTCGCTTTAGCTTGTTTTCCTGCAAGTTAAATACATTTAAGTGTACTATGAGCCAAAATACGGATTCCTTTTTGTGACAAATTAACTCAAAAATTCTAAAGAAGAAGATGGAATATTATGTGTGTTTGCTGTGGAATAGAAAAACTTCATTTGGATGGTAAAAAAAATACCTCTTCTAAAAATACAAACGGCAACCCTTATAACTGGTAATCTGGCTAATTTAGTAATTTGGCTAATTTGTAATCTTGCTAATTTAGAGCTTCTTAGACGTGACTACCGTGCTACTGGCATAGTATTGCATGTTTTCGTTGGATGTTAACCCTAAAAGCCATCCTTTTACAATAAATTTATGTTTTAAAATATCCGTAAAAAATAAATAAAAGACACTAGAAAGCTATTCAGCGTTTTACTTTTAAAAGTTCTTTAATATTTTCATTCTTTTATTGTTCCTGCTGTTGCTTAGAAAGTTACGTTTATTTTTATGAAAGAATATACTAGTGGTTTATTATCAACAAGGTAAATAATAAGTTCACCAGTGGTGCTTTCTCAGATATGTTTGACATGCTGACCTGGTACTAAAATGTGTTTTTTCTGTAGCTTTCGCGTCAATAAATAAGTTTTCCAAAAAGGGGCTCAAAATACAGTAGAAAAGCTTGAAAGGGGTCCAAAATATACTTAGCTCTAAAAACAATTAGGTAATTGAACTAAATTTATGATTCAAACCATAAACAAATATCCGTCTTCTAACTTCTTATGAAAAGCCTTTAGTCAAGATCATTAGATAGAACTTCAATTTGATTTTAGTTTCCAAGGTTGCCACTGATTTCCTTCTCCGATAAAGATTAAATTCGATTTAGTTCAGACTGTCAGAAACTATAACACAATCCTACGAAACCATGAATGCAGAACGCTGAATAAAGATTTATCTGGTTTAGAAATGGGCTCATTTCTTAACAAATCAAATAAAAAAACAAGTTTTTTTAAATGAAAGTAAGGTGCAACATTAAAACTTAAAACGAACAGAAATTACTCCGTATACGAAAGGGGCTTTTCCTCTTCAACGTTCCACTCTTTACGCTAAAGTTTGACTCTTTCCCTTAACTCTATTTTTAAACAGTAAGAAACTTTAGCGTAAAGAGCGGAACGTTGAGGAGGAAAAGCCCCTTTCATATACGGAGTAATTTCTGTTCGTTTTAAATTTTAATGTTGCTCCTTACTTTCATTTAAAAAAACTTGTTTTTTTATTTAATTTCATGCATGTTTTGATCTTGGCTCTCCGCAAATAAATAATTAAAACGAAATTTGCATATTAATTAATTGCAATTACTCGGAAGATTTCGAGAAAAAAGGAGCGAGGGAGGAGGCCTAGTTGACCTCGAATTTTTTGATTACTTAAAAAAGCAACTACAACTTTTAATTTTTTACAAACGTTTTCATTGGTAAAAACATACGTAACTTAGGAATTAATTTACGTAAAGAACTTCTATATTCGTATGTTTTTATTGCGTGTATGAGGGGGTTCAACCCTCGTCGATATCTTGCTCTTTACCCTAAAGCTTAAATTTTGTCCCAATTCCTTAAGAATGAGCTCTGAATCACAAAGGCCGTAGAATAAATAGTTGAAATTACTAAAAATACTTTAGCGTAAAGAGTTAGGTATAATGAGGAGATAAGCCCTCATATGCGTAATAATTTTTGTTCGTTTTAAGTTTTAATGCTGCTCCTTACTTTCAGTAGAAAAAACTTTTCATATTTATTTTTTCATTGTTTTTTTTCAAATAATGCTAGAAAATCATGCACCCCCTTCATTGAAATTCTCTTCCCCCATGACAAGTTTCTCCATGGAAATATCCTCCCACGTAACCCCCCCTTAAATATCCCCATAAACAAAAAAATTCCCACTGAAGACGTCTGTACACTTCCCAGTAACCATTACTATATGTAAACACAGGTTACATGGTGTCTAACACAAGTTAGACACCTGTGTGTTAGGGAGTAAGTCGTCCCTAAAGACATGGTTATTAGGTTTTTCGACTGTGGTGAATAGAATGGCTATCAGAATTTTGATCCGGTGACTTTTGGGAAAAAATGAGCGTGGGAGGGGGCCTAGGTGCCCTCCAGTTTTTTTGGTCACTTAAAAAGGGCATTAGAACTTTTGATTTCCGTTTGATTGAGCCCTCTCGCGACATTCTAGGACCACTCAGTCGACACGATCACCCCTGGGAAAAAAAAACAAAAAACGAATAAACAAACAAAAAAACAAATAAACACGCATCCGTGATCTGTCTTCTGGCAAAAAACACGAAATGCCACATTTTTGTCGATAGGAGCTTGAAACTTCTACAATTAGGTTCTCTGAAACGCTGAATTTGATGGTGTGATTTTTGTTAAGATTGTATGACTTTTAGGGGGTGTTCCCCCTATTTTCTAAAATGAGGCAAATTTTCTCAGGCTCGTAACTTTTGATGGGTGTAACTGATCTTGATGAAACCTATATATTTAAAATTAGCATTAAAATTCCATTCTTTTGATGTAACTATTGGTATCAAACTTCCGTTTTTTAGAGTTTTGGTTACTATTGAGCCAGGTCGCTCCTTACTACAGTTCTTTACCACGAACTGTTTGATAACCAGGCTGTCTTTTTGAAACATAAATAAGTTTCAACTTCTAAATTTTCTCTTGACAAAACCTTTTAAAGCTGCAATTTTTTTTTTACAAATTTAACTGTTCGATGCAATCGAGTTATGAAAAAAGATCAAATGTGGCATTAATTGGACAAGCGAAGGTAGTTCAAAGTTCATTTGCAATAATCGGGAAATCAAGGACACGAAAATATAGGCTCCAAGCGTTGCAGAATGTTGGTACCGAATAAAAAAAAAAAAAAAAAAAAAAAAAAAAAAAAAAAAAAAAAAAAAAAAAAAAAAAAAAAAAAAAAAAAAAAAAATACAACACACACTAGGTACCAGCTCAATTTTTCCAAAGCCTGCAACTGAAAAAAAAGACAACGAAAAACCGTGATTAGGTAAATCGAGTTGGCAATTTGGATGTCTTTTCCAAACGTAACTAAATTGCAACTTCTAAATTTTCTTTACGTAACCTTTTAAATCTGCTAGAATATTTTTTACAAATATAATTGTTCGATGCTTTATAGCTATAAAAATAAAGTAAAATATGGGACTAATTGGACAAATGAAGGTAGTTCAAAGTTCATTTATAATAATCAAGAAATCAAGGCAACGACAATTTAAGTTCCAAGCGTTGCAAAATCTGAGTAAAAAAAAAAGAAAAAAAAGAAAAGAAGAAAATAACCCACACGCAATAGGTACCAGCTCAATTGTTCCAAAGACTGTAACTGAAACAAATACCAAAAACAAGAAGAACAATAGGGAATTTCTCAAGACAGTGGGAAACAAATTAGAATGAATATTGCGGTCCTAAGTCCAAGGGCCTTCCTCAGCAATACAAAAATATATAAGAAGAAACAACTTACAAGAGGATAAAATCAATAAAACTAAAATGAATAGTTTTTCAAAACAGTCCCAGCATCCTTACCTCAGCGAAGTTCAACCAGGACTGATAAATAAATTGTGACGAAACGAGGCAATTCATTGAAATGAAAGAGAATGATTTAAAAACACGTTTTTAATGCCAGCCTAGCTTTTTTCGCTGCTGATCTCATAGGTCTATTTGTGACAGGTTCTGTGTTAATATCTATTAGTTTTTATAATATTTCGTAAGGTCATTTTCAATTAAATTTGTGCATAGAGCATTTAGTGAATATTCTCCTAAATCCCTATTTAAGGAAATATTATTATTAATCTTAAGTCTGATTTCAATTGCTTCTCGAACTACTTGCTTTATGCCTAGATCATTGCTAATAATGGCGGATTATTTTATGTGCATACTTTTTAAAGATTTCTATGTATGTATTTCTATCTATGTATGTGATTTTTTTTATCTGTATGTTGTATTTACCAATAATTTGAAAATCGCAAATCTCCTAAATTCTGGTAAATCTAGTTACTCTAGTTACTCGCCAAAGAGGTGTCTATCAAATACCATGCGACTGTGGCAAATTCTATGTAGGGAGAATCCACCAGAATTTTGAGAAACGCCTACAACAGCATAAGGATGATATCACCAAAGCTCTGAATTCTAATATTATTTCTGTTTCTTTTGATTTTGCTTTAAGCAGGCATGTTTTTGAAGAATCCTAACCATAAAATCCTAGACCAAAATCCTAACCTTTGAAAATCCTAGCCACAAAATACTTTTTGAAGAAGCCACCATTATTAGCAATGATCTAGGCATAAAGCATGTAGTTCGAGAAGAAATCGAAATCAGACTTAAGATTAATAATAATATTTCCTTAAATAGGGATTAGGAGAATATTCACTTAATGCTCTATACACAAATTTAATTAAAAATTACCTTACGAAACATTATAAAAACCAATAGATATTAAAACAGAACCTGTCACAAATAGACCTATGAGATCAGCAGCGAAAAAAGCTAGGCTGGCATTAAAAACGCATTTTTAAATCATTCTCTTTCATTTCAATGAATTGCCTCGTTTCATCACAATTTATTTATCAGTCCTGGTTGAACTTCACTGAGGTAAGGATGCTGGGACTGTTTTGAAAAACTATTCATTTTAGTTTTATTGATTTTATCCTCTTGTAAGTTGTTTTTTCTTATATATTTTTGTATTGCTGAGGACGGCCCTTGGACATAGGGCCGAAATATTCATTCTAATTTGTTTCCCACTGTCTTGAGATTCCCTATTGTTCTTCTTGTTTTTGGTGTTCGTTATGGAAAGGCAGTTTGGTCTTCGTCGCTATTTACTGCAACTAAAAAAAAACAACAAAAAAAGATGTTTAGGCAAATTGAGTTTAAATTTAGTTCACCCTTTTTCAGCAGGGAAATCATAAAGATGATATTGTAGATAGTTTTGCTGTAAGTCTGGCTAATCTCTGTGGACTTATGGCCAAATTTGCGTGTGCGTTTGAGTTTTAAATGAGTTGAAATACACGTGGGCTGAGTTATGGAGGGTTGAGTTGAGTAGGGATTGTGATGTGAGGGTTGGCTGTATGGAGTTAAGGGTAAATGACCAATTTTAACTTGAATCGTTTTTAATTTAAACGCATATTTGAAACTGTGGTTTTACTTTAAAATGAATTTACAATATAAATGAAGCAATTGATTTATAGGCACTTAATATTTGCTTTCTTCCAAGAGAACACTTTTTTCCCATCAATTTCCATCTTATGGCAGGATTGCAATCGAAACCTACAGCGCTCATTTTATAACTGTCAGATTTCCGCAAGGTTTTTTTTTATTAAGTATCTCCGGCTCAAATTTTCACTTTCTTATCAGCTCTTTACAACAAAAATAGGAATTCCTCACTTGTGTAAGCGGATGGAAAAATGTAAGTTACCGCATTATCAAAAACTTTCAAACCCTTAACTCTAATACACAGCAAGTAAGGAGCGACCTTTGCTATTGAAAACCAAAACTCTCAAAAACGAAAGTTTTATAACAACAGTATACCAAAATATTATATTTATAATGCTGATTTCAGATATATAAAATTATTCAAGCATAAGGCTAAACCACATTCCTGTGGCCCCCCTCCAATCGTCAAGCTAAAGGCTCTACGTATTACAAATTTGATTATACCAGCAATTAAGCATAAGTTAAATTTTAGTGTAAAGCAGGAAACTCCCCCCTGTTAGTCTTAATGAGGCTTTTTGCTTCATTTTGAGCTTCTTTTTTTGTTCTTGTCTGAAGAAACAGTATACGGTAGATGCAATCTACCGCTTAGCAGCTTATTTGCCTATGAGAATACTTTTGCCATCCAAATCAAAACAAACCAAATCCTGTTTACACCTTTGATGAAATCACTTTTTAAAGGTCAAAATAATAGATTCTAATCGCCGGACAGAAAATCTACTGCTAGAACTAAAATAATTCTGATCTGAAAATTAGGTGAAATTTTATTGCAATATATTTCATTTTTACACAACAAAACAATAGTGAGTCGAAATCTTTTTTAAATTGAAATGGAAGTTGAACTGTATCAAAATAAAAATATGACAAGAGAATACGTTTGAGGTTCGACAAAAAGAGTTGCCTCTGAATTATTTGTCTTTTTTTACTGTTTTAATATCAAACAGTTCGTGGTAACGAACTGTAGTAAGGAGCGACTCGGCTCAATAGTAACCAAAACTCTAAAAAACGGAATTTTGATACCAATAGTACATCAAAAGAATCGAATTTTAATGCTGATTTTAAATATATAAGTTTCATCAAGTTTAGTCCTACCCATCAGAAGTTACGAGCCTGAGACTATTTGCCCTATTTTAAAAAATAGGAGGAAACACCCCCTAAAAGTCAAAGAATCTTAACGAAAATCACACCATCAGATTCAGCGTATCAGAGAACCCTACTGTACAAGTTCCAAGCTCCTATCTACAAAAATGTGGAATCTTGTATTTTTTGCCAGAAGACAAATCTCGGATGCGTGTTTATTTATTTTTATTTATTTTTTTTTCTTCTTTTTCCCAGGGGTTATCGTATCGACCCAGTGGTCCTAGAATTTTGCGAGAGGGCTCATTCGAACGGAAATGAAAAGTTCTAGTGCCTTTTTTAAGTGACCAAAAAATTGGAGGGTACCTAGGCCCCCTCCCACGCTCTTTTTTCCAAAGTCGTCGGATCAAAATTCTGAGATAGTCATTTTATTCAGCATAGTCGAAAAACCTTATAACTATGTCTTTGGGGACGACTTACTCCCCCACAGTTCCCGTGGGAGGGGCTGCAAGTTACAAATTTTGACCAGTGTTTGCATATAGTAATGGTTTTTGGGGAGTATACAGACGTTTTCAGGGGGAGTCTTTGGTTGGGGGAGGGGTAGAGAACAGGGAGATATGCTGGGGAATTTTCCATCGAGGAATATGTCCTCGATGGAAAATTCGGTTGGTTCGATTTTTCGGTTGGGAGGGGGGTTGAGAAGAGGGGGTTATGTGAGGGATACGTTCCATGGAGGAATTTGTCATGGGGGAAGAAGATTTCCATAAAGGGGGCGGTGCATTTTCTAGCATTATTTAGAAAAAAACAATGAAAAAATAAATATACAAAAGTTCTTTCAACTGAAAGTAAGGAGTAGCATTAAAAATTAAAACAAACAGAAAATATTACGCATGTAAGGGAGGAGTTCACCTCCTCCTAATACCTCAGTCTTTAGGCTAAAGCATTTTTAGTAATTTCAACTATTTATTCTACGGCCTTTGTGATTCAGGGGACAAAATTTAAGCTTTAGTGTAAAGAGCAAGGTATTGACGAGTGGGTGAACCCTCCCATATACATAATAAAAACGTACGAATATAGAAGTTTGTTACGTAAGCTAATTCGTAAGTTACATATATCTTTTACTAATGAAAACGTTCGTAAAAAACTAAAAGTTCTAGTTGCCTTTTTAAGTACCCAAAAAATTGGAGCGTCACTGGGCCTCCTCGCCCTCCTTTTTGCTCAAAATCATTCGATCAAAACTATGGGAAATCCATTTAGCCAAATAAATAAATATGCAAATTTCACTTTAATTTTCATCTGCAGAGAGCCGAAATTAAAATATGGACTAATTAAAAAACGTTCAGAGATTAAATAAAAAAAAATAAGTTTCTTTAACTGAAAGTAAGGAGCAACATTAAAACTTAAAACGAACTGAAATTGCCCCGTATATGAAAGGGGATGTTCCCTCTTCAACACCCTGCTCTTTATGCTAAAGTTTTTACTGTTTTAAAAATTAGAGTTGAGAGAAAGAGTCAAACTTTAGCGCAAAGAGCAGGGCGTTGAAGAGGGAACAGCCCTTTTTTTGCCGTAGCAAAAAATAGCAAATTTGCAGTCTCCGGTATTCGTCGGCATTACCTCTAGGATTCAAATTGGCCAGAGGGGATAGCCCGCAAATTTGGCTAGGAATAAATCACCGATTTTAATGTTCGCAGGATTTATGCGTAGTAAATGACAGATTATGAAGTGAAAGAAACTTATCTTTCCGTGAGGGCCGAGCCTCACTAATTTAACCAAGTGAACAATCAGTCCAAAACTGTGTGAGGTCGGCCCAACTGGTAATCCTTCTCTATACTAAACAGCGTAATTAACGCGCAGGCAAATTATATCCAATTTTCTCTACACACCACACTTGGCTATCGTACCTAATTTTCTGAATTCAAAGCGCCAAAAATCTGATTGTGTGATAAATTCAAGTATCACATTACACAATTTCAGTAGTCACTGAATTAATTCATGGCTAAGAAATCAAGTTCAAACAATTCAAAAGTTCAAACAGGTGTAATCCCCTTGAGAGCTAGTTCAATACTGCAGCATATCAGTATACTGCAGGCATCTTCTTTGAATTAAATTCATTTTTTTCGGTAATCTCTGTTATAACCTTTTTTGCGCATACTTCCTTATATGAAATTACTCCGTATATGAAAGGGACTTTTCCTCTTCAACGCCCCGCTCTTTACGCTAAAGTTTGACTCTCTCTCTTAACTCTACCTCTTAAAACAGTAAAAAACTTTAGCGTAAAGAGCGGGGCGTTGAAGAGGAAAAGCCCCTTTCATATACGGAGCAATTTCATATAAGGAAGTATGCGCATATTGCCTTTTCGCCAGTTGTACATCCCCCTCAGTTTGCCCTGAAAGTTTCCACTTAATATTCTTAAGCCATTCATAAAATTAAAAATCTTTATTTCGATCTGAATGTTCCTATTTCTCATAATATCAGAAAAAAAACGTTATAACCGAGATTACCGAAAAAGATGAATTTAATTCAAAGAAGATGCCTGCAGTATACTGATATGCTGCAGTATTGAACTAGCTCTCAAAGGGATTACACCTGTTTGAACTTTTGAATTGTTTGAAATTGATTCCTTAGCCATGAATTAATTCAGTGACTACAGAAATTGTGCGATCTGATACTTGAATTTATCACACAATCAGATTTTTGGTGTTTTGGATTGAGAAAATTAGATACGATAGCCAAGTGTGGTGTGTAGAGAAAATTGGATATAATTTGCCTGCGCGTTAATTACGCTGTTTAGTATAGAGAAGGATTAGCAGTTGGGCCGACCTCACACAGTTTGGACTGATTGTTCACTTGGTTAAATTAGTGAGGCTCGGCCCTCACGGAAAGATAAGTTTCTTTCACTTTATAATCTTTCATTTACTAGGCATAAATCATGCGAACATTAAAATCGGTGATTTATTCCTAGCCAAATTTGCAGGCTATCCCCTCTGGCCAGTTCGAATCCTAGAGGTAATGACGACGAATACCGGAGACTGCAAATTTGCTGTTTTTTGCTACGGCAAAAAAACACGTTTTTTGCTACGGCAAAAAAGGGGCTGTTCCCTCTTCAACGCCCATCTCTTTGCGCTAAAGTTTGCCTCTTTCTCTCAACTCTAATTTTTAAAACAGTAAAAACTTTAGCGTAAAGAGCAGGGCGTTGAAGAGGGAACAGCCCCTTTCCTATACGGGGCAATTTCTGTTTGTTTTAAGTTTTAATGTTGCTCCTTACTTTCAGTTAAAAAAACTTGTTTTTTTATTTAATTCGGTAAATGACGACTTATAATTACTTACGACACGACTGCCTGTCCATAGATTATTCTTTATGGCTGATTGTGTATGGCTATGCTGTTTGACCATTGTGATTGTATGGATGAGTAGGGTTAAGGCTTCATTCTAGTACTGATCTATATTAATTACTAATGTAGGAAAACAGTCTTCCTTTTCTCCTTCTGTATTCCTTTTTTTGTATGTGTTTGTGCTGTTGCATTGGCGATTTTTTTTTCATTATTAAATAAAAAAAAAAAAACAAGTTTTTTTAACTGAAAGTAAGGAGTGACATTAAAACTTAAAACTAACGGAAATTACTTCGTATATGAAAGGGGCTGCTTCCTCATCAACGCCCCGCTCTTTACGCTAAGGTTTGACTCTTTCTCTCAGCTCTTCTTTTTAAAACAGTAAAAAACTTTAGCGTCAAGAGCGGGGCGTTGATGAGGAAGCAGCTCCTTTCATCGAAGTAATTTCTATTCATTTTAAGTTTTAATGTCGCTCCTTACTTTCAGTTAAAAAAACTTGTTTTTTTAACTGAATGTTTTGATTTTGGCTCTCCGCAGATGAATAATTAAAACGAAATTTACATATTTTTTTTTTGGCTAAATGGCTTTCTCATAGTTTTGATCGAATGATTTTGAGAGAAAAGGAGCGGGGGAGGAAGCCTAATTGCCCTCCGATTTTTTGGTTACTTACAAAGGCAACTAGAACTTTTAATTTTTTACGAATGTTTTTATTAGTAAAAGATATACATAACTTCTAAATTAGCTTACGTAACGAACTTTTGTATTCTCATGTTTTTATTACATATATGAGGGGTGTTCCCCCCTCGTAAGTACCTCGCTCTTTACACTAAAGCTTAAATTTTGTCCAAATTCATTAAGAATGACCCCTGAACCACAAAAGCCGTAGAATAAACAGCTGAAATTACAAAAAATACTTTAGCGTAAAGAGCGAGGTATTAGGAGGAGGTGAGCCCCTCATATGCGTAACAATTTCTGTTCTTTTTAAGTTTTAATGCTGCTTCTTACTTCCAGTTGAAAAAACTTTTTCATATTTATTTTTTCATTGTTTTTTTTTATAATGCTAGAAAATTCTGCGCTCCCTTCATGAAAATCTTCTTCCCCCATGACATATTCCTCGATGGAAAATTCCCCAGAATATCCCCCTGTTCTCTACCCCTCCCCCAACCAAAGACTCCCCCTGAAAACGTATGTACACTTCCCAGTAACTATTACTATATGTAAGCACTGGTCAAAGTTTGTAACTTGTTGCCCCTCCCACGGGGACTGTGGGGGAGTAAGTCGTCCCCAAAGACATAGTTATAAGGTTTGTCGACTACGCTGAATAAAATAGCTATATCAGAATTTGATCCGTCGACTTTGGGAAAATAATTAGCGTGGGAGGGGGCCTAGGTGCCCTCCAATTTTTTGATCGCTTAAAAAGGGCACTAGAACGTTTCATTTCCGCTAGAATGAGCCCTTTCGCAACATTCTAGGACCACTTGGTCGATACGATCATTCCTGGGGAAAAACAAAACAAAAAACAAACAAACAAACAAATAAACACGCATCCGTGATCTGCCTTCTGGTAAAAAATACAAAATTCCACATTTTTGTAGATAGGAGCTTGAAACCTCTACAATAGGGTTCTCTGATACGCTGAAGTTCGTTACCACGAACTGTTTGATATAATGAAAATCAAACTTTTCGTTCCAGTTTACAGCGAATTAACTGCTGAACGATTTACTGCTGATTTTGTATTGAATTTTGCCATTACTACTTCATTAAGTTTAGTGTATTAACTTCTGGACGATCATCATCAAATTGAGAAAAATGGAGGCAAATGACCAATCAAAGGATAATTAATGAATATTAAGGCTCCAACACTTATAATTTTTATATTTTACTCATTACTCATTAACATTACTCGTATTCTACTAATAATTATATGGGAAATTAAGGCACTAGTTAATTAAGTATTTTCGCACTTTTTTCGTATTGAATTTGAAGTAAATACAAATTAAATTGTAATTTCCACCTGGAATACACTCACAATTCTTTTTCTTCTCACAAGATACAGTAGTTTTATGGCTGCGAAAATCGTCTAAATATGAAAATTATCTATTTTATTTTTTTTTATTTTTCAATTTCTGAGAAAATTCTTTTTGGCCGACTGTCTAGGGCTAAACGAAAAGGTCGAAATTGGAGTGGGAGGATTTCATAAGGAAAGATTTAGGAGAAACAAATCTTCCTAGGCGGTGTGAAGAGAGGGGCTTTGAATAAATCGAGATGGAGGAGGAATGTGCGTAGCTGTGTTGGCCTCAGGCGGCTTGGTGCTGCGGTGAGCTGTTAGTAGTAGTAGTAGTAGTAGTACCATTTCAGGGCGTAAACATTTTAAAAACTGTTGATTTCTTCATTTTGTTTGGACTGAGACTGCTGAACTTTGTGTTTTATTTGTGTTTTATATTGATAATAAAGAGAAAAATCAGGGCACTATCTAGGGGGCGGGGCGTATCAAGTGTGTAGAGCTTATTAATATTGTTAGTCGTAAAACAGTATTAGCATTTGGACTTGCGCATAGCTTGGGGGAAAAGGAGAAAAAACCCCTCAAGGGAGGTCTCTTTTTATAAAAAAAAAACTTTTCCGTTAACTTCATGGTCTGTAAGAACGCTAGAGCGTTGGTTTCGAATCCCATCTACAAAATGCTAAGTTTTGTGTATTCCCAAATGCTGGATATTTTATTTATTTTTTTATTTTTTTTAAGTGGTGGTCATAGCAAAGTCGTTCAACAAATATAGCCAGTTGTCTTAGTTTCGGTCGTCATAGTTTCAGATACAAAACTGCCTTGCGGTGCCACAAGGAGTAATCGTTTCAAACCAATGGCTGAAAAATGTTGGGAAAGGAATTATTCGAACGTAAAAACGTAAAAACAAAAAAAAACAAAAAGTTTTACTGTTCTTTTTTTTTAAGCAACAAGAGCGACCAGATCAGAACTAAGTGCTGATTTATGCCATTTTGTACGGCAAAATAGCAAGGTCGGCTCGAACAGGGCCAAAATGCTGTGAATAAAACATTTTTAAATAACTAATCATTTCAGAGCTATCAAACTGCTATTCCCATACCCTGCAGTTTCAGAGGTAGTAGTAACTAAAATGGCGCATTAAACCTTGGATATATTTGCTGCCCTTATAAAATGGGTGGTTATCATAGAATTTATACAAAATGCTAAAGGCTTTATTATATAGCACATATGCACACCAGTTTTTAAGAAGGATGCCATTGGAACTATTGGTCGGAGGGGAGGATTGGGGTACTGAGGCCTCAAAAAATACATTTTCTGCCCAAATTTGCTAATTATTCATGGGAGGTACATCAGGTCAATAAGATGAGGGGCATTTGCCCCCTAGCCTCCTTGCAATTAGAGGATTACGTTTGGGCTAAGCTTGCAACACAATACAAATGGTAAGAACTGTACTGACAACTCCACCAGGGTGATTTTGAGGAAAGGTCCCCCCCCATAATAAAAATGACAGTATTAACAGAAACTGATAGATTTAAAGAAGCAAATTTTTGAAAAAAACAAGCTTTAGAATAAAGAAGAGAGGCTGACGGGGATAGCTGTCCCTTGAAGTTATGATAAATTTGAGTGTATTATAAAGCAAACAAAGAACAAAAGTTTTGTCAAATGAAAGTAAAGAGTAACATTAAAACAGAAATTGACCAGAAATCATCCTATACATAAAGGGTGGCTGACCCCTCTCTCTAAACATCCCACTCTTTAGGATAAAGTTGGGAATTTGTCATGTAGCCTATGCTCTAACGCTAGAACATTATAATGAAAATTTAATCTTTTTTTCACAAGGCTTCGAGAGAGATCAATAAAAAATTTTCATAGCAATTTTTGGAAGTTGCTCATGAAATAAAACGCTAGTATTTGCCAAAGGCTATGTTTGCTGTACCCGGTAGTTATTTCAAATAAAATCTGGCACTGACCAGATTTTAGCATACAAATCATATAGAAGGGAGATGGTGGGGGTGTTTGTGAATGTTGCCAGCTCAAGTTATATATATATATATATATATATATATATATATATATATATATATATATATATATATATATATATATATATATATATATATATATATATACATGTCCCCTAGCCCAAAATGTTACTCCCAGTATGAGATTCACCCCCCTCTGAATATTTAGCTTGGAGTACAGGCCCTAGTCCTATTCAAAACTGTTAGATGAAGTCAACTGAAATTTGATAACCCCACTTCAAGTAATAATTATGCGCCTTTTATATCTTACGGAAAACAGTAAGTAGTATCACGTAAAAGCTAAATATGTCTACCCTATTAGCTAAATTAAATTTAAAAAACATATTTTTCCTACTGAAGTAAGGAGCAACGTTAAAACTTAAAACGAACAGAAATTGCTACGTATATGAAGGGGGCTGCCCTCTCCTCAAAATCTCGCTGCTTACGCTACAGTTTTTTAGTACTTTCAAAAAAGCTTCTTGTTTTTCTTATTTGACGAAACTTGTGTCTCCGGAGTCCTTCTTAAAGCTTTGGGACAAAATTTGAACTTCAGCGTCAAGAGCGAAGTGCTGAGGAGGGGGCAACCCTCTTCATGTACGTAGTAATTTCTGCTCGTTTCAAGTTTTAATGTTGCTCCCTACTGTCAACTGAAAAACTTGTTTTTTTTTAAATTTAATTTCTGATCGTTTTTCAAATAATGCCAGGAAATTTGGGTGTGCCTCCAAGGTGAAATATCCCTCCCCACGGAAATATCCTCTAGAAAATTCAATCACAGTGAAAATATACCCCAGACACTTACCCTTAACATCTTCTCGCGTAAAATTGAGAAAGAAAAGAGAAAGCAAGAAATTAAAAACAATTTTGTATTGGAATTAAGGCAAATTTCCCACTGTAAAATTTCCCCTGAAAAGTTAACCCCTTAAAACTTCCCTCCCCATGGAAAATTCCCCGTGGAAAAACCTCCAGCATAAAATTTGTCCCCCCCCTGCCAAAAATGTATGCATGCTTCCCGTTAACAAATACTATGCGTAAACAATAGACAATTTTTTTTAGCTTAAAGACCTTTCCCTGGGGCGTGGGGGGTCATGTTTTATCAAAAGGCATTTTATTGGGCCTTTCAAATATGATGAAGAAAATGGATATCTCAAAATTTTTATCAGAAAATTTCGAGAAAAAGAAGCGAGGGAGGGGGTCTATTTGCCCTCGAATCTTTTTGGTCACTGAAAAAGAGTACTAGAACTTTTAATTTCTGTTTGAATAGGTCCTCTCCCATTATTCTAGGACCACTGGGTCAATACAATTTTCCCTGGAAAAAACAAAACAAAAAACAAACAAATAAACACGCATCCGTGATCTTTCTTCTGGCAAAAAATAGAAAATTTCACAGTTTTGCAGATAGGAGGTTGAAACCTCTACAATAATGTCTACCATAAGACTTTTAAAGGGTGTTTCCCCCTTTTTTGAAAATAAGGCAAATCTTCTCAGGCTCATAGCCCTTGATGGGTAACGTTAAACTTGATCAAAAATATATATTTGGAATCAGCATAATAAGTCAGTTCTTTTGATATATCTATTGGTATTGAAATTCCATTTTTAGAGTTTCGGTTACTATTGAGCCGTGTCGCTCCTTACTTGCAGCTCGTTACCACGAACTGGTAGATCAATCCATAGTGCGGAAGTTTGCAGACCTGTATCTGTAAGAATTATACCCTTACGGATAACAGAGAGAAAAGTGAATCAATCTATACATTTAATTAAAATGTATTAAATAACTAAATAAATTTCCGCCGATTAAATAAATTTCGGTTACGACACATTCAAAACAAGTTTCAAACAGTTCGTGGTAACGAACTGTAGTAAGGAGCGACCAGGCTCAATAGTAACCAAAACTCTAAAAAATGGAATTTTGATACCAATAGCTACATCAAAAGAATCGAATTTTAATGCTGATTTAAATATATAAGTTTCATCAAGTTTAGTCTTACCCATCAAAAGTTACGAGCCTGAGAAAATTTGCCTTATTTTAGAAAATAGGGGAAAACACCCCCTAAAAGTCATAGAATCTTAACGAAAATCACATCATCAGATTCAGCGTATCAGAGAACCCTATTGTAGAACTTTCAAGCTCCTATCTACAAAAATGTGGAATTTTGTATTTTTTGCCAGAAGGCAGATCACGGATACGTGTTTATTTGTTTGTTTGTTTGTTTGTTTTTTTCCCCAGGGATGATCGTATCGACCCAGTGGTCCTAGAATCTTGCTAGAGGGCTCATTCTAACGGAAATGAAAATTTCTAGTTCCCTTTTTAAGTGACGAAAAAAATTGGAGGGCACCTAGGCCCCCTCCCACGCTAATTATTTTCCCAAAGTCAACGGATCAAAATTCTGAGATAGCCGTTTTTTTCAGCGTAGTCGAAAAACCTTATAACTATGTCTTTGGGGACGACTTACTCCCCTACAGTCCCCGTGGGAGGGGCTACAAGTTACAAACTTTGACCAGTGCTTACATATAGTAATGCTTATTGGGAAGTGTACAGACGTTTTCAGGGGGATTTTTTTGGTTGGGGGAAGGGTTGACAAGAGGGGGATATGTTGGGGGAACTTCCCATCGAGGAATTTGTCATGGGGGAAGAAAATTTCCATGAAGGGAGCGCCGGATTTTCTAGCATTATTAAAAAAAAACAATGAAAAAATAAATATGAAAAGTTTAACCTTATAACTATGTCTTTGGGGACGACCTACTCCCCCAAAGTCCCCGTGGGAGGGGCCACAAGTTACAAACTTTGACCAGTGCTTACATATAGTAGGGCTTATTGAGAAGTGTACAGACGTTTTCAGAGGGATTTTTGGTTGGGGGGAGGGGTTGACAAGAGGGGGATATGTCGGGGGTACTTTCCATCGAGGAATTTGTCATGGGGGAAAAAATTTCCTTGAAGGGAGCGTAGGATTTTCTAGCATTATTTAAAAAAAACAATGAAAAACTAAATATGAAAAGTTTTTTCAACTGGAAGTAGCAGCATTAAAACTTAAAACGAAGAGAAATTATTATGCATATGAGAGGCTCACCTCCTCCTAATACCTCGATCTTTACGCTAAAGTATTTTTAGTAATTTCAGCCATTTATTCTACGGCTTTTGTGATTCAGGGGCTATTTTTAATGAATTGGGACAAAATTTAATCTCTAGTGTAAAGAACGAGGTACTGACGAGGGGGTGAACCCCTCATATATGTAATAAAAACATGAGAATTCAAAAGTTCGTTGCGTAAGCTAATTTATAAGTTACGTTTATCTTTTACTAATAAAAACATTCGGAAAAAATTAAAAGTTCTAGTTGCCTTTTTAAGTAACCAAAAAATCACAGGGCAACTAGGCTTCCTCAACCGTTCCTTTTTTTCTCAAAATCATTCGATCAAAACTATGAGAAAGCCATTTAGCCAAAAAAAAAACTTGCAAATTTCGTGTTAATTATTCCTCTGCGGAGAGCCAAAATCAAAACATGCATTGATTCAAAAACGTTCAGAAATTAAATAAAAAAAACAAGGTTTTTTAGCTGAAAGTAAGGAGCGACATTAAAATTTAAAACGAACAGAAATTACTTCGTATATGAAAGGGGCTGCTTCCTCATCAACGCCCCGCTCTTTACGCTAAAGTTTGACTCTTTCTCTCAACTCTGCTTTTTAAAACAGTAAAAAACTTTAGCGTAAAGAGCTTTAGTTATATACATTCATAGACTTGACCTCAATATCAGAATAGTCTTTGATACAATCCTCTTTAAAAGGTATAAAAAAAGAATAATATAACTATCTACATCTTCCCAAAATTGATTTGTTGTTATTTATATTGTTTGAAGAGAAATTTTATCTACCTTTCAAATAAATAAAGTATACTTCTTTCATCTTGAGAAACAAGCTAGAATTCAAAGCCGAATTTGACACACAGGGTAATTTTATTTCAACTCCAAAGAAGTATCTGAAAAATGAGGCGAATAAAAAAATGTTAGTTATATATAGAGCTATATTAAAAGCTCTTTCATCTGAGAACAGAGTTAATAAAAGCAATTTTAAGGCTTTCTAAATAGAAACGATTCTCGTTTAAGTCCCGAAACATTCGTAAAGCTGAATCACCTTAAGAAAGCTTGTAACATTTGCATGTGTTTCATAAATATTTAAACATATTAGGAATATTTTGAGTGTAAAATGATCAGCAGTAGTCCCTCAAAAAATAAAAATTTATGTCTTCGACCATATAATTTGCTTTAGGATGTTTCGTCTGAAATTTCAGGTATCCATAGAAGATCTATAGTTTTTTATTTAGCTTTTATGTTTATATAAGCAATTCATTCGTTGATCAAATTAAAGAGTACTAATTTTTATTGCTTAACATCGTCGAATTCCCTGTCTTCATATCTTCACCATTCCAAAACTTTCCCAGTTCCAAGGACCAGTTACCAAAAAGTTGATGGAAAATACACTTAAAATAATCATGGAAGAAAATGTGACCACTTCTATGACAGTTTAGCACCAACCACAGGATGCATCCACTCTGAATGCTAATTAAATAAAAAACAAGTTTTTTGAAATGAAAGTAAGGAGCGACATTAAAACTTAAAACGAACAGAAATTACTCCGTATATGAAAGGGGCTTTTCCTCCTCGACACCCCGCTCCTTACGCTAAAGTTTTTTATTGTTTTAAAAAGTAGAGTTGCGGGAAAGAATCAAACTTTAGCGCAAGGAGCGGGGTGTCGAGGAGGAAAAGCCCCTTTCATATACGGAGTAATTTCTGTTCGTTTTAAGTTTTAATGTCGCTCCTTACTTTCATTTCAAAAAACTTGTTTTTTTTATTTAATTTGAGAAAGTTTTTGAATTAATGCATGTCTGATTTTGGCGCTCCGTACATAAATTATTAAAATGAAATTTGCATATTAATTCTTTTTTTGGCTAAATGGCTTTCTCTTAGTTTTGATCAGACGATTTTGAGAAATAAGGGGTGGGGAAGGAGGCCTAGTTGCCCTCCAATTTTTCGGTTACTTAAAAAGGCGACTAGATCTTTTAATTTTCAACAAACGTTTTTATTAGTAAACAAAATACGCAACTTAAGAATTAACTTACGTAACACACTTTTATATTCTTATATTTTTGATTATATATATGAGAGGGTTGGTCCCCTCGTTAATACCTTGCTCTTCACACTAAATCTTGTTTTGTCCCAATTCTTTAAGAATGACCCCTGAATCAGAAAGGCCGTAGAATAAATAGTTGAAATTACTTAAATTTTTTTTTAGCATAAAGAGCGAAGTATTTATCTCCTCCTAAATACCTCGCTCTTTATGCTAAAGTATTTTTAGAACCCCTCATCTGCGTAATAATCTATGTTTGTTTTAAGTTTTAATGCTTCTCCTTACTTTCAACTGAAAAAACTTTTTCATGTTTATATTTTCATTGTTTTTTTTTATAGTAATGCTAGAAAGTCCTGCGCCCTTTTCATTGAATTTTTCTTCCCCCATGAAATATTCCTCCAAGGAAAGATCCTCCCATATAGCCCCCTCCCCTGAACCCCACACCCAAACCAAAAAAATCCCCTTGATAACGTCGGTACACTTCCCAGTAACTATTACTGTGTGTAAACATTGGTCAAAGTTTGTAACTTGCAGCCCCACCACCAGGGACTGTGGGGGGTAAGTCATCCCCAAAGACATAGTTATTATGGTTTTCGACTATGCGGAACAAAACGGCTATCTCAAAATTTTGATCCGTTGACTTTGGGAAAAAAACGAGCGTGGGAGGGGGCCTAGGTGCCCTCCAATTTTTTTGGTCACTTAAAAAGGGAACTAGAACTTTTTATTTCCGTTAGAATGAGCCCTCTTGCAACACTCTAGGACCACTTGGTCGATACGATGACCCCTGGAAAAAAAAAAAAAACAACAACAAATAAACACGCACCCGTGATTTGTCTTCTGGCAAAAATACGAAATTCCACATTTTTGTAGATTGGACCTTGAAATTTTTTCTATAGGGTTTTCTGATACTCTGAATGCGATGGTGCGATTTTCGTTAAGATCCTGTGACTTTTAGGGGGTGTTACCCCCTTTTTTCCAAAATAAGGCAAATTTTCTCAGGCTCGTAACTTTTGATGACAAAGACTAAATTTGATGAAACGTATATATTTAAAATCAGCATAAAAATCCGATTCTTTTGGTATTTCTTTTAGCATCGAAATTCCGTTTTTTAGAGTTTCGTTTACTATTGAGCCGGGTCGCTCCTTACTACAGTTTGTTACCACGAACTGTTTGATTCCCATATTCGGTTAAGTTTCACTCTAATAGTTATGGGAATATTCCAACCCGCTTGGAAGTGCTTCAAGGTGGTGTTCTTTCACCGTATCTTTTCAGTATTTGTATCGCAGTGTGTTATACAAAATTATGCCCTTTCTTTTTTGTAATTTGGTAAATGTCTTTGTATTACATATGCGGATGATATACTTCTAGATCTAGCCGTTCTTGATCTAGCCTCTCGAATTCCGTATCATCTATTTCAAAACATTTCAAAACTGTTGGTCTGTCATTGAATATTGATAAGTGTGAGTACCTAGTCTTTAATGCAAAGTCTATGCCCATTTAAAATCCGCATTCTAACTTCTCCATCCATTGTGTCTCTGATTTGCGGCGGTCAAGCATTCATATTTATTGGAATCTACTAGCTTTTAGGATCAATATTGTACGGCATATTAAAGAAAACTTAAAGCGGGTTATGGTAAAATAGTAGCTAATCGTGGTTATTATTATCGAAAAGCGATTGCATTGCTATACACTAGTTTTTCCGACCATTCAATACTTTTCCTATCTGGTATTTCACCTATCCTGAAAAAAAGACAAGATCTGGCTGAATTGTGTATATTATATTTCCGCTATTGTAAGTTTCTGTTTCATCTACCCCGGTCTTATAGGAAAAAGAAAATAATTCGGTATTTCGGGGCTTCTGACATTATTACTCCTTGCGGAAGTTAGGCTCAAAACTGGAAAAGGATTATATTTTTTCTCTGGGCCCCTTCCACCTCTTAGTCCGTTTATTTTCCCATTAGTTTTCACCTGTTTTCGCTTTATAGTTGTGTTATCTCTTAGCAGTTCTTTCGTTAGTTGAGTTATGGTTGTGGTATATATGTTCTATCGCTCGTATAGTTGCGTTATTTTCAAATTATACTCCATAATAGAGAGGCTCCGAACACCCAGCATTGTATATTAAGCTCTGAATTTGACGTTTTTTTCTAACGTGATCAGATTCGTCCTGCGCCCTGCGCCCTTTTCATTGAATTTTTATTCCTCCATGACATTTTTCTCCAAGGAAAGATCCTCCAACATAGCCCCCTCCCCCCAACCCTACCCCCAAAACCAAAAAATCCCCCTGAAAACGTCTGTACACTTCCCAATAACCATTATTATATGTAAACACTGGTCGAAGTTTGTAACTTGCAGCCCCTCCCCCAGGGACTGTGGGGAGTAAGTCATCCCCAAAGACATAGTTATTATGGTTTTCGACTATGCTGAACAAAATGGCTATTTCAAAATTTTGATCCGTTGACTTTGGGGAAAAAATGAGCGTGGGAGGGGGCCTAGATGCCCTCCAATTTTTTTGGTCACTTAAAAAGGGCACTAGAACTTTTCATTTCCGTTAGAATGAGCCCTCTTGCAACATTCTAGGACCACTTGGTCGATACGATGACCCCTGGGGAAAACCAAAAAAAAACCAAAAAACAAACAAATAAACACGCACCCGTGATTTGTCTTCTGGCAAAAAATGCAAAATTCCACATTTTTGCAGATAGGAGCTTGAAACTTCTACATTAGGGTTCTCTGATACGCTGAATCTGATGGTGTCATTTCCGTTAAGATCCTATGACTTTTAGGGGGTGTTTCCCCCTATTTTCCTAAATAAGGCAAATTTTCGCAGGCTCGTAACTTTTGATGGGTAAGATTAAACTTGATGAAACTTATATATTTAAAATCAGCATTAAAATGCGATTCTTTTGATGTAGCTATTGATATCAAAATTCAATTTTTTAGAGTTTTGGTTACTATTGAGCCGGATCGCTCCTTGCTACAGTTCGTTACCACGAACTGTTTGATTGATTTACTGCACAAAGTGTTGAAAATGTTAAAAAAACATGTTCATTATTTTGATGTTAATCTAGATGAAACACATGTCACGGCCTATATATATATATATATATATATATATATATATATATATATATATATATATATATATATATATATATATATATATATATATATATATATATATATATATATTCGTGTATATATTCGATCAAAGAAAATGTGTTTTTGGACTTTTTAGCATTAAGTAAGTCACAGTGCCCTCTGCCCCCTCCCTACCCCAATAAATGCAGGATCAATTGGTGCTATTCAATGCTACTTAATTGGTAAGGATAGTAGAGCCCATCAATCGTGGTTAAAAATAGAGCAAAGCTTTTTTTTACAGGCAACAATGGCACAGTCATTGGTTATATGTATACTGCTGGCGTTATTTACCTCAAGTTTCGCCCTACCAAAACCAAGTCATAACAAGGATTTTAGTTCAAAAAGAGTAAAGAGAGATAATGGTAAGTTGAATCTAAACATTCAACTTTTAAGTGTTTTGTTATGCTATGCTAACCATGTATGTTGGCCCATATGCATGAGCTACTAGATGTGTGCATGTGTGTGCAGCTAAACAACCGATTGACTTATCTATGCTTCACTATGACCAGAGATCGCGGGGATTGACTTTGGGTGTATCCTTATATGAAGTCATCACATATATTCCAAATTTAGTCTGAATCTAAAACTAAATCCAATTTAGCTAGAAGTTCTATGGTTTGATTATTCAATGCATAGATGTACACATCAAAAATATAAGAGGAGGCGGTGTTTGAAGAAAAACTGGTGATTCTAATAAAACATGAACTTTGCATTTTTTTTTAACAAACTTACAGTGGGAAACATCTTTGGACGACTATTTGTAGAGAGAGGGGCCCACTGTATGCAGGCTGGATACAAATTAAAATATTCATCAAATCTAACTTACATTTCACTATTTAATGAGGTTCTAATTTCTCTAATACTACAAATAGAATATACGATTTTAATAATATCTGTCGGCTTTTAAAGTAAGAACAGGAAAGAATAAGGAATAGAAAAGGAATAAAAAACACCAAATTGGCAAGTTTGCACGGTAAATCATTTACTGATCTTAGCGGCCACTGCGACTAGGGTATTCTTAGTAAAAAGAAAAACTGCAAGTGAATTATCAAGTAGGAAAAATGATCGTAGAACAGATTTGTGATGTGTGAATAAGACAATCTTTGATTGATCTGCAGCCAAATTAGAAGCTAGAAAAGTATTTTCAAGTACATGTCTCTATCTCTTTTCCCCACAGGGACATTGAATTCTCAGGAAGTAGAGAACTTCTGCAATAGGTGAATGAAACTTCCGGTGGAGGCTTTGGAATCCAAATTAGAATTCAGACAATGGTTTTCTAGCTCAAACTCCACTACTTCCTTGATCAAACCTTTACATTCCTTACTTTTATTTCCTTACTTCCTTCTACTCCTCTACTTCCTTATTTCAATGAAATTTGGTCTAAACTTTCAAAGAACAAATAAAATTCGATTTAAACTTGACTCTTTTTATGGGATCCAGCATACAGAGGCCAACAGTCCCACATGGTCAGACACTAATCCAGGCTCTTTTTTCAAAGTCAAAATACTCGTTTGGTATATAAAACATATTTCCATGCCCTACTTTGGGCTACAGATGTAGTCTTGAATGATTCAAGCCTTAGTGGGCTACTTCCCAATTTTGCTAATAGCCTTTATTCTCCGCTTTTAACATAAATTTCAGATAGAAAAAAGGAAAAAGTAATAAGGAAAGAATCTGAAAATCGTTTCATCCATAAACAGAAAAAAAACATGTCAAAATATATAGTATTTTTCTTGGACATGCTTAGAAATTTCCTCAGTGATTTTTTTGTTTGCTCAGCCAATTTGTTTGTTTATATAGTTACCCACTCCGTAGTATTTTAGATCTTTTCTTTACTTGGATATTACCAAGAGATGAAGAGCCTTCCGACTAAAAGGAATTATTGCATTTCCAGAGAGACCTAAACCTGGCATTTTTGAAAACTGTCTTATGAATGTAATTATTTGACTTTGTCACGTCTTTCCCAAAGGACTTTCTTTAATAGTTTCTTCCGTAAAGGTTGGAGTTCCCTGGAAAACAAAGTACATGGGAGAATTCTGGGAATCCTACGATGATTTTTAGTGACAGGGCTCGAATACAAATGCCTAAAGTTGAGAAAAATTGGCATATTGCTTCGTTCTTTTCCATTTCATGTTTTCTTAAAAAAGAAAATATTTTACATATTAAAATCCATGTATGTGCAAAACAACCCCTCATAAGCCCTAAGGCCTAGACTAATCAACTCAGAGACTCACTTGACTTTTCCCAAAGTCAAGTGTTCCCTCACATAGGTCGCGAAAAAAAAGATCAAAATTACTGCCTGAGCTTGGAAATCGCATCATCTGGTACACAACTCAACCTAGAAACATCTTACGCGAATACAGTTCTGCCTCTCAGTGTCAGTTCTAGGGAAGGGAAATTGACATATGATGTGGATACGAAGGAAAGGAGGCCCATTGATATTCAGCCTCACAGTGTCAGTTCTAGGGGAGACGAATTGACATATGAAGTGGATACGGAGGGAAGGAGGCCCATTAATTTTAATTTAAGTTAGGTAATTCCCATTTTTCAAACCACTATCTAAATTAATCTTAAACTAGCTCTTGCGTTAGTTTTAAATTGAGAAGCTCCCAACTTTTTAAGTACACCCTGATTACCATGTACATATGCTGCCATTTTACAAAATTTTGAAGGTAGCTTTCTCTGTTAAAATAAGGAAAAGGGGTCATCACTACTTAACGGGACAATATAGATTCTCCTTTCCCATTCTTTTTTGCAAAACCAACCCTGTAGTAACTCCAGAACCAAACATCCACAAACACTACCACAAACGCAGCTCTTAACACTTCTTTTTAATTCATTTAAATGAGGTTTTTTCCAAAAACACAAATAACAGGAACAAACGTGTACACTGAGAGCCAACAGAGAGTTATGCTCGTATAAAAGGATCCTTGAATGTCAATTAGCCTTGGGTCCAGTGCTCAAAAAAGTATTTAAGTATAAGTACCAAGTACTCAGACAAAATTGTAATTAAGTATCAGTACTAAGTAATCGAAGTGTATTGTACTTAAGTACGGAAGTACAAAACTTGAAGGCTTTTCTTGCATGATAAAGAATATGGTTGGGTCGTCAGGAAAGAAACTGATATTAGTTGTTCAATTATTGGCAGTGGAAAAGTGAAAAGGAACTCCATTCTAGTACCAACAGGGCTATATCCAGGAGATTACCAGTTTTGAACCCCCTCCCCTAAAAAGCTTCTCCGACTTGCAAATTCATCTAGAAAATGCCCTAATCTTACCTGGGGATGTTAGAAAAAGTCCATTAGAGGGTGATTTTTTTGTAGCCCCCCTCCCCAGATAAATCTTTTTCGGTAAAACCCCTCCCGAACGATGATCCTGGATACGGCCTTGAGTACCACTCACAACAACTCAGCCTCAACCATATGAGAACTTTTATAGCAAACAAAACACCCAAAATTGGCGTCTCATTCATTATAATAATATAAACTGTCTAATAATTATTCCAGCATAGACTTTCATACCGGCTTCATTTTTTAGAGAGAGAAGGATTTATTGGCAAAACATATAAACAAAACATTATTGCTAATTCCCCTAAAAAGCAAAGCTCGTCTGTGTGGGAAGTAAAGAAAATAAAATCCTTAAAACAAAAAGAACACTTCGCCATCGACACCACTAATACCTCCATACTAAACAAAAAATACAAAAGAATATCATAGATTATACATTTCCCCCGGGAACATCATATCAACAAAACCCCCACAATAAATAAATCAAGACTCATATTCAGCAAAAAAAAAGTTTATTAATGTTTTTTCTAAATATATTGGGGACTCCAATAATCTTAATATCACTAGTTAAATTATTCCATTTCTGTGTGCCTCTATAAAAAAACAGATAAACATGAACGGGAAGAAATACCTGTTAGTGCATAGAAGTCAACACTACTCCTTGTATTGTGAGAATGAACAGCAGACCTAATGGACAACAAATCGCCAAAACAATGTGGCTGAATATCCTGCTGCAGTCCAAGAATAAACCACAATTTGTTGAATTCACGAAGGGCAATAGCCGGCAAAATTTTCAAAGTTGGGTAAAATAATTTCTAGAACACACTTGCGTGGAGACATGCCGGCTAAAATCCTTACTGCTTGATTTTGTATAGGCTACCTCTTATTGCTTTTAAAATAGAAGAAAAAGTAGAGAGCCGAATACTCCAAACTATAAAGCATATATTGTTGTATTAAAGGAAAATAAAGATGGTGAAGGATAGACTTAGGAAGAAAATGTTGGGAGTTTCTTCATTATACCTAGTTTTCTTGCTAGAATTTTGCTAGTTAAAGTTACATGTTTCTTAAAAGACAAACAATTTTAGAGTTTAGTCTATTACAATCCTGAGGTATTTTAATGACGCAGTCCGTTTTTTAGCACCATTGGACATATCTAATTCCTTGATCCATGGGTAAAAGTCCGGTGATTACAAGAAAATAATAAAGTTGGACTTAACTATGTTAAACCTTAGTTTATTTACCCTCAGCCGTGATACAATTCTATTAGCTGATTCTTTCATGGAAACCTGCAGCAGAGAAGAATAATTTAATTAGACATATTGATAACGATCACTTAAAAAACTTCTTAAGAAATTTAAAGATTTTCCCCTCAAACCATACACCTCACACTTCTGAAGTAGAAGTTCATCGAAAGCTTTCATCAGATCTAAAAATACAGCACCTACTTTAAAACCCTTATCTAATACATCATTAATAATGACTGTGAAATAAATCATCGCCTATTTTGCTGTCCTTTTTCGACGGAACCCAAGTTGTTTCTCTACCAGTAACTTATGATCCTCTAAAAACTCATCATTCTAATGCTAAAACACTTCTTTAAAACACGGGAAATGATGAGTAAAATAAGTATCGGTCTTTAGTTTCCTGGGCGATTTTGAATACTACCCTCATGAATTGGGGTTACAAGGCCAACCTTAAAACAATCTGGGAATTCCCTGACAAAAACACTCATTAATTAATCCAGATAAGACTTCAGACATAAGAGGGAAAATACATTTAAGTGTTTATGAAGTAATTTGATTGCTTCCAGATGAATTACTACGCAAACCAAAATAATTTTTTTTTAATTTAATCAACTCTTACAAGTCGAAGCTGAAGAGATTCATCAATTGGGTCCCTCAGTAAGGACTTGAGCGGAGAATCAGTACTATCAGGTACAACTTACATAGCTAGATTCATACCATTATTGGAAAAAAAACTCTAAAATTCATTGTAAATATCATTTTCAAACTTCTAAGTCTCTCCCATTGTACTAATCAATTAGTCAGGTACACTATTTATTTTTAATCCAATCCCTTCTTTAATTAGTCCCCAGGTTTTCTCAGGGCATCCTTCTACCTCCTTAAACTTTTCCCCAAATATTTATTTTTTTTATTTCTTAAAGATGCATTCAACCTATTTCTATAAATTTTATATAATTGCTTATTTTCTTGAGTCGAGTTAGTTATTTGAGCTCTAAACAATTTATCTCTTACGTTTATTTGCTTCAAAATAACAGAACTAATCCAAATTTTTTTACTTGAATGTTTTCCATTGAACGGTTAAAATGTGACCACTTGACTTATCAAACTCTACAACTTCATCCATCTTCATAAAATAGAACAAACCTTGAATTTGCCTTCTGAACTTCGCCTGGAACTTCATACCAATCTACCTTTTCTATATCATTTTTAAGTTTTAACCATCGCATTTTGGTTGATCTCTGGAGTTCTTGATTTTTGCCTTCAACCTCTTTGTTGCAGTCCTAAATCTAGCTGAAACTCTAAAGTGGTTGGAAACATCGTTGATAAGGACCCTGGGAAGATTCAAGGGCGCATTAGAAAGGATATTATCCAGAAGCTTATCTGTCGTTCCCGCAATCTTTATAGGGATATTTAAGCAAGGATGAAACCCACCAGAGAGACTTCTATTAATAAATTCAGTGCTAGTAGATGACTGACCTATAAGGTCAATATTAAAATCACCAACAATAAAACATAGCATAGAGTTAACCTGGAGTTTTATGGATTGTTCTTCAACTAGGTCCATAGAGTCACGGAGCAGGCTCTGTGGAGGTTTATAAGCTGCAACAATACAAAAGTTCAAATTCTCTCTAGCAATATGCAGATCAAAACACTCGCAAACTTTCTCTCTGCATACTGTAAGATCTTTTCTTATTGAAGTCTTATGCTCAGCCTGAATATAAGCTACTATGCCTCCGTGTTGGTGATACTCTCGATTGTAGCCAGGGTTATCTAGTAAGTGCTAAATTATGCGCAGAATTCAGTCCCTGACAATTAAAATGGAAAATGTTAAGGTAAAGCAGCCCTCATCACAATACAAAGGTATTCTTTTTAAAAATATACCTTGGTGGTTAATTTTGGAAAATCTCAGTAGCATTAATATCTAAATTTCTATTTATCATTTCATTAAACTGGCTGGAAAAGTCAACCCTTCGACTTTCAAGTTTCATGACATTACTGTTCTCAGGAGCAAACAATATCTCTAACCATTATCAATGAAAGTTAATAGATGTGATGGTATAAGGTGGCGACGGCGAAAAAAATCATTATCAATTAAATATATATCTAGACTTAAATAAATACAAAAAAAATGACAAAATATATCCCGTCAAAGCAGACATAGAATTTAAAAAAAGTATTAACGAAAGCTTTATGGCACAAAGCAAAACCATTCAAAAGACATCAGCCTGCTACCATCCACTCAAAGAATTTTTCCATTACCAAAAATTTAAAATTCTTTAATCACATATAAAAAGCACATTAACCCAAACATTTCAAATTCATCTTTATCAGCATTTCTTTATCTATTTGATTAAACCAAGTGAAAAAAGTTAATGTCACCAAGTGACATTAATCAATAAGTAAACTAAACACATTCAATAAAACACTCAATTTCTTAGCACATCTGGAAGCTGTGTGGAAGCTTATGTGCTAGTTCCTTAATCCATTCGTCACACGTAAATATTACTTTAATACCACCCAGACGTTCAAACTGAAGATATGGCGGAAGTGTGTTTTATACCCATGAAATGATACCCATCGATTTAAGACATATTTTTTTTCATATATTTTTTTTCTTGCCTTTCTCACAGAAAATGGGGCATCATCATTCACATAAATGTTTACCTGGTTTGCTATCTTTCTTCCTTTAAGCTTCTTCCCTTTTTAAAGTATTTTAATCTTGTTTATAGGGTTTTTTACATTAACCTTAGAATATTCCTTATCTTTTTTTTTATTATAATGATTCCGTTCTTGAGTTTTGTTTAAAAAAAGGTTTGTATTTTCAAATAGTCTTTTATCACCTTATATCTGAGTGTCGCATCTGAACGTCGCATTGAGCATTGCTTACGTTGGTGTTTTAAGATGAATAAAGAAAATGAAGCTCGATTCTGTTTTCTCGGATGCATCACCAATCAGAATACTTAATTGATGGCGTTAACGCGTAAATAAAGATATGGAAGTCAAAATGAACAAAATATTAGCTTTACGTGGCTGTTTTATTAAATTCGGATGTAGTGAGGCAGCATTGCTTATCACACCGATGTGAACAATTACATTTACTTAAAAAGCCTAAGTTCAGTCTTCATTGACAGATTCTTGCACCAGATTCACGAATCTGGACCAATGAATACCGATCATTTTTTGACAGATTCACAGAACCGTCAACAGATGACTGGTCTTCATTGGTCCGGACTCCGGAATCTGGCGTCAGAATCTGTC
The DNA here is from genome assembly GCF_032884065.1 of Artemia franciscana. Classification (NCBI taxonomy): domain Eukaryota; kingdom Metazoa; phylum Arthropoda; class Branchiopoda; order Anostraca; family Artemiidae; genus Artemia; species Artemia franciscana. The sequence continues at coordinate 47,575,565 of NC_088864.1, read as the reverse complement.
ATTGAAGACTGAACTCAAATCATGAAAACTTCGTCTAAACAGTTGCCATAGCACTATGATCAATAGCATAGTCTAATATCCCACTACTTTGAAAAAAGATCTGTGAAAAAAAGTCCTTATTTTAATTAGGAGTCAAGACATCTTTGTCTACTACTGGTAGTAAAATCCTCTCGAACTTAGCATCTTGTAATCGGTCTCTTTTTGCAGTCAATACATCTCCTAGAATGGAATATAGGCGTTCAACAGGTGCAGATGATGGGAGAGGGCTATTAAATTTCTTAAGCAGTTTTCCAATTTTCGGATAGTCTTTCAGAGAATCAAGGGCTCTTCTCTTGGCTCGAAGAAATCTGAAGAATTCAGCTTTGAGACTGGAGTCTATATTTACTTCTTGATCACTGACAGTATCATCATCTTCCATAGACGAAAATAAATCATTAGTCTCATTTGTACCAGACTCCTCAGTACCTTCAGCCAGCTCATCGCTGGAGACGAGCATGATCACTTTTTTCATTTCTAAGTTCGCTATGTCTTTTATTCGGTTTTTTGGCCTTGAAAGGCTGGAGTCAAGTATAGTAATTTAAAACTTGGGTGAGCGCAAGTAGCTATGCCTAGTTCACTGAAGGCTCTCCCTTCCCATACCATTGAGAAAAAATGCGAGAGGCGTTCGTACAAACCACTCTAAATGGCCTTTACTAATGACAAAGCATGCTTGAGAATATGGATATTCTGAAGTCCTTTTAGTTTAGTCTCTAAAACATAAAGTACCGGCAAAACAGCACCAAGTTAGAAATTTGTTTCGCCCTGCCAAAAATCTAAGGCTTGGCACAATAGATCTGTAATAAGCACATACTTCTTAAGCAGATCCCTATCCATCGGCTTCAACTTCGAAAGTTTCAGTTCATCACAGGACCTGGATAACTTTTCCGCATCAGATATGTCTGCAACACAATTTTCTGCACCATAGAGAGTTCCAGTATGTAGCATTTGGTACGGCTGGGTGCTTTCAAGTAGTTTCCAAAAGTTTGTCGGCAGCTTTTGTGCTATGATTTGTCGCATTTCATATGCTCTGGCATTTGGACTTGGCGGATTGATTAAGTCTTTGAAATGAAACTTTAACAATTGCTCGCCCACCATTTTTTTGCGCAATCAGGTTCAGTGAATAAATGCAGCATCTCAAATTCTCTGGGAGAGAAAAATTTAAAAACCATTATTTATTACAAATAAATAATATTACACTTATATTTATATCAAAAATAACAATATTTCTAATAATGTTGCATTAAAATTTATTATAGATGTTCTTCATTTATAGTAAGCTCAACATTTTGAAATTTGTTCTAATTTCTAAACGACTTTAGAGAAGTTCAAGACAAAAATGTACTCGGTACTTAAGCACTGATAAGTACACGAAAAATGTATTTAAATATGTACTTAAAGTACTCTTCAAAAAATATTTAAAGTATGCATTTAAGTGTTTGGAACTGTACTTAAGTACATACTTAAGAACATATATTTAAGTATCGACCGATGTCAATGCAGTAATATTCGGTGTTACGCTGAAACAAAAAGTAACATTTAGAGGAGAAAGGGACAGAGGAAATTAACCCGGTGCCATAAAGCGATAGCAACATAGTCCTGAAATGGAATGGAAACTAAGACAGCCAAAGTTATATCTTCTATTATTTTTTTCTTTAACAGTCTACGACGAGTCAAAGCCTTGAATTTATAATTTCATCCAAACTTACTACTATAAAAGAAATTTAGTACTTTATCGAAAATCTAGTTCTATCACTTTTCACTCAATGGAATTAATGGATTGCAAAACAAATAGAATAATAAAAGTTAATTAAAGGGGGAAAAGAAGATAATAATTGTAAAATCAGTTTGTTGGACTCGTATTTTAGAAATGCCTAAGTGATAAATAAACGAAATTCAGATTTAGGTTTCTGCAAAATCATTCTGTATCAAATAGCATTGTATTCACGAATCGAACAACTGCAAAAGAAAAAATAAAGATCATTCGATGTAAACAGGTTGGATTTTCCGCCGGTTTTATACGCTGAGCATTGCAATGATTACAAAAAGATAATAGCTCATCAGGACAAAACTTTGTCTTACTAAGGTATTTGGACCTACATAATCAAGGGAAAAACCATTGGTTTACCTATTTTGTTACATCCTTCAGACCAAACGAATCAGCAATGAAGGAGTTTTAGCTTCTACAAACACAATTGTGTTATTGCAAACCTATTCGTTAATGGGAAAGACAAATCAAGAAACCATCAGTATGTGTAATGATAACTGTGACCCTAATACTGACTGCTTGGGAGACTCCAGTATTACACGACAATTTAGTCTGTTACAGACTAATTTTGTGACTAATTCAGCAGGATTCAAGAAGATCAAACATTGTTCCTCCAATTCCAGCATTAATCTTTTTTTCTAACAAAATAGAAACGTTCAGAATATCAAGTTTATTATTTTAAATTTATGATTGGAGCATGATTACCAATGTCCAATGAATTAGTAATAGTTTAAGTAAAACGGTTGCATTCGCTTGTTTAGTTTTTTTGCTAAATATTTTTGTGGTTTTTGTGTTTTTGCTTTCGGTTTTTGCTAAAATAATCTTTAAATAAATTGCTATTCTGTTCAGTTTTAGCTAAGTAAAAAAACTAGATTTTGCTGAATATTTTTTTTGTCTAAATAATACACAGTTCTTTTTAAATATCGTAAGTAAAATCTATGACAAGGGAGACGCAGTAGCAATCTTTCGATAATGTTAATGTTATCCGTCTTAAATAATGGAATAAGCCATGCATTCTTCCAACTAGTAGGAAAGATACCTTTACTAAAGTGTGATTTAAACTAATTAAATATCCCCTTTATGAATCTAGCATAGTTTCTTGGAATTCTCTGAAATTAATCGAGTAAACACCTTATTGGTATTTTCTAATCCATCAAAGTAATCTGTATAATAATATTTACAAAAATAAAATCAAGAGTAACCACTATCCCGAATGGCATCAGAATCAGTCCTTGGAAAATTGTTATTGAAGGCGCAATTTACATATTCTAATTAAAATTATTGTAAAAGTTATGGTTTAATAGCGTAGAAAAAGCTGAGACAGAAAGTCCGAGTTTCCGTCCATACATCACGTTAGATGTGTTCACGGTTTGAAGGATATTATCAAAGATAGTGTAACATGTAAAATATTTAGTTATAGAGTTTACACTTAGAAATTGAACAACAGTCCGTATAATATGTGTTGTAAATATTTTTTACTATCTACAGAGATAACAGTTCGTATAATATGTGTTGTAAATGTTATATACTGTCTACAGAGACGATAGAGCTGGAATTTTTTTTTACAAAGCTTGATTATGTACGCGCACATAGTGAATGACATTTGTTCACGATTATTCATGCACACTTTTCATCTTCTGCTCACCGATTCATAATAAGAAGGCTCTTTCGGAGGAGTTTTTTTTTGAGGGGGAGGGCATATATGTACAGTGATGAAAGATAGACAAATATTTTGTGAATTATGGAGGTAATCGTAAAATTACGAGAAATTATGAGATTTTGGCAGGGGTGGATTCAGGGGGGCCAGGGGCCATAGGCCCCCAAGATTTTTCTGGCGCCCTCATTCGCATTCCGTTCTTTTTTCTTTTTTACTCTTTTTTTAAGTAAACTTGTCAATTTGATCAATTACTCGTAGGGGGTTTACCCAATTAACAACAAAAAACAAAGCTTTCCTATGAATGTAAAGAGCAAAGTTGGAACAAAAATTATTTTTCTTCAGCCGGTTCAGTATCTATCTGCAAAATTGGCATAAAAATCTTTAATTGTTGCAAAAAATTTTTTGCAATCATGGAACTTTCCCCTATTTTACGAACATGGAAACACATGTTGAAAAGGAATTAGTTTTTCTTTATGTTAAACGTTCGATAAACGTTCAGTAGCACAGGAAGTTACAGCTATTTGTCTATTCACAATGACAGATTGAAAAGTAGCTTTTTAGCTAAAAGTTCAAAATAGATAAAATTAAAAAATCTGGACAAGAGCATAGAATAGATAAGAGACGAAGACTGATGGCTGAATGTGCAAGGGGATTGAAGGATATTTCTGGATATTTTGGTAAAATATCCGAAAATACCCGGAAATCAAAATGTAAGTTTTGACTAATAATAAACCCTCTCCACCCTCAAAAAATCCTCAATTTTACTTTTGTTACTAATTAAATAGCGAATGGTCCAATAGGGCTTTCGTGTGAATAAATATATCTATCTATTTATTTTAACTATATAGCTAATTCGGTTGAAATTAGATGAATAAATGATTTGAAATCAATTAAGACCAGGAACAGATCCATAAGGTCGGAGGGCGTGATCCTCCTCCCAAGACGATTCTGGTACACTTATTCCGTTCTTTTTTCTTTTTTAATCTCTTTTAAAATGAACTTGTTAATTTGGTGCCCATCTTGAGTCACATTGGCACCCTTAGTGCAGTGGCCCCCGCGCCTAAGATTTTTCTCTTGATCTGTTAGAGATTCAGACATGAAACTGCTCGCACGATCAGTTTACGAATCATTTCGTTATAAAATTATAAGACAAATCTCGTTTTTAGGAGAAATTAATCATATAATTAAACTTGTTACCTATATCTTCATCTTCAGATTGTGTTTTCTTTTTTTCTTTTTTGACATATTTTTTTTATTCTCTTTCTTAAGAGCCCGTCGATTTAGGGTACGGTTTCTGGGCGTTAATGATGGGAATACGACAAGGCAACTTACAACATTAATTTATGTTAAGGAGTAAGTTTTTTAAACTGTCCCTGCCCACTCCCACTAAAAAAATCCTAGAAAATCCACTAAAAAATTAGATAAATGAGAGAGTTAAAAGTAATTTAGGCCAGGAACAGATCCACGGAGTCTGAGGAGGTGACCCTTCCCCCAAGATATTTATGGCACCCTTACTCCGTTTTTTTAATCTTTTATAAAATAAACTTGTCAATTTGGTGCCCATCTTGAGTCACATTGATCCAGCCCCCCCCCCCCAAGATTTTTTGTAAATCCACTCCTGGATTTTGGGGTGGAATCGGTATGGATTTCTCCTTATTAGCACCTGGGGCAAATATCCAATTAAGGAAACGTCCTTAAATAGCCAGTATATGTTACAAAATTATCGGTTTAGATATGGTATATTCGTCCAGTACCACCAGCATGCTGTTCTGACTGCGTAGATTTCTTTTTTACGCGTTTCTCAGTGTTAGAAACTATACATGTAATACAAAAGCCTAAAAAAATCGTAGCAAAAGAAGAAGAATGTGTTTTAGATCAATTTAGAAACGCAAAGAATAGGCAAATAACACATAAAAGCACCGAAATATGTGGTTAAGTTACGTCGTATTGGGTTGCCTGGTGGATCATTTGTCTGACAACAAATGTAATAAAGCTATGGTAAGTAGTGGGGGCCAAGTGGTTGAATTTTTTGCAGGATCAGTTGTGTTGGGCTGAGCTCATAGGGCATGGAATTTTGTGCTAATTAGTTGTTTTGGTGTTGAGTTGCTTGAAGCTGGGCTGCCTAGGGTGAGTTTCCAATGGTCGAGCCACGTGGGTAGCTAGATTTTGGGTTTGAGTAGTTTGAGATGAAGCAGCTTGAGGTTGTTTGTTTGGGAACATAAGAATAAAATCCGAGAAAAGTGTTAAAAGCCGAACCTATGACGGTATTAAAAAAGGATCAAACTATCAGCCAAACTTACTTACTTAATTACTTACTAAATAATTACTTAATTGACTCACTTAATTAAATGCAAGCTACCCAGTTTGTGTTAGTCAGATGTACCCAAATAAAAAACCCAAATATAAAACTGAAAGGGTTTCCAAGAAAGACAATAGTATATAAACGTATAGACTGAACACGTAAGATTATTTGATAGCCATAAAGACGTACATTAAACGAGCATGGTTCAAGAAAATGAACACCAATTTTACTCGAGGAAAGTTTTAATCATAATATTAATATTCAGTTTAGGTATCCCTAAAAACTTTTATAAGATCCCCAATTACCATTGTATGCCAAGTGCATATAAATTGAGTTATTATTATCTTGACTCAAGGGAGATGTATTAAGTGCAGCCGTGCAAGAACGTTTCCTAATTGCTTCTAAAAAGGCTATCTTTCTGGGGATTAAGAACAAAACAGGGCAAAGATAGTCTCAGATACACTGAAAGTTTCTTGGAAAGAGATGTACCCCCCAATTTCTCAGTAATCACGGTACCAATCTAGTCAGGTCCACAAAACCAAAGAACGTTTCTGGTGTAAGGAAGATATCTAGATTTTGTTCTCAGAAAGTCTAATAGGAAATTTATTACAGTTGCATGAGTAAACTGATAGTGAAGTTTAGTGAATTGAGACATCTGGTGCTAATTAAACTGCGATTATTTTTTAGAGGAATAATTCATAGAGTAATTTAGAAAAAAGTAGAGATAACACCCTTTCTTTTGAAAGGATATGATATTTGAAATTAGTATGTTATTCCTCAATATCGTCCAATATTTGTTCGGTGGCAAAACTATGCTTTCATTTCTATCTGAAATTTGTTTGATTTTGTCAATTGAAAGATATTATTGTTGTTCACAATATAATTTTTAAAAACGAGGAGAAAACAGTTTTGTTTTTAGTTTTTTAACTATTAGTAGTGGTATTATATCACGCTATCTTCGCATTTTGCATGGAGTTAAAACTATCTTAAGACAACTCTGCTATTCTGACTCAGAGGGTAATATGTTCTGCGACCTAGATTTTAGAGAAGATAAAACAAAAAAAAGTTTTTGGTCTATTGAGTACTCTGCACTTCTGCAAGTGTTGCAATTTTTCCAAATTTTATCCATATTCTAATTTTGGAAAACTGTTATTTCTAAAAAAGTTCGGAACCAGATCAAATGCAGAAAGAAACTGGACTAATCAATGTGGTAGGACTGTTTTAAGGAAGTTACTTTTTAAGGAAGATAGTATCAACGAGGATTATTAAAGATGTTAGCTTAAACACTTTTTTGCTCCTTGTTTATTTTTCGTTATCAACTTCGTTTCCAGGATTTTTCAGTCATAAAAGTTCCCAGTCCATATTTTGAAGAGCAATTATATTAATCGAAGTCAAAAGAAAATTTGCTAAGCTGAGATTGCATTTACAATTATGCCAATTCCTTTTAAATCTGATTCTAAATGACTTTAAGGTCTGGTTCAACCTCAGCCCCTAAATTACTGTTCAGCCATTCGAAATAAGAACTCAGTAGGGCCTACCAGACCACAAAACACATTGTAGAGAATATGCTGCGATTTCGGCTAACTATCAAACAAGAGATGTATGAACAGAAAAGCCATTCCTTGTCCCCTCTTTTACTAACATTAATTTTTTTTACTTTTTTTTAGTCGGATTTTTAGTGCATGTGCATAATATTTTAGACTAGAACCATAATAATCTCTAGAGGATAAGGCCTTGTAAAGTTTTTTTTTCTATTTCGATTCATTTTATCACATGTGATTTCTTGGTGTGAAATTACGCTCAACTCTATAACAGCCAAGATATCATATTTTGCCGCTTTGGAGGGTGAATAGAGGGAAAAAATACTCTAGAACTTGTAATCTTAAATTGAAACAATCCCATATCAAGTTTCTAGAATCATCTGTCTGACAGAAGTGGAGAAAAAAGGAAGACACATTGCCTTTTACTGAGTCTCCAAGCCTAGTACGTTGGCTTGGACTGTATCTCATTTTTTGTTTCGATAGTTCTGAATGGTTATAGAGAAAAGTTTCAAAACAGCCTGACAATATCGATAGGTCGTAAACTTAACATTGGAAAGAAAGTAAAATTGGCATTAATTTCAGGCAACCAGTATTTAGATGCTGTTGATGTTACGTCTCAACCAAGTCTGCGAGCTCCTGGTATGATTGACGATTTGCTCATATCAGATGGACTTCGAGGTTAGTAAACAGAGTTCGTGTATGTTTTTTTTTTTTTTTTTTTTTTTTTTTTTTTTTTTACCGTGAATTTCTGCAATGTCTTTTTTCAGTAGGACTTTTAGTGCATGTGCATAATACCATCTTACATTGATTATTTTACATTGATATTTAATTATACGTATTTTCACTTAAATTTACGCAAATCTTTTGAGAAAAAATATTTATTCTTGGTAGCCGCCAATATTTATCATAGAAATGATGCAAGTGTGAAGTGTCAACTTTGCATTTCATTTTCTTTTTCTACACTAGTATTTCCTCCAATGCAACACGCCAAATAACCAAAGTTAACGGCATAATCAATTATGCCGTTATTTTGCCTTATTTTGCAAAATATGATTGCGAGCTTACCTAAGTACTGAAGTAAAGCCACTGTGGAAAGAGTATTTTTGTTTTATAACACCCCCGTTGATTGATGAAAGAAGTGAGCCTGTCAAGTAAATTTTACAGTGCCCATTTAACTATAATCTAACTTCCATTCAGTTTTATAAACACTTTACTGTGAGAAAAAACTTACTAAACCCCAGTCAACTGCCACCAATGGAACCACAATAAGTTCCCTTGTGTTGTAAAAAAAGATTTTTGAACTCATTAAAATTTTTACTTCTTTTCTAGAAGTCTATCACAGAGCACTTTCAACTTTTAATATTTTTTCTCTAAGGGTGCTTAATCTTTCTGGACTATTTTGCGATAAACTAAGATTATATTCAAGGCAAACTGAAACATTTGGTGGTAATTAAACTGTGATAAATTTTTAGGACTGCTCTAATTTCAATATTGATGTCTCGATAGATTAGAAAAATAAATGTGAAGTGATTAATACCCTATTAATCGTAAAAAGGGTAGATTTTCTCTCATGGGAATTGACGTGTTTCATACGAAAAAAGATACTATTTCGCTCAGAAATGATTTAATGATTTAATGAATTGAATCTGAAAAACCCAGGAAAACCATTAAACAAAATATATTATTTTAATATTATTTTATTTTATTATTTTAAATAATTAAGGCTTTTACTGGTAATTAGTTCACCAAGTTTTATTTACCCCAGTCCTCAGCTTCACAACATTGAGGTAAAAATAACATGCTCATGGTAAAAAAAACTCAAGAAGCCAAATCAGTTGAAAAAAATAATCTAAATGGAATAAATTTATGCTGTTCTGCCGATTCCAAATATGTAATGCTTATCAATATTAGAGTTATTCGGAGACTTCTGTCATGTTAGAAGAAGGAAACAGTTTTTAACAAAATATTCTTATTTATCTTATTCCGTTGTTGCTGAGACCTCTAATATGTCCAGTGGCACTTTATTTTGTTTTGGACGTCAGGGGGGATGGGTAGGCTACTTGCCAGAAATAATGCCCCCCAAAAAAAAAATTTTGCATGATGAAGGAGGAGAATCCTTTGGAGATAATTTTTCTCCCATAGATTTTTAACCTTCATCTCAGTATATTAATATATTTGAAATAGACAGAAACTGGGAGGGAGAGCTTCTACGACCTACGTTTTTTTGAAGGTCTAAATTTTCGGTCACGTAATACTATACTATGAAATCTATTTCCGTTTCTGATATCATCTTTACCCGTATTCAGAACCAGAAAAAGCTTCTTTTTTTCCACCAATTCATTTGCTAAGAAAGTAAATCACCATATCATGGAACCATATTTTCTTACATGAAGCTTATTAGTGAAATAAACTCATGCAAAAATTGCGATTTTTTATTGTCTATTTCGTCAAAAGCTAAGTTACATGTCGCCCAATAAATAGTTCCTAAGCTATTCAAGACAAGTTGGTCTATTTGAAGGTAGTATCCATATCCATTAAGATCCTCTATCACCTTAGCGCGTCAGATCCTTGCAGTACTGGATATCCTACGTTTTTTTATGTCTACTCCATTTGTACTTGAAGCTAAATAAATCATAGACAGCCAAGATTGATATCATGAGCAAGAGTCTAATTCGATAGATATTAAACTTTATAATACTCTTATCCAATAAAAAAAAAAAAAAAAAAAAAAAAAAAAAAAAAAAAAAAAAAAAAAAAAAAAAAAAAAAAATGGATATTGTACGTATAGGTATACTTGTGGGTTTGTGGGCTTTAGAGGCTAAGAATATAAAGGAAATGCTTGTTTTCTTTTCAATTGGCAGCTACCTAAAATTCAAACTACATGAAAGTTAAATAGAAGTCAAGTTTAGCCATGCAATAATTAAGGTTACTGGACAAGCTAAATATTAATTGAATTCACTTTTGTCTTCAAAGCAAACAAAATCTGTCTTGACCTTATCTTCCCCAGCAACACTATCTAAAATAGCGTGACTTCCATTTCCAAGGAGGTTCAAGAAGTTTAGATCTAAACTATATTGTTTTCGGCTACTGCCCTAATCCCATCTACACCGAAATAAAGATAATCAACAGAACGATTGAATCCAACTGTCCCTCTTGAATCATTTTCTAGCATGAATAGGTTCTCTAAAGAACTTGCATATTCAGTTAAGTTTGTTTAGTGTGATAAACATGTTAGAAGAAAATATAACGCAGTAATGATGGTTTCTAAGTTTCCCAAGCATTTCTTAAGACAGGATATAACTCTAGGTCAATAGAAACAACAGCAGGATTTATTCAAAACTAGGGTGATTCTGAGTCATTGTAAGTTTTTTAAGGGACTTGCAATGAAATATATGTAATTACTTAAACACATCGCTAAAAATTCATTTAAAAACACAAAATAGTTGTGGTAGCTACAAGACCCAAACTAGTAAGCAGTTTCATTTCATCGCCATGCCCGAAAACAGAGAAGTATATCTCACACTATTTGCTTCCAGTTTTTTTTTATTACAAACTATTTGATAAGATTCTCTGGTGACAAATATTTCTTTGAACCTGGTAATTTATTTAATAGAATAGGACAATAAAGAAAATAAAGAAATTTGACAGCTGGATAGTTCAGTTTAAATTTATTTTTTCTTTCGCTATTCTATTTTTTTAATGTATGAATATACAAAGGATTTAAGTTCTAGGGTGAGAATTTTCCTGTTATGAATAAGATACGTTTTACATGGCCGGTATAAAATCAAAACGTGGTATATATGCAGACAGCATGGTTTTTGAGCCTTTGTACTCCTTCTTTAAACTATTCTAAAGCGTATGAAATTGCATAAAGACAAGTCTACACTTGTTATAATCTAACAAAGCAATAAATTTCTCTGTAATTTTGGTTTGATTTTGATTTTCTTTTAAGATTAAATGCATAATAAGTAAACATATTATTGATTAAATAAATTGATCCCTTTTCCAGGAATCCCTGTCGTTTAATATTCACTGTATTTTATTTCATTTGCATGCAATTTAATTGTTCTTTTTGTTTGAGAGGTTTTTTCATAAAAATATTTAAAGATGAAATTATTCCTACGAAAGAAAAATCATGAAATATGTTCCCTGTCACCCAACAACACTGCTATTTGGGTGTCTGCCCCCCTGGAAAATTTTCTGCCTGCACACTTGTTTAGGAGTATCCAGTTCCGGCCCCTCCCCCTCTCTCAAGGACTACCATGTGGGGTGTAATTACGTCGCCGAGCAAAACTAATGATTTAATATTTTCTTTTATTTAATTATGATCAGAGATCTGGAGCTCTATAACGGTGAAAGATTAAAATATGGACCATTTTCCTTAAATATGGACGGCACAAATGAGAAGAAAGTCCCTGAAGTTTTCAAGAGCTTGGTGGTTTTCCAGTTCAAATGATTTTGTTCTAGCTTACTTAATAGTGCAAAAAGACTGTCTTGGCCCTGAAAGTAAACTTGTTCAAAATCATCAAAGTCGCAGGGAAAATAGAATATTTTTTGGGGATTTATTATAGAAAGATTCTTCAAATTCCTTAATGTTCATTCCAAATTCAGCACAGCCTAGCAAAGAGCGAACACACTCATCCCATGATAAGTGGGATTTAATAGCAGAGATTATGAAAGGTAGTACAGTTAAAAATATTTCTATGTGAAAGATCCTTCCTCTTTTGCAATATAAATAGCAATATCTGTTTCTAGTAAAAGCTCACCAGCGATTTACATCGTCTAGTACATAAATCATATATTCAATATCCCCTCCCCTCCCACAAGCTGTGGACTATAATAACACAATGCTTGAAAACTTCTTGCTTGAATTAGGGTAATTGTTTCTACACCTTTGAGACATTATATACTTCATTCAGTAATCCAAATGGGTTTCCAAGGGAGTCAAATTATTGGGGATATTCGAATAATTTTTTATGATTAACAAGTTTGAAAGGACGTAATTTGTCAAGTGCATAGAAAATTGTAATTTCCAGGGAACCGCTTGTCAGAGCTTACTCTGGTTACGCCCCTAATGTGACTGTTACCTAGGCAATAATATATGATAACAATCAATAAAGAACCATGACAAGAGCTGAGAGGCATACTAAAAGACAGCCAAAGCTGAACCAAGAAACATGACTAGGCTATCAAATTTTGAACTTGAAACCTGGAATTGGGCATATCCTCTTTAGAAAAAGGGTGGACTGCTCCAAGGAAACAATTTTATAGTCATTATTTTTCTTTCCATAACTGTGGGTAGAATTATAGGAGGCCTTCCATCAGCCTGACTTTAGTTGTGTCACTATTATTAAGTTGTCTCTTTCCATATCTATCGTGGGAAAAAAGTTAAGGAGTCTACGGCAGTTATAGTAAAGAGGGGAAAATAATTTTTATGTAAACAGGAAAACATCCATCAGGAAAAAAGGTTTTCTTTTTTTGCCTAAGAAATATTTCCAATTTTAATTTTGCTACCCACCAAGTATTAACAGGATAAGTTGAATAACAAGATAAAAAGCTATAACCCTAGTCAATGACTCTTCTACCGACTAATTGCGTAACAAGAATAGGTCGAGTATAAAAGAATAGAGTAGTTCTGGCGTTGTGAGATGGTGTGTGGCCTTCACCCGTGTTCCCAGAAACCCTTGCATGGCCTCTTAGTGGCGTCGGGGAGGGATCCCTGACGAGTCTGCCTAACAAGGGTCATGATTGCAAACAGTACTACAATTTGACTTTTAGGAGTGACTCTCCTCGAAGAAATTTAGCCGCGTAAACGATACAGCATTGCAACTGCTTCTGATTAGTGGATAATATTTCCAGATACGCCCAGGACCAAATCATTCCCCATTTTCCTAATGCCGAATCCTGCATGTAAAACAAATTGCATAACTTGTAGGCCTTGTCCCGAATTCTGGGGGGTGTGCCAACCTCAGAGGATAGTTATTTCATCTTTGAATATTTCGAACAGAATGGCTCTCTCTAAATTTTGATCTGATGCAACTGGAGGAAAAGGGTGCGAGGGGGAATAGTTGCCCCTCAGTCACCTTTGTCTCTTAAAGGGGCACTAAAACTTTTTATTTCCATTGGAATGAACCTCTTTCAAAGTTTATATGACCAATCCTTTCATAGAAACCTTATATTTTAACAATAAGCAACTTGCATCATATATATCCCTTGACCCAGAACCAGGGGGGGGTCAGTCCTGAAAACATAGCTTTTTCACCTTTTGACTATTTTAAACAAAATCACTATCTGAAAATTTTGATCATATCAGAGGAAAAAGGGCATAAGGGGGTGGGGCCCTCAGATTACTCTAAGGGCATAGGGGACTGGTTGTTCTTTGATCATTTTGGATCCTTTAAAAAGGAACTGGAAATTTTGATTCCCAATCGAATGAGCCTCTCCAAAGTTTATACAACTGCCCCTTCCACAAAAACCTTATATGTTAACAACGAGCGACTTGCATGAAGCAGCCCTCTTCCTGGGGATTGTGAAGGGGTTGTGTCAATCCCAGAGGTATAGTTATTTTCCCTTTAGAATATTTTGAACAAAATGGCTATTTCGAAATTTGGATCGGATACATGTGGGAAAAATAGGGCGTGTGGAGGATAGTTTCCCTCCGGTCGCTTTTGACTCTTAAATTGGATACTAAAGCTTCTGATTTCCAATCGAAAGAGCCCCCTCCAAAGTTGATACGACCAACCTTACGTATGAAGTGCCTCTGGAAAAAAATAATAATAATAAAACATTGAAGCCTTACGGCTCTTTACCTTAGGCAACGCTATTGCGTTGCCTCTGATTGTTCCGAATGATTCTAACTAAAAACTTTTAAATCCATTTTGGTATAGTTGATATATTAAAGATGGATTAGGCTCTATAAACAAAAGAAATAAAAATGAAAATCATATTCTCCCTGACATATCTATGTAATTACTGTCGGTGTTTCTGACAGCTTCTTTTAGAGATTTATCAGTTATCCAAACATTTTTTTTTACATCCTGGAAGATCAGTCTAAAGCTGTTATATATCTTACATTTCCAATTTTGCTCAAAATATCTTTTTTCCTCTTTCTCGTTGTCGCTTGACGTTTACTCCATTCTTCCCTTTTCCCCTTGGCCTGATGATCAGAACAGATTATCATAGAAAAATAGTAGACGATTGATTCGATAGAAATTCTAAGATACCGTGAATTTCTAAGGGATAAAATGGCCCTTAGGGTGCGTGATCAGCCCTTGGCGCCTTATTTGCACCTAGGCGTCTCCATGACTATATATGGTGTTATAACATTATTTTAGTCGATCATTTACATAAAAAGGTAAAAATAACCTCAAATGTACCTTGGTATGACACGCTGAGTGTAGAATCGTAAAAATAATAGAAATAACAGATGGATTTATAATCTATGTGATCGGCCAGCCGCAAGTTGTGCATTGGAACAATTCAATACCATGTAGATTCGATTAAATAAACAAGAGCTAAGAGCTCATATGGCACTGGTGACGAGGCGAGAAGAGCTAAGAGCCAAGAGATCATATGGTATGAGCTCTAACAAAATTCTATGAATCAATAGATTGATTTAAAAAGGAAAATAAAAGGCTTAATGCCGGTAAGGATTTAAAATAAGAGCTCTGAGTCACGATGTCCTTCTAAATATCAAAATTCATTAAGATCCGATCACCCAATCGTAAGTTATAAACACCTTATTTTTTCTAATTTTTCCTCTCCCTTTAGCCCCCCAGATGGTCAAGTCTGGGAAAACGACTTTATCAAGTCAAATTGTGCAGCTCCCTGACACGCCTATCAATTTTCATCGTCCTAGCACGTCCAGAAGCACCAAACTCGCCAAATCACTGAACCCCTCCCCCCAACTCCCCCAAAGAGAGCGAATCAAGTACGATTCTGTCAATCACGTATCAAGGACATTTGTTTACTCTATCCACCAAGCTTCATCCCGATTCCTACACTCAAAGTGTTTTTCCAAGATTTCCCCCTCCAACTCCCCCCAGTGTCAAACGATCTGGTCGGGATTTGAAATAAGAGCTCTGAGACATGAATTCTTTCAAAAAATCAAATTTCATTAAGATCCGATCATCTATTCGTAAAATAAAAATACCCAAATTTTAACGTTTTCCAAGAATTCCGGTTTCCCCCTCCAACACCCCCCAACGTCACAAGAAAAAAAGTACACAAGATTAAAGCACAAGATCCTTCTAAATATCAAATTTCATTAAGATCTGGTCACCCTTTCGTAAGTTACAAATACCTCAATTTTCAAAATTACCCCCCTCCAATTCCACCAAAGAGAGCAGATCCGGTCCGGTTATGTCAGTCACGTATCTTAGACAGGTTTTATTCTTCCCATCCAGTTTCATCCTGATCTCACCGCTTTAAGTATTTTCTAAGATTTCCGTTCTCCCCCCAACTGCCCCCCCCCCCCCAATTACGCTTGATCCGGTTGAGATTTAAAATAAGAGATCTGAGTTACGAGGTCCTTCTAAATATGAAGTTTCATGAAGATCCAATCACTCCTTCGTAAGTTAAAAATACGTCGTTTTTTCTTATTTTTCAGAATTAACCCCCCCCCCAATAGATCGGATCCGTTCCAATTATGTAAATCACGTATATAAGACTTCTGCTTATTTTTCCCACCAAGTTTCATCCCGATCCCTCCAATCTAAGCGTTTTCCATGATTTTAGGTTCCCCTACCCCAAACTTCCCCCAACGTCACCAGATCCAGTCAGGATTTAAAATAAGAGCTTTGAGACACGATATCCTTCTAAATATCAAATTTCATTGAGATCCGATAACCCGTTCGTAAGTTAAAAATACCTCATTTTTTTCTAATTTTTCAGAATTAACCCCTCCCCCAACTACCCCAAAGAGAGCGGATCCGTTCCGGTTATGTCAATCATGTATCTAGGACTCGTGATTATTTTTCCACCAAGTTTCATCCCGATCCCTCCACTCTAAGTGTTTTTCAAGTTTTAGGTTTTCCCCTCCCAATCCCCCCCCAATGTCACTAGATCTGGTCGGGTTTGAAATAAGAGCTATGAGCCACGATATCTTTCTAAATATCAAATTTCATTGAGATCCTATCACCTGTTCGTAAGTTAAAAATACCTCATTTTTTCTAATTTTTCAGAAATAACCCCCCCCAACTATCCCAAGGAGAGCGGATCCGTTCCGTTTATGTCAATCATGTATCTAGCACTTGTGTTTATTTTCCCCACCAAGTTTCATCCCGATCCCTCCACTCTAAGTGTTTTCCAAGTTTTAGGTTTCCCCCTCCCAACTCCCCCCGCAATGTCACCAGATCCGGTCGAGATTTGAAATAAGAGCTCTAAGACACGATATCCTTCTAAACATCAAATTTCATTGAGATCCGATCACCCGTTGGTAAGTTAAAAATACCTCATTTTTTCTAATTTTTCAGAATTACCCCCCCCCCCCCCAACTACCCCAAAGAGAGCGGATCCGTTCTGATTATGTCAATCATGTATCTGGGACTTGTGCTTATTTTTCCCATCAAGTTTCATCTCGATCCCTCCACTCTAAGTGTTTTCCAAGATTTTAGGTTTCCCCCCTCCAACTCCCCCTAATGTCATCAGATCCGGTCGGGGTTTAAAATAAGAGCTCTGATACACAATTAAGATCCCATCACCCATTCATAAGTTAAAAATACTTCATTTTTTCTATTTTTTCCGAATTAACCGGCCCCCCACTCCCCCCAGATGGAAAAATTGGGAAAACGACTATTTCTAATGTAAGCTGGTCCCTTCCCTGATACGCCCGCCAAATGTCATCGTCCTAGCTTACCTGGAAGTGCCTAAAGTAGCAAAACCGGGACCGACAGACAGACAGACAGACCGACAGACCGACAGACAGACCGACAGAATTGGCGATTGCTATATGTCACTTGGTTAATACCAAGTGCCATAAAAAACAAGTTTTCCAGCTGAAGGTAAGAAGCAATGTTAACACTTGAAACAAACAGAGATAATTACGTATACTAGGGGGTTTGCCCCCTCCTCAATACCTTGCTCTTGAAGCTCAAGTTTTTTGGCATTAAAAAAAAGTTATTTACTGTTCAAATTAGACGACCCTTGTGCTCCAGGAGTCGCTTTTAAAGAATTCGGACAATATTTATACTTTAGCGTGAAGACCGAGGTGATGAGGAGGGGGTAACCCCCCTTGTATATGTAATAATTCCTGTTCTTCTTAGGTTTTTATATTGTTTCTTACTTTCTGTTGAAAAAACTTGTAATTTTTATTTAATTTCTGACCGTTTTTTAAATAGCGCCAGAACATATGGCTCTACCTCAACGGAAAAATCCTCCTCTTCACAGAAAATTCCTCTCGAAAATCCAATCCTGCCGAAAATTTACCTCGGATAATTATTCTTGACGCCTCAATGCGTAAAATTGAGTCAGTACAGAGAATTTCGACATATGAAGACATATCAAGAAATTTCGTATAAGAAAATATTCCAGTTCAAAATAGGGATAAAGCCTTTGAATTGACAGTGAAACAAATATAAATTTTTTTAACTGGATATTTTGGACACATATACAGTGTCCATCATCAACAGTAAAAATCATGTACACTTTATATGTGTCCGAAATTTCCAGTTTTAAAATTTTATATTTGTTTCACTGTTAATTAAAAGGTTTCATCCCTATTTTGAACTGTTATATTTTCGTCATGGAAAGGCAGTGTGGTTTTCGAAGTTACCTTCGTATAGGAATTTTGAAAAATTCCCCCAGTATACAATTTCCCATGAAAAGTTCACCCACTGGAAAATTCCTTATCCATGGAAAATTTTCTCCGAGCAAAGTCCCCCAAGCAAAAATTTCGTGTTCCCCTCCCCACCCAAAAATGAACGCATACTTCCCAAAATATTAATACTATATAAATACTATGCGCAAACAATTGGCTAATTTTATATAGCTTAAATACCTTTCCCCAGGGTCTGTGGTGGGTCATGTTATCTCCAGAGATATAGTTATTAGGTCTTTCAACTATGCTGAATAAAATAACAATCTCAGAATTTTGATTGGACAATTTTGGGAAAAAAATGGTGTTAGAGGTGGCCTAGTTGCCCTCCAATATTTTGCTCGCTTAAAAAAGGGCACTAGAACTTTTAATTTCCTTTAGAAAGAGCTCTCTCCCGATGTTATAGGTCCTCTGGATCGATAAAATCACCCCTGGGGAAAACAAACAAAATAAAGAATAAAACAAATAAACACACATGCCTGTGATCTTCCTTCTGGCAAAAAGTATAAAATTCTCCTTTTTGCTGGTAGGAGCTTGAAACCTCCACAGTGGGGTTCTCTCATATTCTGAATCTGATGGTTTGATTTTCATTAGGGTTATATGAATTTTAGGGGGGGTCTTCCTCCCTTTTTTCGAAAAATCAGGCAAATTTTCCCAGGCTCGTAACCTTTGATGGGTATAACTAAACTTAATAAAACTTATGTGTTTAAAATCAACATAAAAATAAAATTTTTTAGATATATCTATTGGTATCAAAATTCCGCTTTTTAGAATTTCGGTTGCTATTGAGCCGGGTCGTTCCTTACTAACAGTTCTGTTACCACGAACTGTTTGATACCAAACCAACTACTAGCCATATTTACTACCTGAACCACTGCAAAATTGGTCTCGTACAAATAAGGCCGTATCCTGGATTTGTGTTCAGTGGGTGTGTTTTTTTGGAGGGAGGAGGGGGTTTACAAAAGCGTTGATACGCATTACTATCTGTTTATATGCATTTTGTTACGTTTTTAATAGCCAGGTAAATATTTCGAAGGAAGAAGGTTTGAAACCCCCAACCCTCTCATGGATACGGCCTTGCGTGCAAAGCACTAATCAATTTAATTTGTTTAGCTGTTTTACGGTGCAAGGATGCAACGTTCACTAGAGTTCTTCTTTCAGCTGAATCAACTACATCCTCTCCGTGTCTGAAAAGTATCCTTATACCAACTAGTTTGCTTCCTAGAGAAAACAAGTTCAATTTCTACTTCCTCAAAATTGTTTCAAATATACAGTGCTTTAGGTACAAAAGTACAGTATTCCAAATGGTTGCATCTTCCATATCCCCGACAATTTGATCCTTGTCCTCCACTTTATGCTTACTTAATTCACACTTTAATGTATTCTCTGTTTCCTTTACTTTTCTATTATTATCATACGATAATTGACACAAATAGTTTTCGCGCAACCCTCTCCTCTCTTTTTTTACCAAGCTTTAAACGTTTTCGCTAATGTTCTTAGCTGTGTTTTTAACTTTTTATCTAATTCACCATCTGCTATTTCACAAAATATTTCCCTAAAATTATTCTATCCATCTTCTACATTGTCAAATTTAGACTCTCCAATTTCATACTCAAGTGTCCTTTAAAAGAGTCTACCAGCGTCATAGCTTCCCGACAGTTGTTATTCTTACTCAATTTCAGCTTTTGATTAATTCTTGGCACTTGTAGATGGTAAACTTTTAAAAACAATAACAACACTACTATATACCCAAGAACCTTGCATCGATCTAGCCAGTCTTCAATTTGCAATGACTTAATCAATAACGTTAGCCCTCTTACCATCATGTGATTACCATTTCAACTTCTGAGCCATTATATGACCAAATATTACATTCGTTGTAACTAGATTGTTCTACCTACAAAATTGCTGCAATCTGTAAATGTTACTATTTTCCTTTCGTACGCTAAATTTAACTTTTGTAGGATACCATCCATTCGTATTCATACCGACCTGGGAATTAAAATCACCTTCTAAAAATAGTAGATTTCTACCTAGGATCCCCTCTATTTGTTCCCTAAGTGTACGTACAATTCATCTGAACCCCCACTATCTTCGTCAGTTGGTTTTACAGGGGCATATGCCACTATGCCTTGCACTTTTTGGAAGTAGAATGAGCAACCAGAATTCTATAATTTATACCTTTCCAGCCTCAGCAAGACCTAAGTAGCTTAATTGTAAATGTGATAGTTTCTTTTTAACACTGTAACGCCCCCAGACATAATTTTCACATTATTTGAATCACTGAAATTTTTATGGTCTCAGGAAAAGCAATATTTCTTATTGGTACAGACCAGGGACTAAATTATTTCCTCAAGTCTACACAAAGTCCTTCGTCTGGCTTTGAACTGGACAGCAAGAAGTTCATGGGACTGTCAGTTTAATGGAGGCACTGCAAGCCCCTGAACCCACCTGGATCATTGCATGATTTTTCACACTCGGTGCTGCTCTTCTAGCTGCAACAACAGAAGTATTGCTACATCAATCACAATCCTATTACCTCTGACTGATTGTATATTCACGCCTAAAAACATTACTCTACAACGGGAATGCAGCCAATAACAGATCATTTTAAAAATGTATTTTGAAAAAACCATCAAGTGAGGATGAATTCGATTAATCTTACGGTAAAAGTGGATTGTGAAAACAAAAAGTAAAAATATTGAAACAATATGTCAATGGATGGCAACTTTTCAACAGTTACTGCGTAGAAAAGAAGCTGCTGAAAATTGCGAGAAAGTAAAGGGTAGGCTTTTGAAAAGCAACTGTGATGACCAAAAGCCGTTCTTGGATCACCTGAAGAAACAGAACAAGCATTAAAAAAAATAACCGAAGTCATCTTTGATGATGAAAAATATGCACAAATAGACTGGTTAAAAAAAAGATTGAGATAAAATTCAAAACTATCGTGGTTGCGGCAAACACCGCAACCTAGTAAAGAACGAACTCTAACTCGTAGAAACCGAACTCTTAAAGACGCACTTTGAGAAAAGCAACTGTTAAGTAAGGAAGAATTGCTATTTGAAGCTGATTAAAGAATGTAACTAAATCAAGTTTATTTAGAAAATAAATTTATGGGATTTACGAAAAATAGCGCAAAATCGCACACAATTGGTGTCACATCGAAATAGAAACCATATCGTAGGGATCTACGTCCCCAAAACACTACTCAGGGGAAATCAGCCCCCCATCTTGAGCAACAAGGAAAATTACTTTTTCGCATGGAAAACAATGATGTGTACTCTCTCATAGAGAGTAACAAACGATATTTAACTAAACGCAATTTTTGACGAAAACCACATCTTTATACAAAATGATGTAACACACGTATCTCTTGAGATGATAACATAAGGCACATATATATGAGAAGCTGCTTCTCCGGTGAATAAGGTCTTATAATGCATCTCCTTTAGTCTTATTCAGTTCTTATGCCCTTTACTCATACGGTACTATGTATATTGAGGGAGTCTAGCGATTACCGAGTCACCACAC
This sequence comes from Artemia franciscana, assembly GCF_032884065.1. NCBI lineage: Eukaryota > Metazoa > Arthropoda > Branchiopoda > Anostraca > Artemiidae > Artemia > Artemia franciscana. The sequence continues at coordinate 47,553,917 of NC_088864.1, read as the reverse complement.
GGGCAGGCTTCACTATCCGTTATTTAGATCCGGAAATTTGAAATAATATTCCGACTGGGATCTGGGGGCTGAGAACATTTGTTTATTTAGAAATAAATTAGAGACGTATTTTTCAAATGAAGAAATATGGTTATTTGGATGTTTTGAATAATCTGATTTTATTCCACATAATTGAAACGGATAACTCTTTACTAAATAGTAAAACAAGGCCATGAAAATCGTTTCAAGTGCTGAAACAAACCAGTGGCAAATCCTTGGATGTAAAAAAAACAAAACAACAAAAACCTGGAACGCTTTAACAGTGACACTTTCGGCTACCGATACAAACTGTCCAAATACTAATTTCTTCTTCTCTCATGAAAAGACCTCATTCCTTATCTCCTCATAAAAGACTCTCTGCAACCGTTCATACACCACTTAGTGACTGCACCCGTTTCATAAGAACTTGCTTTAAAAATTTAGCATCTGTACTACAATATGCAATTCCAAAAAAAGGTTTTCCTTGCAACTCAAGATGAGGGACTGTAATTCTCCTATACATGGTTATCGACTATTTTGATTATGACGGTGTAGTTTTCATTTCGCTCCTATTCCATTTTCTAGTAGATTCAGGGTGTCATGTTCAAGGTTCTTGAAATCAAAACTTGCAAGGATTGCTAATTTCCATAACTGAAGGGCAGCAATGGTTAAAAGGACTTACAAGCCCCCTTAACCCACTTCTTTGATATAAACATGGTTACATTTTTTTTTTTAAATGATCACCCATGTATGATTTAAGGAGCATTGATACAACTACTAAACATTTTTAATGTATTGAATTTTATCAGCTTATATTATAAATGATTAAATAAATGAGGAAGGTGAATACAGGACAGATGGTATATATTGGGCTGTTTTTAATTAGGCTTTTGATAAGGAGTTTAACGGCGAGTTAGATGGGGTTTGTCTATTAAAGATGGGAACAATAAGCAAAATCCATAACATCTAAAAAAAAAGATCAACGAAATGGAAATACCAATTTTAAAACTTCAAACAAGCGAAATCAGCCATTATAAGATAAACCTAAAAGAAAAAAGAAAAGGCTATGATGAATAAGATACAACCCAAAATGAACTTGAATTACAACTGAAGAATTGTATCAAGACTAAAGAGAACAGAAACATTTTCAAATTCTAGTGTGGATGCTATTCTGCTCAATACATCCCAGCCTCCCCAGTAAAGGCTAGAATCTATTCTACGCTTTGCTGAAAATTAGGGCACATTTTTTATAGTTTATCTTTTTCTATTATTAAGAAAAAAACCATCAAAATTAAACTTATATTGAAACTTCCACAAAAAGTTCTTATAAATATGTGAGTTGTTCTATTATACGTGAGACTAAATATATTTTCTGACGATCAACTTAGATCATGCTGTTCTAATGCGACACTAATTTCCATCGAGGCTCTTTTTCCTTTTAAAGCCATTCCTTTCAAATATGTAGAAAATCGATACCTTAATGAAACGTTATGAAACATCAGTTAATAGCATTCAAACCCATCTCAAGTGTCAATAAAGTACAAATGGCACTCAAAATATGGCACACATACCAATGTTTCATTTATTTTGAATTTATCATTTTCAAAGGTATAGAAAATCAATAGCTAGACAATATGACCAGAAACAGCAATTGGTAATATCGGAAACAGTAAATTAGGCTTTTAGAATCCAATGGGCCGGCCTCCAGGGAACATTTGTGACTCAAAACAAAATTTTCATTTCAGTTTTTAACCTGTCCATACTTTTGAATAATATATGAAATAATCCAAGTTTTCAAGAGCATAAAAAATCTTATGCCATTATGTATATAAAATATACACTTTCAAAATCAAATCAAATTTTACAGTGTGCCAAGAGGGTGACTGGAGGCTTTTGCACTTCAAGATAATCTGTCATTATAAACATGCCTTTGATGGTAAAAATATGGCTGCCAAAGGCAAGCTCTTAGCTTAAAAGCCTTTTTTTCCCTTGTGTCTTAAGAAAATTGATCTGTAACATCTATAGAAGAATCCCCGTTCCTGTTTTCATTTGAATATCTTAAGATGTGAAAATATTTTCAGTGATTTTTATGCATAAAAGATAGAAGAGATAAAACATTAGACACTGGAAAATAAATGGAACAAGAAAGAGAAGTTAAGAGACGGGGGGGGGGGGAAGAAGGAGGGAGTGAGAAGGAATCGAGGACTCTATATATAACGTCAGCTAAAGGCAATGCTGCACAGGGGCATCAATTCACAAAAATGCAAGAGAGTTTTTTTTCATTCCTTAACAAAACTCAAGATACTAAAAATTTAAATCCAGGAGGGATTTTTATGTTTTTTGGTTTTGTAATGAAAACACTAAAAGGGATATTTTTCAAAGTATGGAGGAATGGGAGAAGCGTTAGGGAAGACTTGGGGGGGGGGAGTAATTTCCTTCTCGATTTAGAAAATATATATATATATTTTTTTTTTGTATTTTCATTGAAAAATTGGAACAATTCAATCTGTTACCCCCACAAATTTTGAAAAATACTATTTTTGTAATTTCATTTAAAAATAAGGAAAATTCTTGCGCCTCCCATAAATTCCTGCAAACTTGTGTCTGTGGTTTACATAAGCTCCTTAAGACTGTAACTTTGTTTCATATTTGTGTATTTTTTCTAGCTAACCATTCACAGACCGTTTTATATCCTTGCGCTTTTCATTTTCGTTGCTGTTTCACATTTTGAAATCACTATAAATATCTTAAGTTTGTTGGTTGGAACTTCAATAATTTCACTGAACCCCTGCCAACTGCAAGTTATTTAGATGCAAAATTGTATAATCGTAAAGCGATGGGCTGTTTGAGTGGCTAGGGCACCGTAAGAAGCAAAATGGGCGTGGAGTTCTGTAGGTGAGGATGACAGGGGCGTGGGCAGCTCTGTGGTGGTAAGTTAAAAGATGATGATTTGGATTAGTCAAACAGAAAAATGAATTAGTCACACAGAAAAATGAATTAGTCACGCAAGGTTGGGCGATAGGCTTGCTACTTGTTCCTTTAAAAAGTAACCAACCAACAACTGAAACGTCAATTTGACGCCCTATGTGTCCGCAATGGTTCTGGAGGTTTTTTTTTTTTTTTTTTTTTTTTTTTTTTTTTTTTTTAGAACAATTTTTCTTTGGTGTTGATATAAAAACAATTTCTGACATTCACGGAGAAATTTATCAGAATGATCAAAACTGTGTAAAGGTAATGAAACATAGAGTTGCAAAGATTATGAATAAGATATAGATTGTTATGAATAAGATAATAAAAAAAGGGAAAAAAAGAGAAAAATCAACAATGCGGTATATGTACATTTACGACATTCATTTAAATCCTTAATAATCTTTAGGGAAAATATTAAACTTCAGGGTAATTAATATGGAATAATAAAAAAGAATTTGGTGTTTTATCATCAAATAACGGGATTTTTGTCAGCAATTTAATCAAAAGGATGGGCGTTCCTCTGATTCATTCTCTTAAAAAGAAAGAAAGAAAATAAATCACACACACCAAAATTGATCTTGTAAATAATTTGTTTGCCTGAAATCTACAAGTAACATTTAATCTGAAGTTCTATCAAAATCCAGCTCTATCAGTATGGTTTTAATTACGTTCAAATACTTCAAAGATTTGTGTCTACCAAAAACAAAAATTGTTTTGAGGGGATGGGGCTAAGGGATTTTAATTGTATTTGCATAAGCGATTCGAGAGTTGTCAAAATAATTCGGGTGGGTGGGGGTTAAAATCTGATCCCCCTGGGCACGCCCTTGCTGTAAGATATCCAACTATAACAGTCATTAATATCTGGCAGTTTCGTAGTCACTGATTGCAGTTTATTGAGGTGTCATCAACTAGACAATATAATCGATGACTATTATTAGTGACTGTATCATGAATGGGTCCAAGAAATTTCCAAGGGGAAAAAGCGGGCTGACATCGACTGTAAACTGCATTGAATCAGGACAAAAAGTTTACTCAGTTATTACAGGTTATATCAGTCAGACTCGACACTAGTCCAAAACTCTAAGGAGACTACCATGAACATGGCACATTGGACCTGAGTTGTATTAAACTATAAAAAAAAAAACAACAAAAAAACATTTTATTCAACTGACAGTAAGGAGCAACATTAAAACTTAAAATGAATAAAGATTATTTCGTGTGTGGAGGACTGGCTCTTTTTCAACCCTTTCTCTTTACACAAAAGTCTTAAAGTTTGTTAAAAATAGTTCTCATTCAAATTCAACAGCCCTTGCGTTTGAGTAGTCTATCTAAAATGATTGTGAAAAAAGTCAATCTTTATCGCAAAAAGCGGGGCTCGAGGAAAGGCAGACCTCCTCACATACGTAATAATTTCTGTTCGTTTTAAGTTTTAGTCTTGGTCCTTACTTTCAGTTGAGAAATCTAGTTTTTCTTGTCTGATTTCCAATAGGAATGGGAGGAGGGCTAATTGTCCTCTAATCTGTTTGGCTACTTAAAAAGGGCACTGGAGAAATTTTTGGTTTTGTTTCAAATGAGTTCTTTCTCGATCCTCAAGGAACATTGGCTCAATACGATTACCCCCGGGAAAAGAATAAATTAAATAAACACGCATCCGTGATCTTTCGTCTAGCAAAAAATGCGAAATTGCACATTTTTGTCAATAAGAGCTTGAGATCTCTACGGTAGAATTTCCTGATATACTGAACACAATGGTGTTATTTTCATAAGGATTCTTGACGTTTTGGGGAATTTTTCACTCTTTTTCGAAAATCAGGCAAATTTTCTCGGGCTCGTAGTTTTTGATGGGTAACAAAATACCTTAAGAATTTTATATATTTGAAATCAGCTTAAAAATCCAACTCTTTTGATATATCAATTAATATGAAAATTGAGTTCATTGAGATTCGGTAGCATTAGGCCGAGTCACTCCTTATCTTACAGTTAGTTATTACCACCCTTGAGAGATATTAAATAAAAAAAACAAGTTTTTTACATGAAAGTAAGGAGCGACATTAAAACTTAAAACGAACAGAAATTACTCTGTATATGAAAGGGGCTTTTCCTTCTCAACGCCCCGCTCTTTGCACTAAAGTTTGACTTTTTCTCTTAACTCTACATTTTAAAACAGTAAAAAACTTTAGCGTAAAGAGCGGGGCGTTGAGAAGGAAAAGCCCCTTTCATATACGGAGTAATTTCTGTTTGTTCTAAGTTTTAATGTCGCTCCTTACTTTCATTTAAAAAACTTGTCTTTTTTTATTTAATTTCTGAACGTTTTTGAATCATTTTTTTTTTTTTATTTTGGCTCTCCGCAGAGGAATAATTAAAACGAAATTTGTATATTTTTTTTTTTTTTGGCTAAATGGCTTTCTCATAATTTTGATCGAATGATTTTGAGAAAAAAAGAGCGGGAGAGGAAGCCTAGTTGCCCTCCGATTTTCGGTTAATTAAAAAGGCAACTAGAACTTTTATTTTTTTACGAATCTTTTTATAAGTAAAAGATATACGTAACTTATAAATTAGCTTACGTACAGAACTTTTTTATTCTCATGTTTTTATTGCATATATGAGGGGGTTCGCCCCCTCGTCAGTACCTCGCTCTTTACACTAAAGCTTAAATTTTGTCCCAATTCATTAAGAATGACCCCTGAATCACAAAAGCCGCAGAATAAATAGTTGAAATTACTAAAAATACTTTAGCGTAAAGAGCGAGGTATTAGGAGGAGGTGAGCCCCTCATATGGGTAATAATTTCTGTTCGTTTTAAGTTTTAATGCTGCTGCTTACTTCCAGCTGAAAAAAACTTTTTCATATATATTTTTTCATTGTTTTTTTTTAAGTAATGCTAGTAAATCCTGAACTCCCTTCATGGAAATTTTCTTCCCCCACGACCAATTCCTCGATGGAAAGTTCCCCCAGCATATCCCCCTCTTCTCAACCCCTGCCTCCAACCAAAAAATCCTTCTGAAAACGTCTGTACACTTTCCAATAACCATTACTATATGTAAGCACTGGTTGAAGTTTTGAACTTGTAACCCCTCCCACGGGGACTGTAAGTCGTCCCCAAAGACATAGTTATAAGGTTTTTCGACTACGCGGAATAAAATGGCTATCTCAGAATTTTGATCCGTTGACTTTGGTAAAATAATTAGCGTGGGAGGGGGCCTAGGTGCCCTCCAATTTTTTTGGTCACTTAAAAAGGGCACTAGAACTTTTCATTTCCGTTAGAATGAGCCCTCTCGCAACATTCTAGGACAACTGGGTCGATACGATCACCCCTGGAAAAAAAAAAACAAAACAAAAAAACAAACAAACAAATAAACACGCATCCGTGATCTGCCTTCTGGCAAAAAATATAAAATTCCACATTTTTGTAGATAGGAGCTTGAAACTTCTACAGTAGGGTTCTCTGATACGCTGAATCTGATGGTGTGATTTTTGTTAAGATTCTATGGCTTTTAGGGGGTGTTTCCCCCTATTTTCTAAAATATCGCAAATTTTCTCAGGCTCGTAACTTTTGATGGGTAAGACTAAACTTGATGAAACTTATATATTTAAAATCAGCATTAAAATGCGATTCTTTTGATGTAGCTATTGGTACCAAAATTCCATTTTTTAGAGTTTTGGTTACTATTGAGCGGGTTGCTCCTTGTCTTTACTACAGTTCGTTACCACGAACTGTTTGATAATATAAATTCCTATACAGTGATCACCACGAATAGTTCGATTAAATGTATAAAACATTCCTGAATGAAAGTACAGGGCGATGACAAAACATAAGAAAAATTGTCCTATAAAGAGAGGGTTATCGCCATCCCCCGAGTCCCTTCTCCCCCTTTTCCGTGAAGGTTTGTACATGTTATGAATACTAATTATTGCTTAGCATTAAACTATTTAGCGTAAAGAGCAAGGAGATGAGAAAAATGCAAGTCATATTCATTTGAAAGAAAGTTTGTTTAAGTTTTAAGCACTTTATTCTGTGATTCTTAGAATTCAAGCAGAAAAGATATTATTTCAGATTTTTTTCATAATAAGACCTATCCAAAAATTGGAATTAAATGAATTGTGCTGCCTAGGAATTTATCGGATCCTTTCATCCATGAAGCTGTTCTAATCCTCAAAGAACATCACAACTGCCCTTTATCTGAAAGACGATAGACAAATAATTTTGAAATTCTTTGAAAATCTACTGAAAGGAAAACGAAGTTAATTAATTGTTCCCTGGTTTCAATTTCCTGAGGACAAAGAGCTTGCTAGCTTTTTTTCTATTTCAGCAGTTTTTCATTTATACACGTTATAAGATTGATAACCTACAGAGGCATTATTAAGCGTATTATGACCTTATACGCCAGACTATAAACTGGATAGGAGTTGACTCTTGCAAAACAAAGCCTTATATTCTTGAGAATGCTATTCTGGGAACCAAAATTAAGGTTAAAGTACTATTCTAATTTAAAAATTTCATGGTTATTTTCTTTTTACTTTCCTCACTAAAAAGTTAATTAGTTTTATTCGGAACACTTGGGTTACTGGGGTTTCCACAAGAGTTTTCTAATAGGTGGATGGGCCTCAAAAATTTTATTAGATCTCTATTTCTGAGAATTGCTCTTAAAATTGCGCTAAAAATATTCTATTATTTTCTTCTGAGCTTTCTTCGCTAAATCGCCATTTAATAAAGTGGTAACATGTCAAAGCGATTGGCATCTCACCACAATCACGAAACTTGTCCAAGGATATATTTTTTGGAGGAGGGGAGGGGTAAGTTCGTAACATTTTTCTTTGGGAGAAAGGTTTGAATTGAAAAAAATGTTAACTAGAAGAATCTTATATTTTTCGAATGTTATTAAGTCTTTTACTTTATAAATTTGGGTTATAAAGGGATGGGTTGAGTCTCCCCTGCCCTTTTCTTCGGTTAGGGCTTGCTTGGCTACTTCTATTTATTAAGTTTCTAAAATATTTCAATTTTGTTTTATGCAAAAATAGTTTGAATAATGCTAGTTAAAGCATTTACAACATTGTTGGTGGGATAATTTCAAAGACAACCGCCATAACTGAAAAAGTTTAAACTGGAAGTTCTTCATCCCTACATTGAGCACGAAGGAAAATCATATTTTGGAGGAGCTCCCTCTTCCAAATATAATATGCTGTGATTCCTTTTTTTTTCGTCATATCAAACAGGTGGTTGTACAATGCTAGAAGAGGGCCCATTTGAGCAATTTGAAGGAAGGTTTATCTGCTGAAGACGACAACCCTATACGGAACCGAAACATCCACAGAAGATTTGTTGTTGTTTCACTGTCAAGTAAAACGGTTTGTCCCTATTAAACTGTTATTTGTACGTCACGGAAAAGCAGTGTGGTCTCCGAAAATACCTCTTCTTCCTATAATAGGGACAATTAGGGATAATAATTTTAACACCTAACCTGGGCACTTTTCTTCAGATTTGTCTACTCAGTACAAAACAACAATTGTAATTGTGCTTGGGTCACGTTCGAGCCTTGTCCAGGCCCATCGTGGAATCCAAAATTTGCCGACAAGCGTCCCTCCATCGTTCTCTTTCAAGTGCGACTGGATCGATCAGCAAAATAATCTCTACAATCGTGCCCAAATTAAGTGAATTCGTTTTCAGTACACTAATTTTTCAAATTCTATAAATTAACATGGTTCAGTTTATTTGAGCTAGTTTTAATTTTATTATAAAAACCACGCAATAATTCAAATATCTGGTAATATCATTACAGAAGGCCAAATTAAAATAAGTCTTTGAAGCTAATTATTAAGAAGGTTGATAAAGAAGATGGATTGCTTCTGACAATGATGTACCAATGCTCTAATGAAGGTTTTATGTTTGGAATTAATTCAGCATTAGCTCTCGCGTTCGAAAGAAACTTGCTTCTGAAGACAGCAAGTGAGAAGACGTTTGATTTTGATTACTAGATCGACCTCATCTTCTTCAAAGCTCATGTTACTGCAAATAAAGTTTAAAATGCTGGATTATTAGTAAAAAAAACTTGGAATAAAAGATAAATGATCCAATAGGACTATTTAATGATTAGATGACATGGTACTTAGTAGATTTTCTTTTGCCTTTTGAACCTACGCTGAAGAGAAAGAAGAAAGCTGGCTGAGTCTAGAGGACAATCATCAGCTTTACAGAAGATCTTTTTTATTTTGTTTTCTAAGTCAATGTGTTTTTTTATTCAGATTCTGAATCAAATGTCATGGAAGATGGGAGCTATGAACAACAACAAGAAGATACTGACATTGGTGATTTGGTTGCCAGTCTCCCTCTCGCCTCTGACGACGGGGAAGACGATGATGTTGATCTGACTTTGTACCCTCAGGGTAAGAATCAAAATTCCATCAATTAATTTTTATCCTAAACGCATTAAAATAATAGACTTGCAATCAACACTTACATTGGAGTAGATGTTGTTTTAGTGTTTTGCCAAACTTCTACGAGTCTGAGAATTCTCAACAAAAACTTTACACTTTCCTTATTTTACCCTTTAATAACCGACCTTCAGACCAGTGATGTTAATTGGGGCACAGGGGGGGGGGATTAATCCTTCCCAAGATTTTATACCTCCACATAGATTTTGAAGACTATCTCTTTTGGTATTTTGATTGAAAAATGTTTTTTTGGTATTTCTATCGAAAAATAAAGAAAAACGCCCCCACCTAGGCTTTGAAAATATATTTCTTCTCCCCCTCCTACATCTGTGAATCGAAGGCACTGTTTCAGATATTACAGATATGGTTCTAAAACTGGCTTTGACGTAGCAATTGTTCCTTTAAAATTAACAGCCTACAAGACAACAAAGAATGTTCTAATATTACCTCTAGTAAATGTAAATGCCTAAGTAAAGACCGATGTTGGCAGAATGTGTGTTTTTTTTTGGGGGGGGGGGGGTTTAGACCAAGGGACTTTATATGGAAAGAGTTGTCGCAGAAACTTCAAAAAAAAATCGTTCGATCGGAAATTGAGAAAGCTAATGGCCTTTTTAATAGTTGAAAGTGACTGGAGGCCCCTCTCCACGCTCCGCCTTACCCTCCTCATTTCCTCAAACACTTCCGATTAAAATTTTGTTCAACGTAGTTGAAAGATCCAGAAGTTTTATTTTTGAGGATGAGACCCCCCCCCCCCCCCGACGTGATCTTCTAAACTTCGGAAAGGGCCCATTGGACTGATAATCAAAATCTCTAGCGGTCTTTTTAAGAGTCAAAGTCTTTGCAGGGCAACTATTCCCCCCCCCACACTTCGTATTTTGGCGAAAAGCATCCAATAGAAATTTTGAGACGGTTGTTTTATTCAAAATAGTCCAGAGCTCATATAACAAAGCTTTTGGGGTTGAAAAACCCCCAAGAGGTTGGGGACAAGAGTTGTAAGCTATGCCCCGGGGGCATTTAAGTTTTTTATGGAAGGGGTGGTAGTATAAACTTTTGAGAAGCCTCATTTGGTTGAAGATTGGAAGTTCTAGTTCCCTTTTAAGAGTCAAAAGTGATGGAGGGTAACTAGTTCCTCCTCAAGCGACTACTCTTTTCACCAAACGCATCTGATTGACACTGTGAAATAATCATTTTTTTCAAAATAGTCCAAAGAACATATAAAAATGTCTCAAGGGTTAATTCAACCCTCCCCATTGCCGGGGGCGAGGGTTGTAAGTTATACCTCGGGGGCATTTAAGGTTCTTATGGAAAGGATTTACTTTTCGATTTAGAGGAGGTTCATCTTATAATCTATAGTTCTTATGAAGAGGAGCATGCTTTTTACACTTATATATCGTTCACACTAAAATTTTGTTTCGAAAATTGGCTACGTAAAGGTATTGTTCAGGTTTAGTTTTCATTTTAATTCTTAAAAAATTGCTATAATTTTCTGCAATAATTCCAAACATGATATCCAACCCTAATTTAGGCTGAATCTCAGCGTTTGTAAAATCTCAATAAAAATGGACCTACGGTAATACAGGTGCTGACTGTAATAAACATCAGGTGTCACAGACTTTATATCGATGTTTGTAGTATTGAAACTAGGCATCCTACTTTACTGAAGTTCCTGTACGCTCTGTACGCTCTGACACCTGTACTGTGAATCTGTACGCTCAAATAGAGTGGATCCTGCTCTAAATGGGTATCTTGAGAAATCGGGGGGAAAACATGGGAAGCGTCAAATGATTTGCCCCCGAATACGCATTGCATTCCTGGCCGAAGGCAGCGAATCAGGGGATCGGTACTTGCGCAACGCAGACCATTTATCAGCATGCGAAAAAGTTAATTTTTTTAGATCTTTCGCTAATTTTTTTTTGCGAAAAAACAAGCTTATCATTCGCAGGTGTACGCTCTTAAAACGTTGGAATAAACAGTTATTCTGTTTAGCCGTTAAGGGACTGAACATCCTATCCTAATTTTTCACGCCTCAATGGTTTATTCGATTTACTTCATGTTCAATCTCATCACTGCAAAATAATTATCTTCCATTTGAGAAAACATTCCTTTAGCTTAGTTTGGTGAAGGTAAGCAGCAGATATTGCTTGATTTGAAAATCAATCTAAACGAAACAAACCTAGTACGTGAGAATTATCTCCTGGAAGGGAAAAACAGATAATGTGCAGAAGATAAATTTACGTTATTTAAGACCGTCTTGGCTAGAAGTAAAATAAGGAAAATTTATCTGAGGTCATTCAGGAGCTTCTTTGTTTCTTTGTTATACCTTTTTATGTCTTTCTTAGCTCCTCAGTATTCCAGAACCTTTTTTAAACTTCTCATCAAATTAATTTTCATCTTTGTAATAATACTAAAGCTCCTTTTACCCCTTCTGTTAGGTCAAATTTCAATTTTGTAACGACGAGTCATATTGTATAGATGATATTGCCTAAATAAGCTCAAAAGTGTCGCTGGTTCAGCTTCTTCAACAAAATAGTTGAAAATTCGTTGGCTTTTCTTTAATTTGTTTTTTCGTCTAGGATTGTTCAAAGTCTATTTAGTCTTTTGTAAAGTGATATTGTGATTCCAATAACCCTCACGCTTTCTCTTTAAGCTAGTATTAAAATGAGTCGTGTATCTTCTTCCTCCTTTAAAGGCCAAGGAAACTTTGTATGGATTAATCCAATGTATTTATTGCAGGTTTATTTCAGTACAATTGAATATTATGCAATCACGAATTCATTTTTAATACCTCAACTAATCCTTGAACCATGACGCTTGCCTGCATGCCCATTTTGAAACTCGTGCATTTAGCTATATTATATATTTAATGTTGTAATTAGTTAGATATTGGAAAATTCTTTGCCTGTTTTTTATGTCCTTACCCACAACAATAAAATATATTTTTATAGAATGTCTCGTGAACCGTAAAACATTTCAAAATCTGTTCTGAGTGTCAACCCAATAGCTTGATTCCATTAATGGGACGAAGGAGTGTTACATCCTAAGCTCATTTTTAAATTTTGGCAGCTTATTATTGCAATCTATATGTGATTGCAATAAGGGGGAATAACTGTAAATTTACAAGATTTAAACATTAAAAACTGCTTGCCTTAAAACCAACTTTAGCTAATTGCAATAATCGGTCGTAGATAGAAGCCTTTCCGAAAGCATTAAGGAATCAAAAATATTTTCCTAATTAAGCACGCTCCAAAGGTTACTCTATCTCCTTTCCATTTGGAGTTTGATCACTTCCCTGCAATATAATTATCTTCCTTCAGTAAAATATCCCTTTAGTGTAGTTTTATCAAAATATGCAGCAGATATTGCTTGATTTAATAATCCAGCCTATCGAATGCAACCTGGATACGGATGAGTTTTCCCTGGAAAGATAAGGACGAGAATTAACTGGATTTATCGTAAGGCTTCTATCATTTTTCCTGGGGGAAAACATCATTCATCCACCAACAGAATTGGTGATTGTATGTGTAGTAGATAAGTATCCGAGAAAAAGGTAGTGGAAATGCTGTGTCCTACTTTTGTGTTTTTTAAATAAGATATATTTGAATGAAGCGTAAGATGACCTTGGCCAAGATTGCCAGAAACAAAAATATAAAGAGGGGAAAACTACTGGAGGGAATCCAAAGTACTATGTTTCTGTATAAAATGGAAATGTGAAAGGGAGGAGACATCTAAGAAAGTTTACTAAACTTAGTCTATCATAGGTAGCACAATAGAGCTGCCTGAGTAAAGAGCGATGTGGGTGCAATGTATCATTTTTTTTCTAACCAGGGCGCTTCGTATAGAAGGAGTTGCGTTAGAAAATATAAAAGGAGCTAATTCGATTGGAAATAGGAAGTTTTAGCACCCTTTTTAAATGTAAAAAGTGATTGAGGGAACCAGTTCCCCTTTCCACTACCATTTCTCCAAACACATCCAATCAAAGTTTTGAGACAGCCATTTTGTTTAACATAGTTGAAAGGTCCAGTGATTATATCCTTGGGGATGTCAACCACCCAGCCCTTAGGGCAAGGGCTATAAGCTATTTTAGTTGCCCATTGTTGCGATATAAGGTCCTCATGGAAGGGTGGTTGTATAAACTTCGGGGGGGGGCTCATTTGATTGGAAATCGGAAGTTTTAGTGCCCTTATTAAACCTAAAGCGCCTGGGGGCAATGATTTTAAGTTATACCCTGGGGCTTATAAGGTGCTTATAGAAGGGATGGTCGTACAAACTCTGGAGCAGGCACATTTAATTTGAAATTGAAAGTTTTAGTGCATTTTTATTGGTCATAAGTAATCGGAAGGCAATTAGCTCTCCCACGCCCTATTTTGCACAAATGTATCTTATCAAAATTTTGAAATAGCTATTTTGTTAAAAATAGTCAAAGACCATACAACAATGCCACCAGGGTCAACACAACCTCCAAGGACCCAGGGGCAAGGGTTGTAAATTATGCCCCGCGGGTATAAAAGATTTTTTCGAAATTGAAAGTTTTAATGCCCTTTTTAAGAGTCAAACGTGATTACTTTAAAGGGGGAAGAGAGCAACCAGCTCCCCTCCCCCTTTGTCCATCATTTCAAAAAACACATCCAATGGAAATTCTGAGACAGCTATTTTGTTCAGCATAGTTGAAAGGTCCAGTAACTATGTCTTGCTGGGGGTCTACCCCCCCACGTACATTCTGAAGACCAGGAAATAATTTGCACTTTACTGAAAACTGGGGTAAATCTCCAGCACTTTTATTGGGGGTAAGAGGGGTCATTATCCGGATAGTCAAGGGGCATGGAATATATAATAATTTAGTTAAAAAAGAAAAACATAAAATGTGTTTTGTTTTCAATAGAGGGCAAATTATGTTTTGGTCCTTAGAAGGCATGGGTTCTGTGAGCCATACTCATGTTAATTTCTGCTCGTTTTGAGTTTGACTCAGCTGTTTATTGTAATTTCTGCTATTTTGGGGTTTTATTTTTTTGTTGACGGTAATTTATGGTATTTTACACTTTGAAGATTATTCGAATTTATTTCTTCTCATTTTGGTTTAATAGAGTTCTTTATTTTTCTTCGAAGAACTTATTTTCTAGAAAAAGAAATAAGTTAATTTACGTACGGAACATACGAGGAGTAGAGAAACTCATTGAAAGTCATGAAACGTAGGCTGTTATGACTTTTTTAATAGTTTTTTTTTATGTATGCTGGTCATTTCATGACTGAGAATAAATTACTTGATCATTCTTGGGAATCGTCTATGGTAACAGTGTCATTGAGATACTAAAATAAAATCCGTAGGTGACCCACTCAAAAACCAAATCCATTCTTTTTGCCTTATTTTTGAAAATTCTAGCCTCAGTTGACTTTTTAAATTCTGTAAGCTGCAGTCGCAAGATATTAACTAGAGACGAGGCTTACTACTCAATAATAATTCAAAATTTTGACCATTGCGCTTACAAAAACCAATTTGAATGCGTCCACACAAAAATAGAGCCAAATTGCATTTTTCGTACACTAACTCACAAGCAAATATAAGAAGGGCTTAACGTTTTTCTACACAATAACACTAAGCAAGAAATTGCATCTATTTTGTATATGGAATACAAATATTTCAATAGAATCATGCTTTTGCTTATTTCAGACGAGGAATAATATTTTTTCCATATTGGACAGTTTTTGCGTAAAAGAAGATCCTTTTTAGTTAGTGATTTTGATTCTTCTTAGAGTTGAATACTACTGAATTTATCTTGATTTTAGTTATCTTTTCAATTAAACGTTGGAAACTGATTTACCAAGTCAAAACTTCTATTAGAGTAACGTTTGGCACGGGGGATTCCCCCTTCTCACCCCATGCGTACACTTTTTGCCTACCCTCTATATTTTAACAACATTTTTTGTGTGCTTTCATCCAAAATGCCTTTTTAGGTATTCTCAATGAAAAACTGAACAAAACAACAAACTTCCCCTTTACATTTTTATAAATTGACGCCTCTGACGTCATAAACCAGTAATTTGTTTTAATTTTGAGCCTTGGTAAATTGTTCCTACTTCTCTGTACTTCTATTTATTTTATCTATATTTTTCTGTTGTTTTTTTTCATAGGAGTTTTATGTAGTAAAAGCAGACATTAGTTCTTGCTCCACTTTTTATTCTGAATTTGAAACTGCAATACAAAATGTATCCAACCATCATATATGTCACTCCGTAGAGTCGGGGTTGCCACCTGTAGCACGTGCATTTTAGCACTATTTTATTATTTTTAGCAATGTAGAACGTGCCCAGGGACTATTGCAGTCAATTATTTGAGTATAGCACCGAAGACCACTGTGTAGCATGCAAATTTGGGCATGTGTAGTACTTCAGGAACTGTCAATGGTAGCAATCCTAAATATAGCTCAGGCTTTAGCACACAGAGACCCTAGAATACAAGTCACCATTTGCAACGGTATTTCTGGGCATGATTATTACGCCTACATTGAACTGACTTGTTTTTAGTTTCTTAGAACTTAATTTCTAAAACCTAGGATAATATTTATAATCAAAAACCAAGATAATTCCCAAAACCTAGAGTTTAAAGGAGTCACTTATTACTTTTTGTATAGCATTAACCAACTGAAAGTAAGGAGCAACATTAAAATTGAAAATGAACAGAAATTATTACGTATATGAGGGGAGTTGCTCTTCCTCAACACCTCGCTCTTTATGCTAAAGTTTTTTAATACTTAAAAAAAAGCTTCTTGTTGTTCTAAATAAACGAACATAGTGTTTCAGGAGTCATTCTTAAAGAATTGGGACAGAATTCAAACTTTAGCGTAAAGAGCAAGGTGTTGAGGGACAGCAGCCACCCACACATCTATCTATATATATAAAAATAAGTTGTCTGTGTGTGTGTGTGTGTGTGTGTGTGTCGAGTGACGTCATGTTTGTGTGTCGACTGACATCATGTTTGTCGACTGACGTCATTATAAGGATTGAGCTGTATGCGTTATGAAGTTGTTTGTCGACTGACGTCATGTTTGTCAACTGATGAAATTACATACCGGAACACCGGGACACAAATGACGACCGGGACACAGGGAATATAAATGACGACAGGGAACCTCAGAGAGAAATTACAGACTGGGACACCCGGACACAAATCACGACCGGGACACAGGGAATATAAATGACGACCGGGACATAGGGACACAACTACAACGGGGACGCCGGGGGCACAGGCGGGATATATAAATGACGACCGGGACACAGGGATTGTTCGAATAGAAATTACAGACCGGGACACAAATGACGACCGGGACCACCGGGACACAGGAAACATAAATGACGACCAGGGCACTCAAAGAGAAATTACAAACTGGGATACCGGGACACAAATGACGACCGGGACACAGGGAATATAAATGACGACCGGGACACAGGGACACATCGTTAGAATAATGAGGTATGGATCTGAATACGGATTGTTTTTCCCATGGACAATTATATGTTGCATGTTCAAGAGTCAGTAAACCTGGCAATCTATTTATAGGCACAGACAATGGGACAGCGAAGAATGTTGTATATTCGCATGTTTTACGTAATTAAAAACATATATATATATATATATATATATATATATATATATATATATATATATATATATATATATATATATATATATCTATCTCTATTCACAGGTGGGACACAGGGACACAACTACAATGGCGCGTAACTAATATGGCGCGTAACGACTTACGCGCGTGGGGGGGCTTGGGGGGGGCGCGAAGCGCCCCACCAACTAGGTGTTGGGGTGGCGCGAAGTGCCACCCCAACAGCTAGTACTTAATAGTTTCTATTCGTTTTAAGGTTTGATATTGCTCCTTACTTTCAGTTGAAAAATATCTAATTTCTGATCGTTTTTTAAATAATGACAGGCAATCTGGCTACACATACACGGAAAAATCCCTCCTCCCCATAGATTTATTTTTTTAGACAATTCAATGTTGGTGAAAATTACCCCAGACAATTGCCCTTAACATCTCCACCCGTAAAATTGAGTCAGTAAAGAGAAAGCAAGACATATAAAGAAATCTCGTATGGGAATTCTAGCAAATTCCCCCTGGTGTAAAATTTCCTCTAAGAAATTCACTCCAGGAAACTTCCCGCCCCATTGTAAATTATCCCTGCGGAAAATCCTACCAGTGAATATTTGCCCCCCCTCCCAAAAATGTATGCATACTTCCCAATAACTAATACTATACGTAAACAATTGACAAATTCCCCAACTTAAAGACCATTCCCCAGGGGCTGATGGGGGTCAGAATATCTTCAAAGGCATAGTTATTCGGCCTTTCAACAATGCTGAACAAAACGGCTACCTCAAAATTTTGATTGGACGATTTTGATACAAAACTTGCCTGTCAAAGTTTTGTACCTAGTTGCCCTCCAGTTTTTTTGGTCACTTAAAAAGGAAACTATAACTTTTAATTTCTGTTTCAATGACCCTCTTCCGATATTCTAGGACCACTGTGTCAATATGATCATCTTTGGGAAAAAAAACAATAAAAAACAAATAAACACGCATCCGTTATCTTTCTTCTGGCAAAAAATACAAATTCCATATTTTTGCAGATAGGAGGTTAAAATCTCTACAGTAGGGTTCTCTGATACACTGAATCTGATGCAGCCATTTTCATTAAGGTTCTGTGAATTTTAGAGGGCGTTTCCTCCTTTTTTCGAAAATCAGGCGAATATTCTCGGGCTCGTAGCCTTTGATGGGTAAGACTAAACTTAATGAAACTTATATTTTGAAATTAGCAACATAAGCCCATTCTTTTTGATACATCTAGTGGTATCGCAATTCCGTTTTTTGGAGTTTCGATTACTATTGAGCCGTGACTGATTCATAGGAACTGTTTGATAGTTTATCAAAATAAACCCAGAAAAGCCATTAGCTTTAAATAATACAGAATAAAATCATTAAATAATAATGCTTGTTCGATTTTTTTTACTCAGCTTTAAATGGTAAAACAACAAAACCTCATCAATACAAACATTGCACATGAGAAAACTGACCAGAAATTGGAAGGAGATGCACAGAAATTTCTAAGAAAGCTAAAAACGGCCATTATGACCTAAATTACAAAAATAATTACTAATAGCAATATTTATAGAGGCTGGTTTAGATTCTACATCAAAACCTTCGTCAGCATTGACATACACCACAAAGTATGAAATTAGTAACCATAATAAGCCATAAATCATATTTTCCATGTTTTTCTGGTGTTTACTATTATTGAGTTGATTATTTTGGATACCAAGCTGCTCATCCACGCATTTGGTGCATCTGTCTGGTGGATAATGTGTTGGAGAAGAGGGCTGAAACACCAGGGCTGCATTGCTTCCAGTAAAATGTATTTGATTCTGTATTGAATATAAGCAGAGATGGCGAAATTGTTGATCACGAGCTACTAGTAATTCACAGGGAACTTTTTGGTAGCTCGCGGGGAATTTTCAGACACAGCGCTCTTGGTGATGGTGACTAGTCTGATTTGCACTACTCGCCTCATACCTAAGACCCACGAAAAAAAAAATACAACTAGTGACCCACATATTTGCTGTTCAGTCAGTGTCTGTTCATTTAGAAGTGAGGTTATTTTGTTTATCTTGTGTCTTTTGCATATTGCAAAAAAAAAAAAAAAAAATCCCTCTTGTGTCTTTAATAGTCCTTTCGAAATATGGCAAAAAAAATCCTGGCTGCTAGATGATGTATATCTCGCAGATAAAATTGGTTCAAATCAAAGTTTAAACCCTTAAATCGATGGTTCTGGCCTCTTTTGCTTCTGGGGCATAATTCCCCCTTGTCTCCCCAAAATTTTCTGGCCAAATTCTAACCAATTTTTTACTTTTCTTACTTTAGTCTCAACAAAATTATTAATTATCTCGTCTCAATTGATTGCTTCTGGGAAAAATTAAATTTTGGATTCAATTTGCCTATACTTACTGGTAACTACGCCCTCTACTTTATTCTAATAAAAATAAACTTCAAAAATTACAAAATGATCGTGAACGCTAGATTATTTGTTTAGAATTTTGCGCGTCCGGGGTAAGTGCAACCTCTTCTCCTTTAAAACCGTCCCTACCTTAAGTGTCTTCAAGACTTCAAAGAAGCAGCTCACAAAAGGGTAGTTTTTATCAAAAGGGGGCCATTTTGTCAGTCTCTTAACTTCAAGCCACACAAATTTTAAACCATAACATAATAAATTTTGTTTATTTGAAGTGTTTCAGAAAACCCACAAATTCCATAATACCAGGATTATAGCTGTTCTACTAATTTTAGGGTGGAACGACCAGACTGACGATGAGATATACGATGGGCAGGTATATGACAGAAGGAAGAGAAATGTTGCTGCCACCTTAAACCTGGCAAATCAGCATTTTCATGCAAAAAATAAGCACAGGTAAAGGTCAATTTTACATGGTTCAGATACGCCGGCCACAGAAATTAAACAAGAGCCCCCCTCCTCCATAGCTCTTCTAAAAAGCTCTGGGTCCCCCAGCTGCCAAATGTTACCTTTGATTTCATGGTCTTTCATCATTAAATTGCCAAACAAATAAGATATCTTTGAATTAATTTAGTTGGAGGTCTAGTTCGATTGTTCGAGCAAATTTTAAAACTCTATTAACTAAGGAAACAATAAAAGTTTATTCTAGAAAAAATGTAGATAACAATAATTGTTTTTTTAGGCCAAAAATGGAAAATTAGACACTGTTTTAAAAAAGCACATCCAAATAAGGAAGCTATTTTGAAATTTTAATGTAAATTATATATTCCAGTAGATTATGCTTGAGAACCAAAACCATCCTTCATAGACGTCTCTCCATGGTCCCAATATGATAAGAGATCATTTTCAAACAGCAAATACGCATCCAAGTTTGCTAAGTTAAGAGAGACATTCTTCCACGGGCAAACCCATCATTTTAAGAAAAGTCTGACCCCTGAAAATCATATTTCATAAAAAAGTAAACGACTAGATTTACGTTTCAGGATTAACGTGAAGTGTTGCAACAGCCTTTGGTCAGCTTCACCGACACAAGCGTTGCGGTGCAACACCCTAGTTTTACCTCTTTGCCATCGGTTCAACTCTGTTTTAGTCAACTCCTCTGAACTTAGAAATTATGTCAAATGAAGATTTTTCTTCTTCTTTAAGGAAAGAAATGAAGCGTCCCCCAAAGACGACCGTGAAATACGATGTTTCTGTATCAACTTTACTCTTTATTTCCTGAAACCAATCAATTTTGCTCTTTAAAATAAACATTCTTTATACGAATAGAATAAACACATTTTGATTCGAAATTGTCAAAAAGGGGATAAAAACTTATTTACTTTCCAGCCAAGGTTTGAAAAATTAATTTACTTTCCGGCCAATTGAACTTTTATCCTTTTTTGATGTCGACATTGTTATGTATGAAAGCTTTCAATACAATGCAATTGAAATTAGTTTATACTATCAAGCCATCTGTCTATTTTATAATCATTCAACAAAATATAGACTGCGCTAATTACCGGAAAATTGATGTCCCAAGGTTGATACACGAGTTATTAGAAATACATAGCCCTTCATCACTGAAGATGACCGTGGTCATCCACTTGAACTTAATCCTTTTCAATCGTGACACTCGACGGATTGACGCTCGGATTAGGATCTTATATAATTTGATTGTGTTGCGGTATCATCTATAACTGCCGTGTTAAATTCTAGGTTGCACGGATACACCATTAAGCTAAATTTACTTGCCCTATAATGCATAGATAACAAACAAAGGTACTTTGATTTTCATAGAGTTTCTCCCTCTTACGATAACCTTTAACAGATTGTTCTTGCTTACACACACCGCTCCATAAAGGACATAAAGCAGCATTTGCTGTACCCTCAACTAAGCCAGAAACACATATAACAGGTGCAATCACTAGTAAAAGATATTCATGCCTCACCACCAGAGCTTACTGTTGCACAACAGCCATATCTCCTTGTCTAAAATGTTGGATCTTAAATTTTTCAACGCATTTCAGTACTTTCAACAGTACTCAAACTCTTCGAAGTTTTCAAAAGGGTAAATATTTTTTTAAATAAAAAAGATTGATCTCATTAACTTTGATCAGCTTATCAAGTACTATTGATCAGTACAAAACAGATTTTATCAGTGCAAGATGGATCAAAGGAAAAAACCTTGGTGCAAATTTCAGATACTCCTCTCGGACATAGATATTAAGTTCCACTTTACCTCACAAATTGTATGCTCTGGCTCAAGTACAAGTAAAAACCCTTCTTATTGGTCCCAGACAAGGATTTTGTGAAACTTTCAAAAAATATTGTCATTCATCAATTGTGTCTGGGGTGAAACTTTCTGAGAAAACTGCACAGAGTAGGCCTCAATCAATTTTTTGCAAAAAAACTGAAACTGGTGCCACAAGAAAAAAAAAGAAAAAAAAACAGTACTAAACCTTTATGCTGCTCCACCGAAACAATTAGCTACTTCTTCACATGCCGTTGTCATGATTCGTTTTCAACCGAGTGTGCAACTCCATTTTTTTATCCAATTACCTTTTCACTTTTTATGTAAGAGGGTGGTCTTTTTCCTGTAGATTAAATAAAAAAAACAAGTTTTTTGAAATGAAAGTAAGGAGTGACATTAAAACTTAAAACGAACAGAAATTACTCCGTATATGAAAGTGGCTTTTCCTCCTCGACACCCCGCTCTTTACGCTAAAGTTTTTTATTGTTTTAAAAAGTAGAGTTGCTAGAAAGAATCAAACTTTAGCGCAAGGAGCGGGTTGTCGAGGAGGAAAAGCCCCTTTCATATACGGAGTAATTTCTGTTCGTTTTAATTTTTAATGTCGCTCCTTACTTTCATTTCAAAAAACTTGTTTTTTATTTAATCTCTGAAAGTTTTTGAATTAATGCATGTCTGATTTTGGCTCTCCGTACATAAATTATTAAAATGAAAGTCGCATATTAATTCTCTTTTTGGCTAAATGGCTTTCTCTTAGTTTTGATCAGACGATTTTGAGAAATAAGGGGTGGGGAAGGAGGCCTAGTTGCCCTCCAATTTTTCGGTTACTTAAAAAGGCAACTAGATCTTTTAATTTTTAACGAACGTTTTTATTAGTAAAAAATATACGTAACTTAAGAATTAACTTATGTAACAAACTTTTATATTCTTATATTTTTGATTATATATATGAGGGGGTTGGTCCCCTCGTTAATACCTCGCTCTTCACATTAAATCTTGTTTTTCCCAATTCTTTAAGAATGACCCCTGAATCAGAAAGACCGTAGAGTAAATAGTTGAAATTACTTAAAATTTTTTAGCATAAAGAGCGAAGTATTTATCTCCTCCTAAATACCTCGCTCTTTATGCTAAAGTATTTTTAGAACCCCTCATATGCGTAATAATCTCGGTTCGTTTTAAGTTTTAATGCTTCTCATTACTTTCAATTGAAAAAACTTTTTCATGTTTATATTTTCATTGTTTTTTTTTTTAATAGTAATGCTAGAAAATCCTGCGCTCTTTTCATTGAATTTCTCTTCCCCCATGAAATATTCCTCAAAGGAAAGATCCTCCTATATAGCCCTCTCCCCTGAACCCCACACCCAAACCAAAAATATCCCCCTGATAACGTCGGTACACTTCCCAGTAATCATTACTGTATGTAACCATAGGTCAAAGTTTGTAACTTGCAGCCCCTCCCCCAGGGACTGTGGGGGGTAAGTCATCCCCAAAGACATAGTTATTATGGTTTTCGACTATGCGGAACAAAACGGCTATCTCAAAATTTTGATCAGTTGACTTTGGGGAAAAAATGAGCGTGGGAGGGGGCCTAGTTGCCCTCCAATTTTTTTGGTAACTTAAAAAGGGCAATATAACTTTTCATTTCTGTTAGAATGAGCCCTCTTGCAACACTCTAGGACCACTTGATCGATACGATGACCCCTGGGAAAAAAAAACAAAACAAATAAACACGCACCCGTGTTTTGTCTTCTGGCAAAAAATACGAAATTCCACATTTTTGTAGATTGGACCTTGAAATTTTTTCTATAGGGTTCTCTGATGTGCTGAATGCGATGGTGTGATTTAAATAAATAAATAAACACGCATCCGTGATCTGTCTTGTGGCAAAAAAAAATACAAATTCCAGATTTTTGTAGGAGCTTGAAATTTTCTACTGTAGGGTTCTCAGATACGCTGAATATGATGGTGCGATTTTCGTTAAGATCCTATGACTTTCAGGGGGTGTTTTCTCCTATTTTCCAAAATAAGGCAAATTTTCTTAGGCTCGTAACTTTTGATGACAAAGACTAAATTTGATGAAACTTATATATTTGAAATCAGCATAAAAATCCGATTCTTTTGATGTATCTTTTAGAATCGAAATTCCGTTTTTTAGAGTTTCGTTTACTATTGAGCCGGGTCGCTCCTTACTACAGTTGGTTACCACGATCTGTTTGATTTGTCTTTTTCCTCTTTTAAAGGTGGGCATTTTGTTTCTTTGTTATCAAGTTTGTTTTTTACTTTTTTAAATCCTGTTGAACACCGAGGACAGTTTACCGGAGGATTTTTACGAAGTGTTTGAATTTTATACTAATTTATTTCAAGAATTAAAAATTTTCTTAGTTTTCATTTTTCACCGTTTCTTTAATTTTACCACTAAGTCTGGCCAATTTGATCTAGGATGAGATTACTAACTCTTAAAGTTCATGTGTAAATTCTCTGTTAATAAGAAGATTGTCCTGAGATGATAATATTCTGCCTAATTAGGGAGATATTTGACTACTGGTACAGCCAGAACCAAAGCTCTAGCGGTAGTTCTGGCTGTAAAGATCCATAAAACTTCAATGTACTAATTAGTATCTTTTCATTTTATTTTTTCCCAAAACCATTTCATATAGTATGGGTTGTCATAGCAACTTCGCAAGAGGCTCAATCAATTGAAATTGTAAATTCTAGTGCCCTTTCTAAGAATCAAAACCCCTTACCAATTTTTTTTCTAACCATTTTTAGTATTATTTTGCAACCCCACGATCTCCATCATGCAATCTAACTTTTGAGACAGTAATTTCGTTCAAAATAGCGATCTTAAGCTAAGGGTATGAGGTATTAAAAGGGTATAAAAAGTATAAAGCCAGGTTGTCAAAAGACCGGATCTACGATAGTTCAGGAACATTCTTCAGGTATTAAATTGAAAATATCAGGAACGTTGAGGGGGACGTTCAATTATATGAGAAGACACACTTTGCATCCAGATTGAAAAAAGGGCGGATCTGCACTATCTCAGGAACAAGAAAGGGCATTAAGTTGAAACTTCCAGGGAATCTTGAGGGAGGTGTTAAACTAAATCAAAAGACAATATAAGCATTAAATTTGTCAAAAGGGTGTATCTGCAATATTTCAGGAACAGCTGTAGGTATTAAGTTGAAAATATCGGGGAATGCTGGAGGGGACCTTGATTTTCACCTGAAGACACTATGTGCATTCAGATTGTCAAAGGGGTGCATCTGCAGTATTTTAGGGGTGGCTAAGGGTGCTAAGTTAAAACTTCGAGGGAACGTTGAGGGGGGGTATTAAACTATATTAAAGACACTACGACCATACAGGCTGTCAAAAGGGCGCGCCTGCAACATAACAGGAACGGCTAAGGGTATTAAGTTGAATACTTCAGAGAATGTTAAACCAAATCAAAAGACACTATGTGCGTCCCGGTTGTCGAAATTGTATGGATTATTTCAGAAAAGGCTAAGAATATTAAGTTTAAGCTCTCATGGAATGTAGAGGGAGTTGGACTAAATCCAAAGACAATATACAACTTCTGTCAGTAAAAAGGCAGTATCTGTGATATCTTGGGGTAGTCTAAGGTTGTCAAGTTGAAAGTTTCAGGAAACTTTCAGGAATTAAGGGAATGTTGAGAGGGTCAAGGAGAAAATTAGCGGAAATTAAAATATCAAGACCTCAAAATGCACCCTTTCCAGGATTTGGCTCCCCTTCCGTCCCAAGGGAAAGTTTTCTGAATTCCCCAAGGATAAGAGACTTACTACCAAAAGCGATGACAATAAATACATTTTTTAATGCAGGGTTTGTAGACCAACGAATTACTTTACGATTTTGGTAGTTACATGGGTTTGCTCTGCAGGGAATGAGTCGCTAGGTTTAGTTATGAGATCATTACCGACCGCTCGGGTCGTTAGTGCATGAGACGGACAATAATTTTACAGAGACAGCAATCTTTCATAAGATAATGAGGAGAAAAAATGTAGACGTGACAGCAAAGGTGATGGTAACTTTTAAGTTGATTTGCAAGCGTTACCTTATTTATTCTCAAGATATACGACAAATTTTGCTAGCCCTTATGTGCCTGCCCAGTACCAATGAAGAGTATATTAAATTTTTAGCACATAAGACTAGCACTTGAAATTATTTAAGTGGATAATTTTATATTTTAGCTCAAGAGCAGCTCGTAAGAGACTAGAAAATGCTCGACACCCAGCGCAGGCACCAGCTAAGAAAAATAGAACCAAACGAGGAGTATCCCAGCGCAACCAACAAACCTTGTCTGATGAAGACTTATTAAACCTAATCCTTCTTGCTGATGAGATGCAGGCAAGGAAACAGCAGAAATACAGGGATCAATATGGACATCAGAGAAGGTATGTCTTTAATACATGAAGGACTTATTATAATATAAGTTAAAATAGTCTTTATTTCACAGGAAGAAATAGGCTATTAGATATTCCACAGGTAGACTTGAATAAAATAGGGCCAATAGTAGGTAAATCACGCACTAATTAGATATGCGAAAGGGATCGCCAATTTAACGGATTTTTAACGCAAAAATATGATTGCTATTCTTTTCAATGGTTTTCCCTCTCTTTCAGATACAAAAAAAAGAAATAAAAAATGAATTTGCTTTTACATGTTTTTTTTCAATTTCAAATTTACGATATCGAGTTATCAAATTCTTTATTTTATTTCTCATTTCCGTTCTCAATTACCCATTTGCTTGGTGTAAACCATAAATAACAGATTTTCTTCCATAAATGATTTATAGTTTCGTTTCCCAAGACAAGAAAAATTCATGAAAATGGTTGCAATATCCTTTTTTGGCAGACATTCAAGTTTTTTTTCTACCGTTTCAAAGGCAACTCTACAGCATCATCGAACTGTTCGTGGTAACGAACTGTAGTAAGGAGCGACCGGCTCAATAGTAAAAGAAACTCTAAAAAACGGAATTTTGATGCTAAAAGATACATCAAAAGAATCGAATTTCCATGCTGAGTTTAAATATATAAGTTTCATCAAATTTAGTCTTTGTCATCAAAAGTTACGAGCCTGAGAAAATTTGCCTTATTTTGGAAAACAGGGGAAAACACCACCTAAACAAATAATGGACTTAATTCGTTCAGAATTTTTGAATATATTATCGATGAAAATGTGGTTGAAAGTATTGATTATTTAAGGTATAATTACAACTGTCAAAAAATTGTTAGAATTTTTTGATGACTATAGTCGAAGCGCAGCTAAAAATATGTTTTGATATGAAGATAAACCCAGTCCGTTGATTCTTTTAAAGCAAAAAACGAGTTTGAAAGTACTTTTACACCTGTTGCAGCAGGTATAACAAAACGAAATAACAGCTTTTTAAAGTTATTTATTTAAAAGAATGAATAAAACAAAAGGAAGTCACGTGATTAGAATTATTTACTATTATGACGATTATTTGGATTTTTTAAAGATATTAATCGTGTTTTTAGAGACGCTACATATCAAGTTATGTTAAAAAAGAAACGAATTTCCCAATATGATTAGAAAATCTGGAGCTCAAAATTTTAAAGTGGATGTAATATATTTATCATGGATGTTATCAGTATTACATCCCAGTTTACCCATAGTGACTCAATTAGAAGCTGGATTAACGAAGAGATCTGAACAGTTAAAAGCTGGATTACGTAAGGGCAGCTCGTTTGAATTAAGATTGGAAGCGTGTAAAACCTATAAAAGTCATAATAAAACGGATAAAGAATTAATATGGAGGGTAGTCAGTGAACGCTGTAATACAACTAAAATTGTTGTTGTGTTACAGAAATCTGAAAAAAGTAACAGTTATACGCAAAGCAATATGGTATTTGACCATATGAACACTAACAGAATTCAGAGTAAATGGATATAAATATCCACAAGAAGACTTTAATGTGATTTCAGTGATGCTAATGAAGATTATACTAAAGCTCACCAACGATTTTTACAGTAGCATATAAACATCGTTATTACTATTAATTTTAAGGGCAAAATGGTTGATCTATTTGCATCTAAGCGCGTGGATTCTAAAGCTGCTGATTTTGAAAATAAATTTAATAAGTTAGAAAAGGCATGATTTTAATGGCTATTGAAAGAAAAGGGAAAGATAATAACAATTATTTAGATATTGATATCGAACTACCACTAAATATTAAATCAAATTTAATGATTATTACATTATATCAGTAGCATAGGAAAAATTAAAAGTCTCTCCCTTACGAAAACAGATCGGGTTGGAAAACTGAATAACATTTTCCAACAAGGAGCAACGACTTGATTCACTGCCATTTATATATGGAAAATATTATTAAATAAACTTTAAAAGATTTTCAAACAGTGGGGATGGATCATTGATTGCCACTGAGGGTAGTGTACTTCAATTCTCTTCCCTAAAATAATTTTGTCCAATAAGCCTTTCATCTGCTCATCAAGATGTTTATTTAAATTTCTCTTTTGATTTGAAACTATATCTTTTAGAAAACTCACATCATTTAACTCTCTTTTATTATAATCTATTCAATCTTTTCCATATTAAATCGCTCTATTTTTAAATATTTCCAGTCGAGGCCTAATTATAGCGTTAAACATGGAATGAGCTTCATCTTTTATATTTCTTATGAGAGTCTTCAATAATTGGGAATTGGAGATACTTTTAAAGAAGCTACCAATCCTACTACTATACTGTATTGTATACAATGTTTATTTCTTATTAGTCGATACTTATTGCAGATAAATTTTATTACATACCTTCAGTAAAATTTTTCAAATCCAAAACATATTTAATATTCTCTCCATTCAGATCAGTTAACCTACCTATTTGATCAATTATAGTCATTTTTATTGCGTTGATAAATCCATTTCGATTGATTGAAAAACATTGCCTTTCTATAAGAATCTCACAGATTAGTGTTCTAGGTTCTATTTTGGAGCAAAACTCCAGATCACATCAGAGGTTGTATTCCCATTCATAATTGGGCTATCAACTAATGAGCAGAGAATAAGTATTTTATTAACATCTCTTGTAATATTAGGAATTTTTGCCCTTCATTATTTGTACTACTTAGTTCAGCTCCATTTTCAAATCCTAAACTAAAACATAAATCACTATTAAACCAAAATTTATAATTCTGTTTCTAAGTAATAAAAAATTTCATTGTTGCTAGATTGGATGATATATCTGATTGGGCATCGATCTGAAGATGAATTGAAATAAAGAGTCAAGAAATAAGAAATAATTCAAACCCTCTTCATCAAACAACTCATTGGGTATGACAACAAAATCAGATTCTCGATGTAACGGGATCGAATTACTAGTATCGGACTATTCAATTTTACTTTTGTTACCATTAATGATAATCAAAACCATTTATTAGAAAAGTATTTTTCTTGATAAAATTCAAATCTTAAGCTGTTATTGTAAATAGTATAATAGTCATTTTGCTTAATAATTTTATTTTTGATTAATGAATCGAGCATGTCAACAGCAGCTTCATTTCTCACTTCATAAGATATATTTCAAGCAGCCCTGCTACCTAGCAAACTATATAATTTTTTAATAATATCGTTCGA
The DNA here is from genome assembly GCF_032884065.1 of Artemia franciscana. Classification (NCBI taxonomy): domain Eukaryota; kingdom Metazoa; phylum Arthropoda; class Branchiopoda; order Anostraca; family Artemiidae; genus Artemia; species Artemia franciscana. Next base: position 47,524,578 of record NC_088864.1, on the reverse strand, counting down.
ATTCATGTAAATCACAGTTTCTTCCTGAGGTTGTATAACATCAATAATATCTTTAATAGCTCTTAGACTTCTTCTGTCAATTTTTACGAACTGAGACTTTTTTTTCGAATTCACTAGATCTCGCACCTTTCATCTTTCCCCCATACCTTTGATTAAGTGTTCCTGATTCATATATAGCCTCTTTTAAATATTAATAATTTTCTAAATAAGAACTAGGCATTTCAAAATAGAGTCCCTTACGATCATAGTCCTTACTGATATCTCTCAAAAGTTCTTCAGTTATCCCAAAACTAACATTAGTAATGAAATTTGGCTTATTTTGGAGTAAAATAGCTTGATTTAAGTGAGCTTGATCTCTTGCTTGAATACTTGCTGCGTTGCTTAAAGATTGATCCAGATTCTGTAATCATCGTCTTAAATTAGGGTCATTTTTATGTAATTTATCAGTATTCATATTTGTATTTTTATCTTCTGCTTCAACAAATGAAGCACCCAACTCTTCAGCATGGTCACAAAATCAAGCCCGTTCCAAGGCAAGTTTTTGAACTACATTTCGTTATATTTCTCTACTTTTCACTATATTCGCTACCAAATTATTCAACTTTATAGAATAAAGTTTATATTGAATATCTTCCAGGGGTTCTTTTTGTAAAAACTGCTAATAACGAATTTACTATTTTTTCTGATATTTCATACGTTATTGGGGTTGTGTGTTTCACTGCAGCTATTTGAAATTTGATCTCAACTTCAGTTGAGAAATTTGGTAGTTACTTTTATTAATTCTAACCAAATCACTAGCGTTCATTTTGTTTATGGATGGCTTTTGAACTCTGACCTAAGGAAATAAATTAGTGTACACCTTGTTTTCATTTTCTTTTCTACTTGCTTCTATTGGTTTTATTTTGATGGATACATGATAAGAATTGCTATAATTATCAACGAAAGCGGGTAATACATCTATCCACCTTTTTTATTATTATGAGTAAAATATTTCCATAATTACTATAAAGGGTGGGCGCCTGTTCCTCTAGCACTCGCTCGACCTCGCTAGATAGCACTTGTCAAAATTCTACGTCGAGCCTGAGTTCCTTCGCGAAACTGTCTAAATCAAAGCAGGGGGAAAGTATACTAATTGGTCTCATCCCCAAACTATATGCCCCCTAACCTTCACTTTCCATTTGAGCCGTTCATAGACTTTCAAGGAATGGCATCGGTGGCAACAATGTGTTTTCAATGTACGCCCTTGGCATAGGTGGTAATGCCGGTATGTGAACCTACAACATAATAAGAGCTTATTAGCTTATTGAAACACTCTTGATTTCATCCTCTGAAATAATTTATATTAGGCTCAAAGAGAGTAGACTATACGTAAAAGTAACACACTACCAGTTAAGAATTTAATGATCATACATGGACTCCCAAAGTGACTCTTCGGGTCCATAGCCCCCCAGCCTACCAGTTATAAATTTAATGACCTGAAATTACCACTTAAATGTAAGTTATCCCTTTACTTTTCAGGTATTACTATGTTTTAAAGAGTCATAAAAAGTTACGGGGGGAGGTTGTATTCATCGTCGGGGGATCTTCATCAAAGAAATCTGTCAGCAGATCCTTGATCCATGCTGGGATTTCTGGCGTAACCTGAAAAATTTTTATATTCCCATTGAAGCATTTATGATTGTAAGCTGTGAGAAGGTTATTATGTTGAAATTAATATTAGTTAAGGATCCTTAAACCCTTCAGAACTAACGATCTAGTGCTCGTTATTGACCTCAAAAGAATGGTGTATTTCCATTGTTGCCCTCAAATCCCCCCTCTTAGAGGGAACAGTCTGTTTTTGTCATTAGAATACATTATTCCTAGAAGCAGGAACATCCAAGTTATTCCCTTTTTCGTTAGCCCAAAAGGAATGTCTTATTTTTAACTTTTTCCCTGGGGTCTTCCCTCAGACCTATCGAAAAGGTTGCATAGTAAACTAAAAGGAATTTCTAACATGGGTAATACACCGGTGTTCTTAATACTTTCCAGAAAAATTTAGTTTATAGCGTTAAATCATAGCGAAAAGCCCCTTAATGCCTTTTTTAGGCTGAAAAGAAAAAAATATCCCTAGGATAGGGCAATACTCTCTCATTGTCCTGCTATCTATGGTTCTGGCCTTGGGCTAGTTCCTTACACTGAAGTATTAGTCTGAACAAGAATATACATTAGTTAGAATAAACAGTCAGTTTTTTGTTGGGAATAAATAAGGTTTACGAAACAATGTCAATAAATTTTATTTACGTGCAGATCGACAGCTCCATCTTGCATTGGGGTAGAAGCCCCCGCACCATGGCCTTGCATGGGGAGCGCAGAAGGTCCGACCACTTCACCGCAATGTAGTGAAGGCCCGGCATATAGAATGACTGAAGGTCTTGAAGGGGGCGCATCATGGCCGTGTTGGGAAGAGGTTGTCACATTTCCCCAGATTTTCTGGGGGGCTACAGATGCCCCAGCATTTTTGCCATGGGCCTCATCGTCGCATGTCCTTGCCTTCTCTTGGGGGAGGGCATTGGTCAGGGTTTTCCTTAAAAAAAAGCTAAATTTTACTTTTTCATACAGTACTAAATACATCTTATTTTCGAGACGTCAACCACCTAAATTTAACTTCCTCCTCCTATTACACCCCACACCTTCTATATTGAGCCTAGAAAACCATAGTTGGAATGCTCCCGCGACGACAAAAAATACCGTAATGATACGGGACTATGGATGGCAAATGATGTGCAAGCCCCTTTCCTCTATGAAGAATTTAAACTTTCTTAATTCTAGTAAGGAGAGGTATTTACACAAAAATTTGAGTTAGCTAATATCACAGTCCATAAATATTTACTTGTGATTTTGTTCTTACTATAATGTACTAAAAGAAAACGTTCTTCACACATATATCGTTCTCGAGTGTCTTCTAGCTCACGAATAGGTGCTCGTATCTTCAAGCAAATCATCAAAATTCTTGTAATAAAAAATGATTTTATTGTTTTTCCAAATAACTTGAACCTAATTTCAACATATCCCCACTTAAATTTAACTCATTGAACCCCCACTCCTTCTGTATCGACGGTAGGAACCATAGAATTACGTCTAGTCACGATAAAAGAAACTTTTTCGAAGAAAAGTAATAAATTCAACTAACCGAAAATAGAATCAAATAATTTAGCTATGTGAAGGTGAGCTATGTAGCGAATATTCAAGTTTTGATTTTATTCTCTCTATAATACAGTAAATGAAAATATGCACCCCATTTTTCACGATTAAGCAACACTAATAGGCTGTGTTGACCGCTTAAAATGGAAGTAATTAGACATTTAGATCGCCCTCCTCAAAAATCGTAGATTATGCTTAACCATAACTCGTCAATTTGATGAGAAAACATTTCCAAATTACGAAACGCTCATAATACGAGAGCCTTCAAATTTACTGGCTGGTACGAACCCTTTCATGCAATTATTAGAAGAGCAGCTGTTCGGCAGAAACTAAGTCTCTTACGTGATGGAAGCCATCATTAAGGATTTAGCCCAGGCTACCTGTTTATACCTTTTTTAGCAACCTGCTAGAATATGCTTCGAGTAGCGGAAAAGTACATCGAATTTGAAGACTGGGGGTAAAAGTGTATATTTTACGAGAAAATTATGTAATTCTATCATTGTGAGAATCGTGCAATAGCAGAACGGAGAGGGTTTTTTAGATGTTTATCTAATATAGTGAATTATAGTAGGTTAAATTTTGGGTTTGCAAATCTAATTGTTGTGGGGAGGTGCATGTGATGAGAGTAGCCCAGCAGTTCCAAAAACCCCCCATCTCTAGGAGTCACCGTCCATTTAGAAGAACAGAACTGAAGGTGGTAGTAAATTCGATGAATGCTGATTCTGTTGTGTCATGAGGCTTTGGCGTGGGTTCAAAAGTTTCGCTTGAAGTGAAGAGCAGATCGTTCACTTCTTGTCTGCTGTGAACCAGGGCTGCGGCTCTTTAAAGTCTTTTCCAAGATTTTAGGATTTCTGTCCGGAGCTTGTCATCTTGGGAAAGGTTTATATCTACATACTAAATAGTAGCCTATGTTAAGCACATATATCATTTAACTATGCAGATAGCAGATGTCTATTAATTTTTTTAGTATTTATTTCTATCTCTTAACTAACCCGACAAAGACAATGGAATCCTGTAATTTCGGTGGAAGTTTGTATTTGCATCTAAATCAACTCGACGAGTTTTGGATATTTTGGACTAGAATTCGCAACAATTTCTAGACTGTTGCTCTTATGGAGTCGATTCAATTGGGTAGGCGAGGTTAAGACTCACTAGAAGTGTTTTGGGTCTCCACTTATAAGTGCGAACAGGGGCTTTTTGATGCATAGTTGAGGCTTTTTTCCATGATTCCTAAGAAATTTACTAGAAGATTTTCTGTGGGCATCCGGCGGCTCATTATCGTGCATTATGGTATCTCATACTGCGCATTATATATATCCGCGAAAACTATTGGAAGATATTTTTGAGAAGTAAAAGCGTGTGTATTAAGGATTAGATAGAATCATTTATAGTTCGAGATCATTTCCATATAACTGTATTTAGTTTGAATCTTGAAACTTTGTTATTATCATATCATATCGGTGAATATGGTCACTTTTAAAGTGGTACTACCCATGGAGAACATATTTTCACTCAAAAGCTTTTAATTTGTCAAGGTTTTAAGAGTTATTTACATAAATGCAACGTGGAATAGCATCTGACTTGCACGAGAGCCAAAATGGCTTCACGTGGCTCTCACACCCGATGCAAACAATAGAACCAGGGCAGCCACTTTTTGGGATTTTCCCGTGATAACGTTTCCCCAAGATAGACGAAAAGTGGATCTAATTGTAAGCAGCAATGGGCCAGCGTTGCTGGTTCTAATTTGCAGAATTAACTTTCAAGGGTGATATGGAAGAATTAACATCTTTCAAAAGGGGCAAATGAAACAGAAAGGACTGAAAATCACGGAATAGATTCAGCTAATAAATATTACACTTGGCAGAATAATCATCTAGAGTCCACACACAGTACGATGATACAAGAGAATACTCGCTCCCAAAAACGGTATCTCGACAAAGCAAGCTGTACTTAGTTTGCTGAGTTATTTTTGAAAAATACTAAATAATTATTGATATTATTTTTTGAAAAATTGCGAGTTGAAAATAGAAATTTTCCAAATTTTACCCTCTCTCCAAAGGGGCTGAATCCATCTTCAACACCTGGACGCAGTCATAATTTTCTAAATTAACATCCAAAGTATTAAATTTTTTAAAAATATAAAAAATTTGCTTGTCCTATGTGTGGATCTCAGGATGAAAGTTTAATACATTTTTTGTGTGAATGTGTCGAATTGAATGATTGGAGGCGAGAGATGTATGGTAAAGAAAAATTGAATGAGATATGGATCCTAGATAGAATGAAAGAGACAAATTTCCTGAGTATTAAAAGGATAGCAAGATTTGTAAGGATTGCAGCGGCACATCGGGAGCGTTTTCTTTAAATAGTATTAATTTAATGTAGTTAATTTGGTGTTTGTTTGTTGTTATGTAATTTTCCTATGGCCCACGGGTTTTTTCTGGAATAAATTATTAAATTAAAAAAAAAATTATATTCATTTGCTATCATTGGTGAAAGCCCAAACCATTAGGAGGATCTAAGTTTAGGAGTAAACATAATCATTTGCCATCATTGACAACAGAAAAGTCTATTTTTAAACATGATAAAAAGAATATTCTTCCTATCCCTCCTCTTGGGCAGGTATGTTTACTATTTATTGCCCAAAATTACGCCTTAGAATTTTCCCCTTTACATTTTGCACTATTTAATCATTGTCATTGTTAGTATTAAAAAAAGTAAATTGTTTTTCATTGGAAAGTTTTTATTACACAGTGTTGCTAAGTTTGGGCTCGGCACACAAATAACAAGGCAATAAATTTATGTCTTGGGGATCCAGATTTTCAATTAGGCTTTCTAATGTCTGAATAGTTTACTGAATAACAAAGTTGTTACCTACAAAGTTGGATGAATAATTTGCTTAATGTAAAGACAAATTCAAATGCCACTGCGTTTCTAATCAACTTGCCATTTATACTAAACACATAGAACAAATAAAGAAGTGATAATTTGATTTTTTAAATGATAATTTGGGGCAATAGTGATTGGTTAAGTACTAAAAATAGAAATAAGCGGAAGAAAGATTTTGAATGATCAATTGAAGACAGATTTAGGGGGCTTAGGCTCAGAACACTCGTTGCTTTGAGTTACAGCCTTTTAGGCACACTCTGCCTTTTTTGGTGGAAATTGATAGGGTAAATGCTGAACAATACTGGCTAAGAAACTTTGATTTTTCTGAAAAAACTGCCTTTTTCCAGTGATGAATTCCAATCTTTAACGCTTTAATTTGTTTAAAGTGTGTCAATGGTGTTGAGGGACAAGTTTAAAGAGTAAAGAGAATCCTTGTTGACTGTCATTGCTGTTAATGACGTTTTTTTTGAAAATGAACAAGCTTTGAAATAACCTTTGTATCGTTACTGGTTTTTTTTTGCGTTTATTCATGCTTAAGCTTAAATATTTTTTAGAAAATTCTATAAAATATCCTTATAGTCCTATTAAAGTTCTATGCTTTTCAGAAAGCTCTATGAACAACGACAATAGACAATCTTTAACAATGTACAAAATGGACGTCCATTTTTTCCAAATTGTCCATTTTGCAATTCACCCACACTAGTTGGATTATTTTCTATATTGGGTACTATGTTCTTCTCCATATTACTATATGACTTTGATTGCTGATTCATGACAAAGACACATTCCAAACATAAAACTTGCAAAATCTCAACTTTTAAGATTGAAAAATTCATCTTAATGTTATCAAATAGTTCGTAGTAACGATCTAGAAGTAAGGAGGAGCTCGTCACAATAGTAACCGAAACTTTAAAAAACATAATTTTGATAACAGCAGACAGATCAAAAGAAATGGTTTTTTATGCTGATTCCACATTTATAAAATTCATTATGTTTAATCAAAAGCTACGAGCCTGGGAAAATTTGCTTGATTTTCGGAAACGGGGTAAACGCCCTGAAAAGTCATGGAATCTCACTGAAGATCACACTATCTCATTCAGCATATCAGAGCCCCCATCTGCAAAAATGTGGAATTTTGTATATTTCTCAGGAGAAAGATCACTGATGTGTGTTAGTTGTTGCTTTTTTCTCAGGAATGAACGCATCGAACCACTGGTGCTAGAAGATCGGAAAAAGGCTCATTCAAACGTAAATTAAAAATCTTTCTGCCCTTATTCTAGTGCCCTTGGTAAGTGACTAAAGGCAGTTAAAACGAGCACTTAAAGACGCTTAAAACTAAGAGAAATTATTCCATATATGATTCCATATATTGAGGAGGGGCTGGCCCCTCCTTAATTCCATGCTCTTTACATTAAAGTTCGCTTTTTATCCCAATTGTTCAAGAACGAATCCTGAAACGCAAGAACCATTTATTTAGAATAAGAAGCTTTTTCAAAGTGCTAAAAAACTTCAGTGGGAAGAGTGAGGGATGGAGGAGGGGGCAGCCCCTCAAATATATAATAATTTCTATTCATTTTAAGTTTATTGTTACTCCTATTTTTTAGTTCAAAAAATTGCTTTGTTTTTCTAAATTTAATTATTTAACACGAACCATAATAATCACAATAACTATATTTGGAACAGCAATCACAAAACTTAGAGAATAAAAAACATTTTTAATCACAAAAAAAGAAATTTAAAGAACAAAATTCTTCCAGAGCCAATATTAGCATATAAGGTGCTGGATTTCTCGAAGTTTTTGACGCAGGATTTTTTTGCCGGGACGTGTTTAACAGATTATTTATTTAAATAATCCTCCCTAATATTTTGTCCGACTCAGTGGGAAGAGTGAGGGATTGAGCAGGGGGTAGCCCCCATCACATATAGAATGTTTTCTGTTCGTTTTCAGTTTGTTGTTGCTCCTTATTTTTAGTTCAGTTTTTTTTTATTTAATTATTTAACAAGAACCATAATAATCAAAATTGCTATATTTGGAACAACAATCACCAAATGCAAAGAAATTTATAGAATAAATTCCTACAGAGCCATTATTAGAATATGGGGTGTTGAATTTGTCGAAGTTTGGGGTGCAGGATCTCTTCTGCCGAGACAGATTTAACAGATTATTTATTTAGAAAATCCTCCCTAAAATTTTTGTCTGACTCAGTGGGAAGAGTGAGTGATTCAGAAAGGGGGCATCCCTCTCACATATAGAATGTTTTCTATTCGTTTTAAGCTTATTGTTGCTCCTTATTTTCAGTTGATTTTTTTTATTTAATTATTTAACAAGAACCATAATAATCAAAATAACTGTATTTGGAGCAACAATCACGCAATATAAAGAAATTGAAAGAGTAAATTCCTCCAGGGCCATTATTAGCATATAGGGTGTTGAATTTGTCCAAGCTTGGGGTGCAGGAGCTTTTCTGCCAGGATAGGTTTAAAAGATTATTTTTAAAATAATTCCTTCCTATAATTTTCGCCTGACTTAGAAAATTCGCAAAAATGCATATACATAAAAAATTCTAATTGTCGAACATAAAAGCAGACATGAAAAATTGTTAAGCATACGGAAAAAGTCTAATTTATAATCCTCATAATTGCTGCACATCATTCTTCAGTTGTTATCTGTGAAGCAAAGATATCCATAGAATAATGCCTAAGGAGAAAATTTGACGTAATCTGTGTAACGTTTTCAACTGACGCCTTCATTGTCGAACTTCTTAAGTACAGATGCACCCTAAAATTATGGCCAAAATATTTTCTATTGCTCATCATTAAATTATTCATTGTTCTGGATATTGTTTCCAGGAAAAAGTAAACCTAATAGATAGATATTGGATCCTTTTTATGTCTCTTTGTTTAATAAAAGTTCTCTCCAATAATAAGCCAGCATTAACTTCTTTGTGTGACCCTAATAGCGGTGTCAATCCACCATTTTACTCATTCTTTGGCTGGTCTGACGTCTCGGCTCTTTCCATTTTCCATTCTGCTTACCATAGCACATATCTTAAAGCAATTTTCATTTAGGAATTCTGAGTTGGTTTCCCTGAAAATGTGAAAGTTATGTGTCTCAAATTCCCTCTCTACACCATTTTAAGAATGTTTGTTCAGAAAAATAAACTGTAGAAAAACGACTAAGCTCTCTCGTCTCTCTTATATATTTGTTCATATTACAGTGTCCAAACTTCCTTAGAAAAATAATGATCTTGTCGTTCTTCCATGTGAAAATAAATTAAAAGTATGTGTGGTTGTTAACTAAGATGATAAAACTTATTTCATCTGGATAAATTTCGTAGCAAGTGAACTAATTTTGACTTCTAATTGGTTGAGCTATTAGAGTAATATTTCATGAGGATATGACAAAAAATATCAAAATGACCACTCAGAGCTATATGTGATGTGATTCTTGCCAAGTATTGATGCAGAAAAGGTGGCAAAGGAGTTGTCTGTAAATTAATGTTGCAGGTTGCATCTAAAGCGCTTGAACATTCCCCAATAATTGTCACAAAATTACTTGGACTTGGTTACTTTCCCACTTGAAGGTGCATAGAGCTGCAACAGAATAGCTCCGAGTCGGGAGATCTTGGGACAAAGTAGTAGGTCGTTGTGGAATGACCAAAGAACTTGCTCTTCGTTTTCAAGGAGGCTTATTATATTCGATTGACTACCACTCTTCCGTAGATCCAGAAGATTCGGACTCAGGAGGGGTCAAATATAGGCCATAGATAAATTGCCAAGGATGTGAAACACTTGACCAGACAGCAAAGCACTTAGCCAAGTATCACAAAATTACTTGGACTTGGTATTTTCCCACTTTAAGGTGCATAAGGCAGCAACAGAACACCTCCAAGTCGGGCAAACTTGGATCAAAGTAGTAGTTTGTTGAGAAATGACCTGCACTTAATTTTTGACGAGGCTTAACGTATTCGATTGACTGCCATTCTTCTGTAGACCTGAGGGATCTGGATCCAGGAGGTGTGAAATGAAGGCCATGGATAAAAGCTGCCGTGAAGATGGGAACATGTAGCCACGCAGCATAATAATAAGATTCAAGTAAAAACACTAAACAACTTGATAGGTAGAGTAGTTATTTTCACATGCGGGTCATTGTCCCAATGCTGCCAAATTTTATATGTTGTTTTTGGTTACTTGGTGATAATACTGACGTGAGTGCTACTTCGCAGACAGTTGTTTCTTAATCCAAGTAACCTTTTCTGTTTTTGGTTACTTGGTGATAACACTGACCTGAGTGCTATCGTAGACAGTTGTTTTTTAATCCAAGCAACATTTTCTAGGCAACCTTAGACAAATTATATGACTTCATCCACAGGTTGGCATAGAGCAGACGTTCCTGTTGAATTTACACAGCTTCAGGTTCAATGAGTATCTCCAAAGCATCTCCAAACTAAAGCGTCAAAAAGGCACATTTCATATTGACTACCGCTTGAGCGTATTACTATGGGACAAGTAGTAATATTAGTTATACAACTTGGTTTGTATATTGGAGCATCCCACGCCCTTTTGCTAGTACTTTTTCCTGCATCCCCAAAGAAAATTTTGAGAAGAAAACCAAAATGTATACAAGTCTAAATTTTTCGAACTTAGAGAATGTATTCCATTTAAGCATCAAATCTCTCTTCTAAAAGAACACCTAATCCATTGGGACTAACAAGGGAGGACAGATCGATTATTTGACACTTCTTTCCCCTTTTCTTAGAAGAAAAACATGCAGAACGGTGCAAAATCTGTATTTTGAAAAGAGAAATCAATTTTCATGGTAAAAAGAGTTTCCAAACTTTTACTCCCATTCCTTCGAGTGTTTTTACGGGCTCACATAATGAATCACCCATAAGGTTTCAGTTGTGTTTTCAATGATAATGAAACCGAAAAGAAGGATTTTACAGTGCATTAAATTTGCATTAAATTGCATTAATTGCATTAAATTGGATTAAATTTGGCATATATTTCCCCAAAAACTTCAAACTAGCGTTAATTTTTTTCTAGAAATTAAATTGTATTATTACTTCATCAGAAAACGTCTTAAACCTGATGTATTTTAAATTAAAGAAAAGTATAAAATTTCTTTAACCTGTAGTAGGACATATCTACTTGGCAAAATACGGCCTGGGGTTCGATCCAAGCTGCAGCAGGGCCAATAAAAAAGGCATAGGTTACATTTTTTCCTACAGTTTAAAGTTTAGTTAAGTTCTATTTATATATCTTAATTAAACAAAAAATTTCAACTAAAAATAAGGAGCAACAATAAAAATTAAAACGAACAGAAGTTATTACGTATGCGGGGAGGGGGGCTCTCTTCTACTCAGTACCTCGCTCTTTACGCTAAAGTTTAACTTTAACTTCCAATTATTTTAGAGTAGCTATTAATTTTTTTTCAAGTTCTAAAAAAAATGCGTAAAGAGTGAGACTCTTAGGAGGAAGAAACCCCCTCATATGCGTAATAATTTATAATGTTTTTAAGTTTTAATGTTGCTCCTTACTTTCAGTTGAAAAAATCTTATTCTTTATTTAGTTTCTGACCGTCAGAGCCCGGAAATCCGGCTCCCCCTCTATAGAGAGTTCCCTTCCACCGAGAAAATTCCTCAATTTAAAGATCCTCCCACATAATCCCCCGCCCCAAAAAATATCTGCATACTTCCCGATAACCAATTCAATATGCAAGCAATGGTCAAAGCTCATAGCTTGCAGCCCTTTCCTGGGGATTGTGGGGGTCAAGTCAACCTCAAAGAAATGGTTACTAGATCTTTAGGCTATTTTAAACAAAATAGTTATCCCAAAATTTTGCTAAGGTGACTCTGGGAAAAAAAGGGGCGTGGGAGAAGGGCTAGGTACCCTACAATATTTTTGGCAACTTATAAAATACACTAGAGCTTTACATTTTCGGGCAAACGAGCCCTCCCTTGGCCATCTAGAGTTAGTGGTTTGATACGATCAACCCTGGGAAAAACAAACAAAAATGAAAAACAAATAAACACACATCCGTGATTATTCTTCTAGCAAAAAACGCAAAATTCCATATTTTGTATATAGGAGCCTTGAAACCCCTGCAATAACACTCTCTTATGTGCTGAATCTGACGGTGTTATTTTCATTAGGATCGCTTGATGTTCTGGGGGAGTTCACCCCTTTTTTGAAAAATAAGCAAATTTTCTTGGGCTCGCAACTTTTAATGGGTAACATTAAACTCAATAAATTTTGCACTTTTTAAATAAGCCTCAAGATTCGATTATTTTGATGTATCTTTTGTTATCAAGATTCTGTTTCTTAGAGTTTCGGCTACTATTGAGCCGCGTCACTCCTGCTTACAGTTTGTTACCACAAACTGTTTGATAGTTCTGTGACGTTGATGGTTTATTGTTAGTTTTCTAGTAGCATAGGGATGGATTTTGGGATAGCTTTTAATTTAAAACAACATCAATTTATTCAAAAAACACATTATCTCTCCATCTTGAAATGCTCTTCTAAGCTAAATTGCCGTAATCTTTTTTTTGTAACTTAGAAGGTAAAACCATCGAAGAGTGAATCAGTCTGATTTTTTTCAGAGTCTGAATTATTCGCAAAAAAAGGAGGCATACCTCACTTCAGACGAGTACATAAAAGTATAAATAATCTATTCAAGCCTTCCACTTGGCAAATATTTTGCAGTTGCCCTTGCCTTACCTTTGAACTAGTGTATTAAAAATAACCAACAGGACAAAAATTACTTGGACTAGTAGTTGAAAATTTCTTATATATTGCAAATGTATGCACACATACAAATGATAAGATGGTCACGATTAGGACTGCGGAGTATCTGCGATGCATAACATTGCATACTTGTAAGTAGGAGTATACTCAAAATTCATTTTCTTAGGTCGATTTCAATTTAGGTCGATTTCAATTTAGGTCGATTTCAATTTAGGTCGATTTCAATTTGAAGAAGCAGGGTGTAGCTAAGTTAGTGCTATAGTTTAAATACCACAGTTTGATTGAAAAGAACGCGTTTGCATACAATTTCCCTTTTTTATTAGCATTTTTTTTTAGAAAGCTTTCCTTCTTATAGCAGCATTTTTTAATTATTTTTTTTATTCAGTCCACTTTAATGGATGAATAAAAATACACTTTTCTTTTCTTGTGGCGTTTGCAAACATAACAAAACAAGAAACACGAAAAAATAATCCAGCGAGTCTTTCTTATTTTCCAGCTGCTTTTAGAGCCAGCCTTGTCCTTTTACGAGCTAATAAACTTAGAAATAGAAACTTGAGTCTCTGTTTCCCTCTGATTGCCACGCAGCAGATTCTTTTTTAATGGATAGGCTTTTCTTCTAAGTTTCAAAAGATAGTGGCATAGACAATTTAATTAACAGCTGTTCTTGTGGGAAGGAAAGCTTTTCCTGGAAGAATATGGAAAAAGTCTATATAAGCCTGAGAAAGCGGGTGGGAATGTAAATACAAAAACACTTGAAAAACAGTAAAATCGAGGAAAGCTTCTACTAAGAAACTTGGTCTTCGTGAAAAGATGAAGGTTCTCTACATTGAAGTAATGATGAAATGCTTACAAAACGGATTCTTTTCCCTTTTAGAAAGATGGCCCAAGAAAGAAAGCTAGCTTTCAGTCCTGACAACTCGTCAATTTCGCGACCATCCAAATCATAAGGTCGTTCTAAACTAGAGCTTAAACAAAATTAGTACATATACCAAATCTGAGCTTTTGACTTTTCTGCTCTCGAAAATTATAAATCAAATGATGTTGTTAAAAGGAAACCTTTTCAGAAAAGGACCAGAAAACTACCGGAATAAAAAAAAAGAAACAGTTCCTTTTTAAACTAACAGTAGAGTTAAACTTATAGCACTAATTTACCTAAGCACCACCTCCCCAAGGTAAGGTTGGCTGTTCTTAGAAATAGAGTTTTGAGTGTATTCCTTAACATTAAGTAGGTAATACTTGGTATTATAGATTTTCTGCACTCCTAGTCGCAATCACCGTATCTTGTGTGTGTGTGTATGTATGTATTTATCATAAATAAGCGGTTTTCAACCCCTATATTTTCATCAACTATCTTTGAGAAATTGTAAATAAAAAAAAACAATGATTTAAGAAATACTATACTACATGAAATATATTGAGGTTTTATAGAACTAAAAACATTAAATAACTTTGTCTGTACTGTCAAAATACACAAAGAACTTTTGTAGTTTTCTTATTTTTACATTATATTACATTATTATACGTTATGTTTTATTACATTATATTTTTACATTATTGCAATTTTTACTGCTGCACATTTTCGAAGAAAATTTTGAACCTCTCACAGGAAAGCATAGTTTTTTATATTTTTTTTCTTAGACCTGAGCCTATTAGGCGAAACGTAATTTTGTAACGTAAAAATTACTGACCAATTCATATAAACCTTGTCTAAGGGCAAAAAACTTTATAATGAAACTTTATAATTTAGGGTATTTTTGTAATCCCCTAAATGTTTTGCTTGGCTACCAACTAACACCCCTGAAATGTTCCAGTGTCCTTTTAGCCCAGAAAAAAAAATACACATGAGTTTCAAAATTTGTTGGAATCACGAAAATATGTTTTCTTAAATAACTTTTACGTTAAAGATAAATAGCATTTAATATTCCTGAATCAGTGTCAAATTTGAATATAAATACTTTTTCACTGGGCAGCTTTTTAAAACTCATTTTTCAGTTTTTGTAAGCCTTTGGCCAAAGGTTTTTGACCAAGAATGGCTTTAATGGTAATTAAAAAAAAGTTTTATTTTTTTAAACTGAAAGTAAGGAGCGACATTAAAGCTTAAAACGAACATAAATTGCTCCGTATATGAAAGGGGCTGTTTCCTCCTCAGTGCCCCACTCTTTACGCTAAAGTTTGACTCTGTCTCTCAACTCTACTTTTTAAAACAGTAAAATACTTTAGCGTAAAGAGCAGGGTGCTGATGAGGAAACTTTTTTTTTTTATTTAATTTCTGAACGTTTTTGAATTAATGCACGTTTTTATCTTGGCTCTCCTCACATAAATAATTAAAACGAAACTCCCATCTTAATTAATTGTTTGGCTAAATGGCTTTCTCAGAGTTTTGATCGTGCGATTTTGAGAAAAAAGGAGCAGGGAGGAGGCTTAGTAACCCCCCAATTTTTCGGCTACTTAAAAAGGCAACTAGAACTTTTAATTTCTTACGAATGTTGTTGTTAGTAAAAATATTCGTAACTTGCGAATTAACTTACGTAAGGAACTTGTATATTCGTATGTTTTTATTACATACTAGCTGTTGGGGTGGCGCTTCGCGCCACCCCAACACCTAGTTGGTGGGGCGCTTCGCGCCCCCCCAAGCCCCCCCGCGCGCGTAAGTCGTTACGCGCCATATTAGTTACGCGCCATTGTAGTTGTGTCCCTGTGTCCCACCTGTGAATATAGATAGATTTATATATGTGTTTCAAACTACGTAAAAATTGCGAATATACAACATTTTTGGCTTTCCCACTACTGGAAGCTTTCCGTTTCCAATTGCCAGCAATTGATCTGAAAATGTTTGACCAGAATCATCGTTTTGCAATCGGACACGCATATTTGTAGTTAATTTTAATATTTTTACGTGTGCCCATAAATTAGAATTTTTCAGGCAAGCATTCATTTCGTCTGCAGGAGTTAAACTACGTAAAAATTGCGAATATACAACATTCTTGGCTTTCCCATTGTCTGTGCATATACAAAGCCGTATGCACTAATAATGACGTCATATGCAAACGCTCTTTTTACAGACAAACAAACATGCATACACACAACTCGTTTTTATATAGATAGATAGATAGATGGATACAATACAAATTAACTGCGTAAAACTTGCGAATATACAACATTCTTCGCTGTCCAATTGTCGCTGCATATAAATAGATTGTCAGGTTTACCGACCCTCGAACATGCAACGTACAATTGTCCATGGGAAAAACAATCAGTATTAAGATCTATACCACATTTTTCTAATGATTGACCTTGAGCTTTGTTAATGGTGATTGCAAATGCTAATCGAATTGGGAATTGCAATCTTTTAAATTGAAAAGGCAGATCCGTTGGAATCATGGGAATACGAGGAATAAGAACAGCCTTACCCTCAAAATGCCCTGTCAAGATTGTCGCCTTTATTAGGCTTTCCATTGTTTTTTTTACGGCAAGTCGCGTGCCATTGCAAAGCTTTGGTGGGTCGCCTATTTTTAGTTGTAGCACGTGTGGTGGAAACCCTGAAAGATATATGGAATTTAAAAATTCAGATGGATAATTAACCGCTTCATTTGGTTCCAAAACTGTGTCGACTGACTTGCAAAGGACTGCCTGGTCTCGAATCTTGGTCAAAACAATATTGTTGATTTCGTGGACGTCTATATTTTTGGGTGCGAAATATTATTTTGTACATACGACAATAGATCACTCGTACTGTAACTTTGTTCACGATCCAATTCTACACATGTCGAAACAGCAGCGATACGGTTAGGTGAAGGCATTCCCAAATCCTGAAGAGGTTTGTTTGCCATACGTACGCACAAATCTTCTATAATAACTAAAGTGTCGTTATAAATTTCTGATGTAAAATCAAAAGTCATTTCTGACGTCTCTAACTGTTTTCGATGGAGTATATCTTCGGACATTTTTGACTTATATTTTTCCCATAACTCTGTAGGAGCTGATGGAGAGCAAGTGTACGAATTTGACTTGGGGTTGACGTTTCGCACGCGTCATTGATGCAGTTATCCCAGTGTTGGTCATTCTCCAATAAATTCAGAGCTTGGCATGCACTACGGTAAGTGTCATGTATAGTACCGTTTACAGTTCTCAAATACTCAAAGGATGTCGGACCGGGTACATTCACCAAAAGCAGGCGTAGAAAGAAGCATTCATGTTGATTGGGGTGAACGGTGTAGAGTCTTCCTATCGTGGTATCTTTGAAGATGGTAGGTTGGCCGTAAACCCACTGGTTATCTACTTCGATGGTGGTACCGTTGCCATTGTAGGTTTTTCAGTCATTTTACAATTAGAAATTTCTCTTTCAACGGTCTTCTTACAATTAAAAATTTGTCTTTGAACGATATTCTTAAATACCTGTGTCCTGGTCGTCATTTATATTCCCTGTGTCCCGGTCGTCATTTGTGTCCCGGTATCCCAGTCTGTAATTTCTCTTTTTTCTTTTTTCAGTTTTCTTTTTCTTCTTTATTTTTCAGCTTCACTATGAAATACATATCGCCGAACCTTTGTTTTTTTAACTAAAATCTGGTAGTCATTGATGACCTTTTCCAAGTCAAAATCCCAAACCCAATCATCATCGCTATCATTTTCAGTTTTAATATGTCTCGCTCTCTTTAATATGTCATACTCTCGCTGTCCAGGTGGATCTTCATCTAACTGCGCGGTTTTGCGTTCTTTAGCCTCAAGCCTGTTTCCTTGCTGTTCTTTTGATTCCTCGGCACGCTTTCTTTTCTGACTTTCTCTATCAGCAGCAAGTTTTTTGGCATAGACTCTTTGAGCATCTTCATCAGTCATTGTAAACTTAAACATTAATAGAATTCTACGCGAACATATGTCTTATATAACTTGAATGACGTCACCTTCAAAGCAAAAATGATGGCAACTAATTTCATGACGTCAGCCGAAACATGACGTCACCTGATCCACAGATCCACACACAGACAACTTATTTTTATATATATAGATATGAGGGGGTTCGCCCCCCTCGTCAATGCCTCGCTCTTTACACTAAAGCATAAATTTTGTCCCAATTCCTTAAGAATGTCCCTTGAATCACAAAAGCCGTAGAATAAATAGTTGAAATTGCTAAAAATACTTTAACGTAAAGAGTGAGGTATTAGGAAGAGGTGAACCGATCATATGCATAATAATTTCTGTTTGTTTTGAGTTTTAATGTTGCTCCTTACTTTTAATTGAATTTTTTTCCATATTTATTTTTTCATTTTTTAATGCTAGAAAATACTCTCCCTTAATGAATATTGTCTTTCTCCATGACGAATTCTTCCATAGAAATTTCCCCACATAGCCCCCTCCCTTCAACCCCTCCCTGTTGAATAAGATGGATATCTCAGAATTTTGATCCGGTGACTTTGGAAAAAATGAGCGTGGGAGGGGGCCTAGGTTTCCTCCAGTTTTTTTGGTCCCTTAAAAAAGAACTAGAACTTTTAATTTCCGATACAATGAGCCCTCTCGCGACATTTAAGGACCACTGGGTCAATACGATCACACATGAAAAAAAACAAAAAAAAACAAACAAACAAACAAATAAACAAATAAACACGCATCCGTGATCTGTCTTGTGGCAAAAAAATACATATTCCAGATTTTTATAGATAGGAGCTTGAAGTTTTCTACTGTAGGGCTCTCAGATACGCTGAATATGACGGTGCAATTTTCTTTAAGACTATGACCTTTTAAGGGGTGTTTTCCCCTATTTTCTAATATAAGGCAAATTTTCTCAGGCTCTTAACTTTTGATGGGCAAGACTAAACTTGATGAAACTTATATTTAAAATAGGCATTAAAATTCGATTAATTTGATGTACATATTGGTATCGAAATTCCGTTTTTTAGAGTTTTGGTTACTATTGAGCCAGGTCGCTTCTTACTACAGTTCGTTACCACGAACTGTTTGATTTTTTTTGGCTCCCCATCCTATTGACTCTGGATATACTGAAAAAATCCAATTTTGGCCTCTTTACGATGGCGTCATAAAGACGGACTGCACAAAACACGTGGATATAAGCATTAGCTGCCAAATGGGCTCTTAAAAACCTCTCTAAAACGATTCAGTGCCACCCTAGCTCTCTAAAAATAATAAGGAAAAAAAAATAATACGCTTTAGCGTTCGAAGCTCTTTTTCGTAATTCTCGAAGGATTGTCTTTGTTATTAACTTTTACCTGCAAAATAAAACCAAAATGATAGTTGCAATTTCTGAATCAAATAAAATCAATGTTTTCATTAGACAATTACGATGGCGTCATCAAAAGAGATTTATAAAAAGCCCGTGGATGTGAGTGAGAGCTTTCGAATATACTTCACTATAATTTTACAGTAGCTTGGTAGTTCTGCCGAAGAAAAAGGAGACATATCATTATTATCGAGGCAAAAGGATTGATTGTCCTTGTTTTCAAGATAGGGGGCTCAAAACCTCAAGTCAAGGACTTTCGGCTATGGTGTTCAATCCGCCGTCATTTTTGTTGGATTTTCAAGATTAAAAAAAGAATTGTTTCGTAATTAACTTTTACCACTAAGATAAATCTGTTTAATAGCTATCATTCCTGGATCATTTCTAACTGAAAATTTTTCTAATTAGACGTTTTTTTCTTAAAACAGGCTTTTAGACTTCCGGCTACTATGATCTGTATTTCACCATTTACTAGGCTGACGTTATTTGCTGGAATCACAATTAAGGCGACTAACTCTTTGACACTTTTAAGGTAACAAAAAGGAGATAGAAATCACTTAGAAGACAATAAGGAAAGGCTTTAGAGGGCAATTCAATATTATATGGTGTCTTGTGAAAAAATTTACAATGGCTTCAATCAAAAAATTTGTCTCAAAATTAATCCTTATTATTTGTCATGGAGTTTTGAAATGGAGGTTCGAATTCAGAAAAACGTAAAAATGAAATTTAAAGGAACAAAGAGTGCCCCCTCAATCTCTTGTTCTTTACTCTAACCTTGAATTATTTCCCCAGTACCTTCAAACCGAATGGTCCAATACAAGGTGAATAGAAATGGGATAAAAAACTCTTTTTTCACAGTACCTCAAGAATGGAGGGGTTATTGATGTATGTTTCTGTTTAGTAATTGAGTTTTCTGACCGAATGTTGTGAAAACACTTTTAACTACCCATCGGCTACATTTGCTGCACTCTAAAATATTTTCAGTGAAGCACTAAAGAAACTTTAGCATAGAGAGTAGAGGATAAGGCCCTCACATACATAATAATATTTTTTTAGTTACATTGTTACTCGTTGTTTTCATTTGGAAAAAAAACTTTTTTTTTTTACTTAATCCTAATACAGAATCACAGTACCGGTGAAAGTTCTAGAGCAGTTTTGACAATGCCATTTAATAAACTTATATAATTATTTGAAGTATATCCATTTATATTTTTTTAATTTCCCTGAAAATGGAAAAACACCTTCAATACGTAATAGCATTGTTAAAACTAGCCTCTTTCTAGCATTATCTTTATCTGAAGGACGATAATTAGAACACTATCGCTTGTGACCTTTATGCATGTTACATCCGCTGTTTCTTAGAAAGAATTCATTCTGTGGCGGAGATCGGAAGAATAGTTAATGATAGGAACTTATAATAATTCCAAGAATGATGGAGTTATTTATTATTCTAGAAGGGTGACAGGTTCTTAAAAAAAGGAAAGAGCTCTAAAAAAATATTTCATGATAAGAATGAATGATCTATGACATGTAGCGAGAATAATGCATAAACTGTATAGGGATAAAGGTTTTATTTACGTGGAGCTAATTTTCACAAGGATATATAGAAGGAACCGGGTTACAACATTAAAATGAAATAAATATAAAGTTGATCACAAAAAGCGGAACAGAAAAATTGGAATTCACGTATACAAAGTGATAGATTTATATAGAGCGGTAACAAATGTTTTGGGGCTTATAAATCTTGCATGCGTTAAGTGTTCCACGCTGTGGCTGGAGCTTTTTTCTTACCAGGACCAAAGAGCATCGAACACTTGAAAGAGTGGAAACTGGCAATATCAGTGGTCTCAATGGGAGGGGGCCTGACCCTCTTCTTCATTTGAAAAATGCTTCTTTTTTATTTTCATTGAAAACACCCATTCTTTTCATTAGAAAGTAACGAAATTACCCCCCGCCCCCGTTAGATTCTGAAAAAATATATTTTGCCCCGCCCCCCGTAGATTCTGTGAATTGACACAATTGTGAGCTGGTATTGAAAAAAAAAATTACCAGTGCCATCTAGCATTTAGTGATTTTGTTCATTTTCAGCCTAAACGAAACTGTTGCATGCTTGTCTGTCAGGTACTTTAAAGTTTAGGGGAAGGTAGTGAAAGTAGAATTCTTTAGCCTACTGAACCTGCCACGATTTTATTCAACCTAACTTAGACTTATATTGTGCTGAGTGGATTTTGACTTAAATTAATTCTTTAGAAAAAAGCAGATTAATTATATCACTTACAGAGAATTTTAAAAAGAAAAATTACCAGTGCCATCTAACATTTAGTGATTTTGTTCATTTTCAGCCTAAACGAAACTGTTGCTTGCTTGTCTGTCAGGTACTTTAAAGTTTAGGGGAAGGTAGTGAAAGTAGAATTCTTTAGCCTACTGAACCTGCCACGATTTTATTCAACCTAACTTAGACCTATATTGTGCTGAGTGGATTTTGACTTAAATTAATTCTTTAGAAAAAAGCAGATTAATTATATCACTTACAGAGAATTTTAAAAAGAAAAATTACCAGTGCCATCTAGCATTTAGTGATTTTGTTCATTTTCAGCCTAAACGAAACTGTTGCTTGCTTGTCTGTCAGGTACTTTAAAGTTTAGGGGAAGGTAGTGAAAGTAGAATTCTTTAGCCTACTGAACCTGCCACGATTTTATTCAACCTAACTTAGACCTATATTGTGCTGAGTGGATTTTGACTTAAATTAATTCTTTAGAAAAAAGTAGATTAATTATATCACTTACAGAGAATTTTAAGCTTTATTCCTAGAATACTGAAGATTGTTGACAATCTATTGTCATATATATTATTTACTAGCTGTTGGGGTGGCACTTCGCGCCCCCCCAAGCCCCCCCGCGCGCGTAAGTCGTTACGCGCCATATTAGTTACGCGCCATTGTAGTTGTGTCCCTGTGTCCCACCTGTGAATAGATATATATATATATATATATATATATATATATATATATATATATATATATATATATATATATATATATATATATATATATATGTTTTTAACTACGTAAAACATGCGAATATACAACATTCTTCGCTGTCCCATTGTCTGTGCATATAAATAGATTGTCAGGTTTACTGACTCTTGAACATGCAACATATAATTGTCCATGGGAAAAACAATCCGTATTCAGATCTATACCTCATTATTCTAATGATGTGTCCCTGTGTCCCGGTCGTCATTTATATTCCCTTTGTCCCGGTCGTCATTTGTGTCCCGGTATCCCATCTCTTTGAGTGTCTCGGTCGTCATTTATATTCCCTGTGTCCCGGTCGTCATTTGTGTCCCGGTCTGTAATTCCTATTCGAACAATCCCTGTGTCCCGGTCGTCATTTATATATCTCGTCTGTGCCCCCGGCGTCCCTGTTGTAGTTGTGTCCCTGTGTCCCGGTCGTCATTTATATTCCCTGTGTCCCGGTCGTCATTTATATTCCCTGTGTCCCGGTCGTGATTTGTGTCCGGGTGTCCCAGTCTGTAATTTCTCTTTGAGGTTCCCGGTCGTCTTTTATATTCTCTGTGTCCCGGTCGTCATTTGTGTCCCGGTGTCCCGGTATGTAATTTCATCAGTTGACAAACATGACGTCAGTCGACAAACAACTTCATGACGCATACAGCTCAATCCTTAAAATGACGTCAGTCGACAAACATGACGTTAGTCGACACACAAACATGACGTCACTCGACACACACACGCACACACAACTTATTTTTATATATATAGATTTATTTATTTATTATTACGAATAGCGGTAAGCATCAATGCTTGTCGCAAAAACACAAAAACACAAAACCATAATACTAATCTAAAGTAAATTGGCAACGACAAACTAAACAACAAAAACTTCTAAATAACACGAAACTTCACAACAAAAGCGTCTAAATAAAAAGGCTTATTTACTAATGCACTCTTAAAAGTTTGAACACTCTCTGCCTCGACCTCCAAGGGCAAACCATTCCATGGTCCGGCAACTCTACTAACGAAAGATAATTGACCAATTTTTTTCAGTGGTTTTGGGGGATATAATTTATAATCATGCTGACGAGTAGAGTGATAATGGCTAAATTTAAAAAATAAATTTGGATCAACATCATCCACTCCTTTAATTATACGAAACACATTTACAAGGTCATTGCGACGTCTACGAAACTTGAACGACGTGAGTTGAAGCCTAGAAAGTCTCTGCGGATAGGAAAGGCGCTGAAGGTATGGGACCAATCTAGTGGCCCTTCTCTGAACCTTTTCTATCCTATGCTCATCCGTTATTATAACAGACTATTGAGTTTTCTTTAAAATCTCCTACTTTTTCAATAAATTCACCTGGTGCTACACTGCTTATGGTTTAACTGGCAGTTTTAATTCCTATCTCCCCATGTTAAATCGCTGAAGGTCCAGCTCTTATTACTTTCTCATTGTCTTTAACCAGAACGACAGTCAGTGCATATTCAATATACTGCATTTCATAAGCCCAGAAATCTAATTATCATTTATCACTTACACAGAAATTATTATTACTTACACATAAATTTAAGCTTTATTCCTAGAATACTGAAGATTAATAGTACAGACTACTGAAGTTTCTTTAAAATTTCCTACTTTTTCAGTAAACTTACCAGACGCTACATTGCTTGTGGTTTAGCTGGCAGTTTAAATTCCTATCTCCCCACGTTAAATCGCTGAAGGTCCAGCTCTTGTAACTTTCCCATTCTCTTTGACCAGAACGACAGCCAGTGCATATTCAATATATTGCATTTCATAAGCCCATTTTAATCAGTTGACGAATTGACATTGAGAAAGTATTTTGCACATCATTAGGTCTACATGGACGAAGTACAATGCAGTGAAGCTTAAGCAGTAAAATAGAAAAGAAGAAAAGATCAGTGAAAGTTATTTACGAACTGAAAACTGTTACTAACAGTAATTCCATTTTTTTCAAAATCTGGGATTTTTTTTATTGTTGATAGATCTTGAACAGGAGAACTAGAAAATTTGAAGCATTAAAACAAGCCTTACAAGTTTATAAGTTCGCAAATTAAAGATTAAATTTTTCTCTTTACTTTCATTAAAAAAATCATTCAATTAAATCAGGAAAAAACTCGAAGATATCAGGAAATTCATTGAGAAAAAGCACAGGGTTTTTGAAAACATCAGGCGCCCATCAAATCAATAAGATTGGAACTGTATCTGATCAAAAAATTTGCACCGGTTGCACCGGAATACACAGAGAATCAACCAAGCTTATGACTTCGTTACACGAACCTCCAACCTCCAAAATGACCAATTAGTTATTATAAAAGCATAAAATACAATATTAACTAATGTTAATAAGGAAATATTCTAAAATTATATGTTCAAATTGAAAATACCATCCGACGAACATGAAGGTTGAGCTGAGGTACTAGATTTAAAACAAAAGTCCAATTTCAAAATTCCTTTTTAGATTTTTGTACCAAATTTTGCGTAAGCATTTAAAAAAATAAAAATATTCATCTAATCCCATTTTTAGGCGTAATTTTAAGGATAAATCGAATGGTTTTTGTTTTTATTTACTGTCTTATGAGTTGAAAACTACAAAAACTACTTGGAATTTATTTAAAGATATTACTTGAGCTATGTTGGTGGTTGAGCAGATTGTTTTTTTCACTACTACATAAAATTTATGTCAATTTAAATTCTTGAAATGAGGGCTAGTCCTAGTAACTTCCGTCATAGTATAGCTTTCTATAAAAACTGCTTTGAATTTATTTAAAGATATTACTTAAACTTTGTTGGTGGTTGAGCAGATCTTTTTTTTTACTACTGCATAAATTTTATCAATTTAAAGTTTTGAAATGAGGGCTAGTCCTAGTAATTTCTGTTATCGTATACCTATCGTGCGTTTTATTGTAAGACCCTAATTTGCGAATGACGACCAAAACTACACTGTTAATTTAAATATATCAAAGAACTTTATTGAGAGGTTTCAAGTCCCTACCCATAAAAATATGAAATTTTTATTTTTTTTCAAAGGGAGGTGATTATGGATACTTGCTTATTTATTTTTTACTCACCAGGGGTAATAAAATCGAACCAATAATCCTAGAGTATCAAAAGAACACTCTTTAGAATGGAAATCAAATGCCCTAGAGTATCTCATTAGTAAAAAAAATCTACGATACCGAAGTTGCGTTTACTATCTGTTTATGGTGAAGAACAACAATTTTGACAATTTGCAGTATTATTGCTGAGGGGGGGGGGGTCGAAATTTTTCTTCATTTTTTAATAACGGTCTTTCATTTTGAATAATTATACTTCCTATTGGAAAGAAATACATTAAATATGCTGTTTTCTTCAAAGGATGATTCTGTAGAATTTCGCTTGGATTTTAGTGAGATGATTTGAAGAATCTATAGCCCTTCCCACATTTGGGGCAACCATGCCTGTTGCATTAATAAAACAGAAGTTCAATTAGAAAACAATTTTTTTCAAATGAAAGTAAAGAGCAATATTAAAACTTAAAGGAACAGATATTGTCCCATATACTATTGGTTCTGCCTCTCCTTAACCCCCTGGTAGCCCCCCGCACTAAGGTTTGGCTTTTCTCCTCCTTTACGTCCCCAAAATGTTAAAAGAATTAGGGAGCTCGATAATGTAAATTTACTTCAAACAGTAAAGTGTCTATTTCTTGTTTTCTTCCAAGGAAATCAATAAATAAACTCTAAATAAATCACCCATTAAATGTTTTCAGCATAGCACAATAAAGTTTTAACGTGACGAGTTGAGAGTTAAGGAGGGAGCAGCCCTCTTCACTTACAGAATCATTTCTGTTCGTTTAAATTTTGACGTTCTGGATTTTTTTTTTGGCTTAACAGTTGAAAAAGAAACAGTTATTCCCATTAAAATGTTACATTTTCTCAAGATTTTTATGAAAGAAATGTTTTTCTACTGATAAAATATGATTTGTTGACATGTAAAAAAAAAACAACAACGAAAAATAAGTGCACCCTAACTTCAAAAAAAGAATTGCACCCTGAAACTTAAAAGAAAAGGCTAATGAACTGAGAAACAGCTCTCGTATTTAAGAGCATGATTCTTGTAAAAAACAACAACATATAAATGAATTAGAAAAGAGATTGTGTTTTTTCTTTTACAAGAAAAGGTTTTATGCTACAAATTTTTTCCCTCTTAGATATAAGTTTATGCCTGCATTTAAGAGTACGAAAGACTGGAATATTTTCCCAGCGTGAGCTATTTAAATTGTTCTCCAGGTATTCCTCTCCAGAAAAATATTTGGACATCTTCAAATGGAATTGAAAATTGACTGGAAAGGAGGGAATCGCCTCCTAGGTTTTTGAAAGGTGCCATGTCTTGGCCAAGACAAAGAAATTTGTCTTGCCATTTTTATTGGAAATAATCGAAAAAAAGTCGAAATAAACGAAAAAATTTCTACAAAATGCACAAAACCATGGTTTTCTCGAGACATACTGCAACAATTAATAAATGCACAGTCTTAGGAAAGGAGTGTGACACCAGATTTATCCCGAAGGAGAGTTTCAGATCTTATGGCCCCTTCTTCACCTTAGGCGTTCACACCTGTGTATATTCTTATCTCCTAATTTTGAGCACCATGCCCATATTAATGGCTTCGCAGTGGCAAGAAATTGAAGTGGCAAGAAACTTCCTAATTAATATTTAATTGATGTAGCTTATAACAACGGGTTGGTGATTATAAGAAATAATATGAAAAAATGGATTACTATTTCCTAATCCTACCCTCCCCTACTATCTTATTTTGAAAGTCAGTAATTTTGTTTTGGTAGTAGCATCTGAGTGACGACTTAGTATTTTAGAGCAGGGAAGTGATTCAAACCCGGAGCCCGAAAAATGAAATGGGCATAGGAAGCCCAAGAGAAAACCTTGAGGGTCACTCCCTTGAACAGACGAAAGACGTAATCAAATCTAGATCCAACATCCTCCTTCAAAAATTTTCTTTCAATCTAATATCTCTTTTACTAATGACTGATGACTTTCTACCCGTCAAAAATAAGAAGCGTGGCGATGGAGTATAACAAAAGAAAGACAAAAAAGACACACATACAAAACACAAAAGAGTCACACATACAAAAATCAGGAGCAAATACGTAAAAATTAAAAACACGAATAGACCAAACATTTCGAAAAAGTAAGCCACTCCAAGGGTGGCAAACCTCTTTTAGTTAATCATAAAATAAATACAACATAAAAATGATATTAACCCAGCAGAAAAAATAATCAAACTAGCATTAAAACAAAAAGCCCTTCCAAGGGTGGTTCGACAAATATTTTCTAAGCGTGAAAAAAGCTTATCTGCAGCGTCAAGAGGATCCCTCAAGCGGTGTCTAATGAATTCCCAAAAATTATAGTTTTCCAATTACTTGCAACAAGCTTCATATTCAAGAGATTTCACAATCAATCTTTTAAATTTATTAATCACTGGAACTTCTAGCAAGCGAAAACACAAATTAAAGATTTGTATACATGGTTTTCGCAGTTGTATGGAACTTGGAGCCATCTCTAAAACTAATATGACTCAGTAACAAAAATCACTTTTATAAACTCCTTGAAGAATAAAACTTTCACATTAATTGCTTTATGCTTCCTATTCAAACTTCAAGACATATCACAATCTATCTTTTAACTTTTTAATTAGCGGAGTTTCTAGCGAGTATAGCAAAAAAGTGTAAAGTTTTTTGGTAACACTTTCTAGCACAGGTTTTCTAACACTTTATTTCACTTTCAGGCCATTGATTTCAGAAGAGGATCCACTTTTGGCAGCCGCTCTTTTGGCAGCTCAAGCAGAAGATGAAGAAAATCTTTATGATGGCTATCAACAAGATGAGGATGGTAAGTGCTTTATTAAAGATAATTTTTTCATTTCAAGGAACAGAAAAGATTCCAGCTTCCATGATATTTTTATTGACAAAATGATTAGAAAAATGAGAATAATTAGAGGGTGGACTCGCTCTGAATAACAGACATTTTTGTGATGTAGAGAATAAAATGGAGAGATTCTCTTTAATGTGAAAATAAACACTTACAGAATTAGGTTTTATTAATGATTTAAGATAATTTTAAAACTATATTAAATGAATAAGGCGTTAGATACCTTCCGACGTAAAATATATCTCAAAATTCTGTATTAGAAATTGGGGCTGAAAATAAAATTATTGTTATTGTGACGTTGCTTTTATATTGAAGACGCATCTATTCCTAGAAGTCTCGTTGACCTAATAGCACAAAAGGGTACATTCATTCACATAACTCTCCAAATTTGTGATGTCACACAAGTCATGTAAAATATAAAAAAAAGTAAACATTATATTGGTAACTTTTAGTCAGTATTTCCATCAGCTCATTATTATAATCTGTTAGCCTAAACGTCAAAACTTTCCAGTAAAAATCTATAGATGGCGTTTTGCATTCAGTAGAATTTTCTGTAAGTCACTAGGTGCCACAAAAGTTTGGTCTGGCACAATCTACCACATTGGTTTGAGAATGGGAAGAAAAACATAGAATGAATTTATAAGGATAATCAAGGTAAAAATTAGTTTTATATGAACAATGCGTGATAACATTTGACTAGGAAATTTGGTGCTTCGCATTGATATTTCATTTCCATAGTTATGTCATATTAAAGCTAAATAATTAAGCTACAGCAAAGTATGCAAGCAAGGCCATTGTTAGATCTAGTGAGGGGCCATTTCCCCTCCCTCTGGCTCCAAACATGCCTTGGAAAAAACAAAGTTTGATGTGAAACTGAAAAAAAACTTGGTAACTATAATGAATATATAATTTTAAATAATCTTACAACAATTCTGAAACATTCTAAGTTTCATACCAAACTTTCACGTAACCCAAAACAGGAAGGATAATGAAAAGAATCGTGAGGGTTAACTTAATGAGTAATAAAAAATGATTTCTGATGGGAAGTTTTACGTAATTTGCAAGTTCATGGCAGAATTTGTACAACAATAATAACAACAAGCATCACTTTATATTCTTCTTATAATACAAATACAATTCTTTTGATGTCCTTCAATTTTCTGAAAGCTTGCTGAAAATTCAACGACAAACAATTCTTAACAGACGTTTGGTATCTTCTCGGATAGGGCTATCCTGCCAGATATTAAAAGGAAAACAAAGGTCCTACATCGAATTTCGAAGGATATTTCTATGGCCAAAAGAAAGAGTATAAAAGATGAAATATTTTTCCTTACCAAGAATAAAAAAGCTTTGACGCCCCATGGTGCAATGCTACAATCTAAAACCATGGATTATTGTGAAAACTAATAGGTAATCTGTGCTAAAACTGTTAGGCTGCCCCTTTGTGGTATTGTATTGTATCAGATTAACGACGTTTCTTGACTACTAAGGTCCCTGTGTCGGCCCTGCAGTGCATTGCTGCAGCATGATTCGATCTCTGGGTCCCGTATTACCAAACTAAGGTCAAACCCTAGAATTGCTTACCGCGAAGTGGCTTGAACTCACATCCTTTGAATTTGAAAGAGAGTATCAATTTCACTGTGCTGCGGTAACTACCCCTTTGTGGTAAAATATTTTGTGCCAAATTTCAAATAGTCCCGCCACTTTGTGGATGTCTCTCCCACTAGTTATGGAATTCCGGCTATTTCGCTGCTGCAGTGTTGATTAGAAGTTAGCGCTAGAAATTTCCGTATTCAACCCCTATTCTTCTGCTTTCGCAATCATGAGTAATAAAAATTTATACGAACTACTCAGAAATATATACTGGTCCGTTTACACAGAGAAAACGGGAGGACCTTTTATACGCGTCGAGACTGCAGTAGACAAATATTTTTCAGGATGAATCTACTCTACTGCATAAATTACTGTACAGTGATTCACATGTATAACACTAGAGCTTCGCCTCGATCTGAAACTTTTTTCCCTTTTGCTCGCCACTGAGGTTCTCCAAAATTTTCTTTTTTGTAAGAGTTTCCTTCGCATTCCCTTTTTGTTATTTCCTTAAAGAAATAATTTATCTTGAAAAGCTTTTTTTTATTTTATTTTTATCAATTCAAGCTATGTCCAATCAAAATTCAGAAGCAGAGAAGATTACCTATTTCCTGACAGATTTGCATTAAATTATTATTTACTTACCAAATTTTTTAACAAATATGGCTCTTCGTTAGTTCGTCTAGGCGTCAATATGATGCTCGTGGCGGTAGAAATCGTAATTTGGGTCTGATGACGCATTAGCCAAGAGCCGAAAATATGAATTTGTAGCAGAATTCTCTGGTGGTTCAGGTTGAATATGACATTTTCAACATATATATTTGTTCACGTCTCCATCAAAATCCTAAGAAATCAAGAGTAATTGCGTACAAAAAAAGCGTCTCTGCAGTCAATTTATAGTTTGGCGCACGACAGAAGGAAAAAGAGCACTCACGAGAAGCAACTTTTTGTCAAAAAATTTATTTTATTTTAAATAGTATGTATGTTTAACTGAAAAAAGGCACAGCAATTTCCTTCCCTAGCAGTGAAGAAGAAAAAAAAAAGAAAAGAGGACACATCAGATTCCAAGATATTAAAACGCCTGTAGACTAGAATGTTATTCTAAGTTAGGGATAGTCTTTGAATGTATAGTCTTTTATTTTATAGTCTTTTTTTTAATATATTTAAAATCAGCATAAAAGTTAATTATTTGATTTATTAACTGTTATCAAAATTTCTCTTTTTTAGAGTTTCGGTTAATATTGGGGTGATTCGCTCCTTATTTACCTTTTGTTACCACGAACTTTTTGAAATCTCTCCTTTTCGAATTATATCTTACATATATCAAGTTATAAAAGTCTTTTAAACTTAACTTAACAGCAAATTACTTTTGCTAGGGAGCAAAAATAGAAAAAAATAGCATATATTAGGGAACTACTGTCGCTATGGATGTTGAATAAGCCATTGTGACAGGGCTACTTAGCCAAGCATTGCGAAGATGCATTAAAACCCTTGAGAATAGCTGAATATATTTGAGGAACTTCATTCGTACTTTTAAATTTCGTTGGTTGACGCGTTTTGTAAGTTAGATCCAAGTTAGAAAGTTCTTCGGTAAGAGAACCCTTATTTGTCGAACCAGAAACTTTTTATTAGCAAGAGAACTTAGTAATAAAGTTTGAATTGAATTTGTAAACTTTAAACATTCAGCTCAGTCGTTCAAAAAGTTCGTCATCAACCCCATTTCTAAGAAACAAGCAATTGACCTAGATTTTTTATTAAATATAAAAAAAACTAGTTTTTTTTTAACTGAAAGTAAGGAGCGACATTAAAACTTAAAACGAACATAAATTACTCCGTAAATGAAATGGGTTGTCCCCCTCCTCAATGCCTCGCTCTTTACGCTAAAGCTTTTAATTGTTTTAAAAATTAGAATTGTGGCAGAGTCAAACTTTAGCGTAAAGAGCGAGGGATTGCGGAGGGGACAACCCATTTCATATACGGAGTAATTTCTGTTCGTTTTAAGTTTTAATGTCGCTCCTTACTTTCAATTAAAAAAACTAGTTTTTTTATTTAATTTCTGAACGTTTTTGAATTAATGCATGTTTGATTTTGGCTCTCCGCACATAAATTATTAAAATGACATTTGTATATTAATTCTTTTTTTGCCAAATGGCTTTCTCTTAGTTTTGATCAGACGATTTTGAGAAAAAGGGTGGGGAAGGAGGCTTAGTTGCCCTCCAATTTTTCGGTTACTTAAAAAGGCAAATAGAACTTTTAATTTTTAACGAACGTTTTTATTAGTAAAAAGTATACGTAACTTAAGAATTAACTTACGTAACAAACTTTTACATTCTTATATTTTTATTATGTATACGAGGGGGTTTGTACCCTCGTTGATACCTCGCTCTTTAGACTAAATCGTAATTTTTGTCCCAATTCTTTAAGAATGACCCCTGAATCAGAAAGGCCGTAGAATAAATAGTTGAAATTACCAAAAATACTTTAGCATAAAGAGCAAGGTATTTATCTCCTCCTAAATACCTCGCTCTTTATGCTAAAGTATTTTTAGAACCCCTCATATGCGTAATAATCTCTGTTCGTTTTAAGTTTCAATGCTACTCCTTACTTTCAATTGAAAAAACATTTTCATGTTTATTTTTTCATTTTTTTTTCTTTTTATAGTAATGCTAGAAAATCCTGCGCCCTTTTCATTGGATTTTTCTTCCCCCATGACATATTGATCCAAGGAAAGATCCTCCCACATAGCCCCCTCTCCTCAATCCACCCCCAAACCAAAAAGATCCCCCCTGAAAACGTCTGTCCACTTCCCAATAACCACTACTATATGTAAACACTGGTCAAAGTTTGTAACTTGCAGCCCCTCCCCCAGGTATTGTGGGGGAGTCAGTAATTCCCAAAGACATAGTTCTTATGGTTTTCGACTATGCGGAACAAAATGGCTATCTCATAATTTTGATCCGTTGACTTTGAGAAGAAAATGAGCGTGGGAGGGGGCCTAGGTGCCTTTCATTTCTTTTGGTCACTTAAAAAGGGCACTAGAACTTTTCATTTCCGTTAGAATGAGCCCTTTTGTGACATTCTAGAACCACTTGGTCGAGACTATGAACCCTGGGGAAAAGAAAAAAAAATAAACACGCACCCGCGATTTGTCTTCTGACGAAATTCCACATTTTTGTAGATAGGCGCTTGAAATTTTTGCTATAGGGTTTTTTGATACACCGAATGCGATGGTGTGATTTCCGTTAAGATTCTTTGATTTTTAGGGGGTGTTTCCCCCTATTTTCCAAAATAAGGCAAATTTTCTCATGCTCGTAACTTTTGATGACAAAAACTAAATTTGATGAAACTTATATATTTAGAATCAGCATGAAAATTTGATTCTTTTGATGTATCTTTTAGCATCAAAATTTCGTTTTGTAGAGTTTCGTTTACTATTGAGCCGGGTCGCTCCTTACTACACTTCGTTTACCACGAACTGTTTGATATGCTCAAAGAAATAAAAAAAAAATTCAAATAAAAGTGAATACAGTAACAAAGTACACATAAAATCCCAAAAGCCACAAAATAATGGCCGTGGTAAGGGAAGGAGCATCCATTTTATACTATAGTTCGAAAAAGTTACCAAACCCTATCGGATACCTGACATCCCATGGGTATCCTTAAAAGTATTTAACGATTGTTACAAACCTTTGCACAATTTTCAAACTTGAAGGAAGGGTGTTATTTTTTACTTTTCTAGATGTTCCAATGGGTAACACTATCGGATACCTGACATCCTATGGACACCCTTAAAAATATTTAATAATTGTTACAAACCCTTGGACAATTTCAAACTTGAAAAAAGGGTGTTATTTTTACTTTTCTAATTGTTCCAATGGGTAAACATGTTTCTCTTTGGAAAACGAAAAGAGGGACACTTGAAAATGTCACTTCTGCCCCTTACTATCAAAGCTCCAAGATATCTTACGGATGTCCACGAAAACTTTTACAGGGGATAGCAATTCTGTAAACTTTTTCAAGGGGATAGTAAACTTTTAAGAAAATTTGGCCAAAACACAGAATTTTTTAGTTTTCTAAATGATGCACTTGGCAAATAAGTTTGTTTTGGGGAGACACAAACAGAGAGAGGTACTTAAAAATTTTGCAATTGTCCTTTGTGTCATATAAAAGGTTTTCTTTCGTAAGTAACTCTAGTCAATCAGACTTTTGTCCGCTAATCATAACTAGAACTAGATACAACTAGTCACATCTACAACTACATACAAATAAAACTAACTACAACTAGATGCAAATGTATTAGCTACAACTAAAACTAGATACAATGGTAGTCAACTAGATTTGACATCTTTTCGAGTTTTTATTTTTCTTCAACTGTAGATCTTAACGCTGATTTCATATAAGTAGTGATGGGTCTCTACGTCCCATGGTAAGTTCATTAGCATAACCGTATGAGCACAAAATTAGAGCATGTACTAATTCTGAAAAACCAGCCCAATTAAATTTGAAATACGGATTTTCTATTAGATTGGGATTTGTATTTTGGGTTGTAAGAAACTGGTCTTGAAACGCGCTTGGGTAAAGTAAATCCGACTCGTTTTATAACACGAACCGAATTTTAGTGAATCAAAAAGCGACAAATCTGCTAACCCCCTTTTTTTCCGTGACATACGCTTGGGTAATGTAGGCCAGCGAACTTATGTTCCCCAATTAATCAATTGCTATGGCGTTTTTAGAGGGAACTACGGGAATCCACATCCCACCTCCGAGGACCCCCAATGCCCCTCCCCTACTCCCCATTTCTTTTTTTGACACAGAATTTTTGAATTTAGATTTTTTGGACTGGTGAACATAGTTTTCAGATTTTTTTTTATCCAGGTGCCCCCGTGGTACTCTAAGTCTGGTTATCGACATTGCCTAGTTTATTATGTGTTTTCAATCAGTATGGTGATGAACTTGCCATGGGACGTAGAGACCCATCACTACTCATATATAGGCTATGTCAAATTTGTTTCATCGAATGATATGTCATAGACAGCACAATAGCACTGCCTAACCCTAAGTAAAGAGCGGTGTGGACACAATATATTATTTTTTTTGGTTTTTGGTTTTAGACCAGGATACTTCGTATCGAAGGAGTCGTCGTAGAAACTTTGAAACGGGATTATTCCATTGTAAATTGGTATGGCTAGTGCTCTTTTAATAGTCGAAAGTGATTTAACGGCCACTATGCCCCCCCCACGCTCACCATTTCCCCAAACACATCCAATCAAGACTTTCAGATAGCCATTTTGTTCGTTGTAGTGTAAAGGTCTGGAATTATGTCTTTGAGGATGACAATCTCCCAGAACACTCCGTGTAAGGGTTGTAAGGCATGCCCTGGGTACATATAAGGTTTATATAGAAAGGGTGATGACTCCTGGTAATCAGAAGTTTCAATACCATTTTTGAGGTTCAGAGGGATGGGAGGTTGGACCCCCCATACCTCGTATCTTAGCGAAATGCATCTGATAGAAACTTGAGATGACAATTTGATGTTGTAAAAACTTCAAAAAGGCTTATTCGATTGGAATTTGAAAGGGCTAGTGCCATTTTTAATAGTCGAAAGTGAGTAAAGGGCTGCTAGCCCCCCCCCCCCCATTGATGCCCAACTTCTTCCCAAAATTGAATCAAAATTTTGTGATAGTCATTTTGTTCAACGTAGTTGATACTTAAAAAGTCCGGAAATTATGTCTTTTAGGATAACAACCCCTCAGGGCCGTCACGGCAAGGATTGTAAGTTATGACCTAGGGGAATATAAGGTATATATAGAAAAGATGATAGTACAAATTTCGGGAGGGGCTCGTTGGATTAGAAACCAGAGGTTCTAGTACCCTTGTTAAGATTCAGAGTGATCGAAGGGGGACATCCCCCTTCACACACCTGGTTTTTTCCAAAATATTTTTTTCCAACTATTGAAAAGGGATAGTGCCCTTTTTAATAGTCGAAAGTGATTGGAGGGCAACTAAACCCCTCTCCCTTGCCCACCACTTCCCCAAACACATCCCAGATATCCATACTGTTCAATGTAATTGAAAGTTCCGGAACTTATGTCTTTAAGAATAACAACCCCCTGAGCCCTCAGGGCAAGGGCTGTAAGTGGACATATAAGGTATACGTAGAAAGGACTATCGTAAAAACGAAGCGTTTCCGTTCTAGAACTTCAAAAACAAGGTCTAGTGTCCTTTTTACGACTCAGAGCGGTCGTCAGGTGGACACCTCCCCGAACCTCGTATTTTCCTGAAATACATTTGATGGAAATTTTGAGATGGTCATTTGTTGTCGTAGAAAATTCTAAAAGAACTCATTTGATTGGAAATTGGAAGGGCTAGTGTCCCTTTTTAATTTTCCGAAGTGATTGGAGGGCAACTAACCCCCTTCCCACGCCCACCATTTCCCTAAACACATCCAATCAAAATTTTGAGATAGCCATTTTGTACAACATATTTGAAAGCTCCAGATATTATGTCTTTTAGATTGGAATGATCTTTAGTCCGAGAAGGCGAGTGTTCAAATCCTAGGGTTCTCAATTATTTGGCTTGGGACGGGGGTCAGTGGCGTGACTCTTTAAGCTCAGCCAGAGTCAGCCCAGCTCTAAATGGGTACCTGGAGAAATCTGGGGAAGGTAAACAGGAAGGGTGTGAGAAAGCAAAGGATGGTTGCCCCCCCCCCCTCATTGAACCTTCTGGCTGAAGGGTCAAGAAACGGAGATCAGTACCGCCGATAGAGACTGTATATTCCAGTGCCGTATTCTTTACCTTTCACCATTCCAATGCCTAAATATTCTTTCCTAATAGTTTGATTATATTTATTTTCAATTTTCATTTCGCTTGAGAGTTTCTCTGTTTATTAGTGGGTGATTTTATTAAACAAATTTTCTGAATCGGAAATAATTTTTATTCCTTTTATAGCCTTTGGCTTTCTTCGCAAGAATCTTTCACTTGGTCAAAGACTTATGGAAAAAAAAAAATCCAAACACACGTTAGAAGCAAGTTTCAGAGACCGTACGCAGCTACGTCTGACTTGTCTAATAGAGTTCTATTGCAGAAGCTCATTTCACAAGTAATTATTTGAAAAGAATTTTCAGCTTTTGAAATCGAACCTTTAAGTAATCATGCGTTATTTGGTTAGAGGGTGTGCATAGACTCAGCATTCTGTGAAAAGATGGTTGTATTTTTAAAGCAACGCGTTATTTGGTTAGACCTTAGTATTCTAGGAAAAGGTAATTTGTATTTTTCCAAGTTTTGGAAAATATGGTGCGGAAAGTAAGAAGGTTTTTACTTATTTGTTAAAAGAAGTATCACTACCATATTGAGCCTGAATTAAAAGCAAAATTAGAAAATGAAATCAAAGAAAAGAACGAAATTATTTTAGATTTCAAACTTAAGTATAATAGTGTACGAAAAAAAGATATTACATACCTTAAAATTTTTTTAACCAAAATGGATTTAAACACCTGGAAATTCAAAAGTAGAAAAACAAAATTGCCCCCCTCAGAGTTTTAAAAACACATCTTGCCCTCTCCCTTTTATTTTTCTTGCCCTGTCCTCTATTTTGTGAATTGACATCCTTTATTATGTCTTTTATCATTCTTGAAATAAGATATTTGATTTGTTCTTAGCTGGATTTAAGTGACCAAAAGTAAGCAAAAGTTGAAGGAGAGAAAAATAGAAAAGGAAGTTATATGGATGAACTTGTCATCCATAAAAGGGACACGTGCACTTGAAAGACAATTTCAACTATCATTCTTCAAATATTTGATTCATTCTTGGCTGGCTTTGAAAGTGACCAAAAGTAAGAAAAGATTGAAGGAGAGAAAAATAGAATAATAAGTTCAATCTACAGGAAACTAATCATCCATAAAACTGACACGTACACTCGCAAAACCTTTCCTATGATTTTATAAAGCCAGAAATAATAATGGACTTCCTTTGACACTTCTTTTTTCCTTTTGATATTAGAAATAATATTATTTTTCTCAGTAGAATACACAGTCAAGTGGATAGATATATTTGAAAAGAGGTCAATGTCTTTTTATTTCTTTGGTCTCCTGTTGTTTTTCTAGACTCTTATTCAGTATCGACCTGTTGTTATTCTATTACATGTCAAGATGTCCATAAAACTTTAGGTTGAGTCATGAGACTCAAGAACTTTATTCTCCAAGTCTCTAAATAAAACTGTAAACTTTCAAAAATATTAGTTTCATATTCCAAAATATAAAGCTTGATAAAATGCGAATCTGTGAATCTATCTGTCAGTTTAATTTTGATGAACATGTATTAGACAAATCGTATTTTTTTTATTCTCTTGTTTTTCTATGAGAGGTGGGGGGGGACTAGTGGGTCATTAATGCATACCAGTGCAGTATCTATGATACATAATATGTATTACGTGCACTACGGGTTGATTCACCCGTATGAAACTTAAACGGGTTGATTCAGTTTTTTAAATTATGTTTTATTGCTTGAAACTGTTTTTATATTGAAATCATCCAAATTTTGTTTGCTTAAATATCATCATATTATACCATTATAAGTGATCATATCAAAAATGGCAATTCCCATAAAAAGAAAATGTCATCTTAAAAGCTCAATCTACCTTAATCTTGATTTGCCAACGATCTAAATACCATACTCATAAACTGGTTATCAAATAACATCTTACTATAATAAAACAGTTCGTGGTAACGAATTGTGAGTAAGGAGCCGGGTATGATATCTAAACTTCAAAGTTCTATTCGACTTTAACTTTCTAGACGACCTTTATGCTCCACTAGCCCATACCAGAGGTCGAGTTCCCATGTATTCTAGCAAGGTTTATCCTGATCAATACTCAGGCATGGAGTACACAGACAACGCCTATAGAAGGTCAGGCTATCGTCAACCTTATCTGGCAGCACAGAAGAGATCAAGCAGAAATTTGGTAAGTAGCCCCCAAAACTAAACTAAATCAGTTCTCTGTTTTAGACATCTTTCAACAAGCGGAGGAGCATCTATTAAGCTTTTACTGACACATATCTTTTTTGATTTTTTTTTTTTTGTTTGTTTGTTAAGAAAACCTCTTTGTGTATAAACATTTTTTTGTTGCTACTTCTTTAAGTGCCACTAAAGCCACGTTGGGTTTTATTATATTAAATAAAAAACAAGTTTTTTTTAACTAGAAGTAAAAAGCGACATTAAAATTTGAAATGAATCGAATTATTCAGTGTATGAAAGGAGCTGTCCCCTCCTCAACGCCTCGCCCTTTACGCTAAAGTTTGACTCTTTGTCACAACTCTACTTTTTAAAACAATAAAATTTTAGCGTGAAGAGCGAGGCGTTGAGGAGGAGATATTGCCTTTCATGTACAGAATAATTCCTGTTTGTTTTAAATTTTAATGTTGCTCCTTACTTTCAGTTAAAAAAAACCTTGTTTTTTTTTATTTCTAAACATTTTTCAACTAATAGAAGTTTGAATTTGGCTCGTCGTACATGAAAAATTAAAACAAAACTTACAGATTAATTTTGGCAGGTTTATTCCGTATATGAAGGGTTGACCCATCCTCAATAACTTGCTCTTCACGTAAAAGCTCTTAGTAATTTAAAAAAAAATTCCCATTCTAATTAAACGGCCCCCGTGTTAAGTTTTAGTAAACGGTCAAACTTTAGAGTTAAAAGTGAGCTATTGAGAAGAGGGAACCCTTCATATATGGCAGAATTTCTGTTCGTTTTTCAGATAATGCCGATAAATCTGACTCACCCTTTATAAAATATACTCTCAAGGAAAACTCCTCTTTGGAAATTTTCTCCATCGTAAATTGCCCCCCCCCCCGTCAAATCCCTCCTGACAGTTCCATCCTCGCTGAGAACCTACCTCCCTGTAAAATTGCTTACGGACCATTCAGCCTCAAAAATTCTCCTTAGCATTCTTTCCTTTGAATAAGACTTTAATCTCTAATAGGTGTCACGATCACTCCAGAAAAGCCCCATTCTGTGGAAATTATTTCCCAGAAAACAAAACATGTGGGAAAAAGCCCCTCGATAATTCCCCCGGACCATCTCTACCTGAACAATTTTGCAAAGAGAAGGTATAGTAATTCTAAGCATAGTAATTCTGTCAAATCCCCCAGTGTAACATATCCCCTGGAATATTCACCCCCTCAGAAATTTCCTTCACCAAAGAAGATTCTCTTATAGAAATCAACCGAAGCAAACCCCCACCCCCGAAAAAAATGTCTGTATACTTCGCAATAATAAATACTATACGTGAACAATGGGCGAGTTTCATAGCTTACAGGTATCTCCCCATAGACTGCGGTGTGGGGGGGCCATTTTGAACCTAGAGAAATAACTATTTGATCTTTCAACTATACTCAACAAAATAACTATATCAAAATTTTTATCAGATAATTTGGAGAAAAGGGGCGTAGGAGGGGGCCCAGTTGCCCTCCTTTTGGTCAGTTATAAAGGAAACTAGAACTTTTAACTTCCGTTGAAATGAGCTCTCTCTCTAGATCTTCTAGGACCACTGGGCCGATACGATTACCCCTGGGGAAAAAACAACAAATAAATACGTATTCGTGATCTGTCTTCTGGCACAAAATACAAAACTCCACATTTTTGAAGATAGGAGCTTGAAACCTCTTTAGTAGAGATCTCTGATACGTTGAATCTGATAGTGTCCTTTTTATTAAGCTACTGAGTACTGAGTGTCCTTTTTATTAAGATACTGAGTACTGAGTGTCCTTTTTATTAAGTACTGAATATTTTGAGTCACTTGCACTAAAATATCTAAAGCTAAAAGAAAACTAAATCCACGCCGTTCGGTCGATCTTTCTAACCTGAATTCAGACCAATCCTCAAGTCTGGAGAGCTTGGTGGCAATTCTTTAAATCAGAAATCAGCAGTCCCTCCCGGATTTTCTGATAGCTTTCCTAAATGGAACATAATGATAACCTGACCTTGTGCTAGGAGACACCTGCTCTAAAATTTCTAAAGCTAAAGAAAACATTCACCAAAGTAGTTTCATCGATTTCTCTAACCTGAATACAAAAGTTTCGGAAAGCACAGCTCTCTCGACGATTTTCTGATTTAACCAGTCAATTATTTTATTGCTTGGCCTATGATTGAATTTCCAATATACCTTTAAAAATACATTAATAAGTAGATGAGACAACATTCCTACAAAGTTTTTCTAAGATGCTTTCGAGGTGCACGTACATATTACTTTTTAAGTGGCCTTTTTTAAACTAGGCCTTTGACCTCGAAAGAAGCGTCAGAACGACCGATTATAAATCGGAAATATTTCTCAAATATCGTTTAACTTGTGCTTTTACAAGTTTTTATTTAAAAAATGCTTAACTTAAAATGTTTGTACAAGAAGAAAATTCAAATTGATCGAAAAAATGAAATATAAAGATACATGAAACACATGAAACTAATGAAATACATGAAACTAATGCAAAATATATAAAATTTATTTTATTACTTCATAGGACTTAATGTCCAAATTGCACGTTTTCCAAGCAATGCACTTTTAATAAAACGCAGCTGGAAAGAACTTACCGCTTTGATAAATTTTCCTCCATGCCTTTTTATGAATTTATTCAGTCTTAAATTTATTTCAATTTTTTTAGGACAATGACAAGTTGTATGCAATTGCCCAGATGCTTGGAAAACCGCACACCGAAAAACATTACAGAAGGCAGCGGACATAAGCTATTTTTGGTATTTAGCTTTTGTGTATTAGACAATATTTATTCATTTCACAAAGTAATCATTGTCTTTGTAACAATATCTGTTATTATTTCTCAATTTATGGAGTCTAGGTGTCCTAGTACCAAATCAAAATTGATTTGTCCTATTTGTGTTGTTTACCATACTTTCTTTTATCTCACCCCTCTTTTTATTTAAATAAATCTTTGAACTTACTTAGAGGATGGTAGGTTTCGTCACAACTGAAAGGAAACTGCTTAAAAGCGGAAAGTGCATTAATCTACAAGAGAGCAAAGATAAGATTATATTTTTTCTTTACAGAACCTTGTTTTCTCGACAGCCGCTAAGGGCTTGCAGTTTTTTTTTTAAAGATATATCAATTGCTAAACGCCAAAAACTTCAGAAATCTTATTTTCTCGCTTGAAAATTAGAACCTGAAAGGTTTTTTTTACGCATAGCAGCCGCAAGAGTCTGTCAGTTTTTTTCACGATAAATTGACTGGCAAACACCAACTAATATAATTTGTATAAATGAACAAACACTTTCAGGCTCTAATTTTCAAGCGAGCAAAGATTTATGAAGATTTTCGCAATAATTTTTTTTCGCATGGCAGCCGCAAGGGGCTGCCAGTTTTCTTTTTTGACGACAAATTGACTGACAAACACCAACTATATGCGTACAATCAGTGACGATATATTTACTTTCCGCTATTTATAAATGAATAAACACTTTCAGCTTCTAATTTTCAAGCGAGAAAACAAGATTTCTGAAGATTTTCGCGATTTTTTTTTTCGTATGACAGCCGTAAGGGGCTGTCATTTTTTTTTTAACGATAAATCGACTGGTAAACACCAACTATATGCGCACTATCAGTGACGATATATTTACTTTCCGATATTTATAAATGAACAAACACCTTCAGGTTCTAATTTTCAAGCGAAAAAACAAGATTTCAGAAGATTTTCGCGATTTTTTTTTTTCGTATGGCAGCCGCAAGGGGCTGTCAGTTTCCTTTTTTGAAGACAAATTGACTGGCAAACACCAGCTATATGCGTACAATCAGTGACGATATGTTCACTTTCCACTATTTATAAATGAATAAACAGTTTCAGGTTCCAATTTTCAAGCGAGAAAGGAAGATTTCTGAAGATTTTCGCGATTTTTTTTTCGTATGGCAGGCGCAAGGGGCCGTGAGTTTTTTTTACGATAAATCGACTGGTAAACACCAACTATATGCGCACTATCAGTGACGATATATTTATTTTCCGATTTTTATAAATAAACAAACACTTACAGACTTTAATTTTCAAGCGAAAAAATAAGATTTCTGAGGATTTTTACGAAAAATTTTTTTCGCATGGCAGCCGCAAGGGGCTATCAGTTTTTGTTTTACGATAAATCGAATGGCAAACACTAACAATATGCGTACAATCTGAGATGATCTCTTTACTTTCTGCTATTTATAGATGA
The DNA here is from genome assembly GCF_032884065.1 of Artemia franciscana. Classification (NCBI taxonomy): domain Eukaryota; kingdom Metazoa; phylum Arthropoda; class Branchiopoda; order Anostraca; family Artemiidae; genus Artemia; species Artemia franciscana. The sequence continues at coordinate 47,481,790 of NC_088864.1, read as the reverse complement.
ATAAACACTTTCAGGTTCTAATTTTCAAGCGAGAAAACAAGATTTCTGAAGATTTTCACGATAGTTTTTTTTCGCATAGCAGCCGCAAGGGGCACTGAGTTTTTTTTTACGATAAATTGACTGGCAAACGCCAACTATATGCGTAAAATCAATGACGATACATTTACTTTCTACTATTTATAAATGAATAAAAACCCTGAGTTTCCAAGTTTAGAGACAAAAATAAGGTTTATGAAGCTTTTCGCGATGAGTTTTTTTTGCATGGTAGTCGCAAGCAGTTTTCAGGTTTTTTTACGATAAATCAACGGATACACACAAACGATATGGGTGCAATTTAACGACAAATAACTGTGTTTTATACTATTTCTGTTTATAAATGAACAAACAATTTGTTTCTAAGCTTAAAGCGTGATAAGTTTTTTCTATTGCAGTTTTTTTTGCATGGCAGCATCATAGTGTTTAAAATTTTTTTTTACGATAAATCGATTGGTAAACACAAACCAAGCCCGTACAATTTTAGTGGCGAGTATATATGCTTTACGCTATCTATAATTATAAATGAATAAATATTTAAATTCTCAACGCTTTTTTGCTTTAAATATGAAAAAAGTAAGTTTATTAAACGTATTTGTTATTTTTTTACTATTGTCGACTGGTAAAAATAAGAATTCTCGAAATCTCAAGAAATTTCAGATACGCTTTTGTGTTCAGTTCATTAGTGCCAAACACACTTAAGTAGAAGTGGTGAAGTCACAAACTGGATTGAATGCCACCTCGCAAAATGCTGTCATGAAAGGCCCATACGAGGACTCGATAAAAGAGCGAAAAGAGTTTTGAACGTTGTCAAGCAATTGACATGACCCACCTTTTGTTATCAATTCTGTGACCGAGTCAGGGCAAGTCGTCTACCGAAAATCTAAACACGCGGATTTATTGCCTGAATGATACAAAATGATAAAAAAAAACTCCTTGCAATATGAGAACAGGTAAACAACCATCTTTGTTTCAGAAGAATAGCGGGCCCTTTCAGAAGAACATAAAAATCGTATTTATTTATTTAAACAGCTATGATAGGATCCAAAAATGAACGCTAAGTTATACCACTTACTTAATCCCCAAAAAGGGATTCGGGATCCCTTGTCTGAGAGGACGCGGGTTCGAATCCCAGTGTACCCAATTCTTCAGTTTGGGACGGGGGTCAGTGGCGTGACTGTAAGCTTAGCCAGAGTCGACCCAGCTCTAAATGGGTACCTGGAGAAATCTGGGGAAGGTAAACAGGAAGGGTGTGCGAAAGCACAGGATGGCTGGCCCCCAACCCCCCATTGCACTTCCTGGCTGAAGGGCCAAGAAACGGAGATCAGCACCGCCGGTACGGACTGTAAAGTCTAATGCCGTATCCTTTATCTTTACCTTTTCTTAATCCCCCCAAAAACTAACTGAGAAGCTCTGGACACCCTTTGCTGGTAACATAGAAGAAAAGTGCATGGAGCTCGAAAAACCAGGCTCTATGTTGCCCATTAAAAATTCAAGCATCTACGTAAAAATGGTAACCATATGAACACTAAACATATTATAGTTAGATCTAGGAATCCTTGGAATTTTATCCAAGATCTTGAAATTTCAGTCTTGAATTTTGGATCCTGGACAAAAGTACTCATAATAACTATTACTTCCGACAAGAATACATTTGCAAATACGATGACATTATCATGATTATTTAATAAAATGGGATTTTCTACTCAAACTTTTGAGACTTTTGCATGCGCCTCTTGGGTCATTGTCAATTGCCATATCACTCATAATTGAAGGTGAATCTGGCCAATTGTTACACCTCGGTCTTCTTTTTTGTGTCCTGACGTTTTACTATACATAGGCATAGGGAAGAGAAGACGGTGGGGGGGGGCTCTGACCCCACCCCCTAGAACTTAAAATTTACACTGTATATTAACGAGAACTTTTCGTATGTTGCAATTTTTCTGTTGGATGTTCACTGGGTGATGGCTGAAAAGGTTTGAAATAAACAGAAATTTCCAAATATTGTTTGCAATATTTACGTTTTAATATTCAATGTTGATTCCTGGTCCGATATATATATACAGATACATCAATTTTGATATTTAATACCGCCTAAATTTAAACTTTTGAATTGGATTCTTAGAACAAGAAGTTGTTATCCAAACGTAATGGGATTTATGTCATATGGCTTTTATAGTGTTTATGTTTCCTGGAAATTGGAAGTAGGATGGTGGGTTTATTATATCATAGTATTGCAAGAAGGTAATAAGAGCATAGTAATCCAAGAATTTTTCAAACGGTAAGATGAAATTTGCTGGCGATGAGAGGTTTTGTGAACTGCCAATAAAACTTCAGCTCCCCCTTAAATCGCAGAATCGGCAGTCCCCACCCCTAGACAAGATGCTGCCTACGTGATGCTTCTGTATACAAACGATTGCCATTTAGCGAATCTTGATCCCCTAAACAGACTATGACAAACAGATAACATTATTTCGGGTTTTCTAAGAATTACAAGCTAGTAGTGAAACAGATTGTGGAACATTGTACGAAACAATTCGAAAAAAAATTCTAACAATCTTTATCTTTTCAAATTTGGAACTAAGCTGACTTGGAGTCAACCAAAAATTGAAGTAAAAGTTGTTTTTAACTCTATTCTATAAATCATAAAAAAGATCAGGCATAGTTTAATGTAGAATGTAGGCTGATTAAAATAAAATGCACACAAAAGATACCCATTTTGTTCTTTCGGCAAAAGCAGCTGATTTCCTTTGGCCTCATTATTTTTTAATCCTTTTAGCACTGTTACTAATTCTTCCTCAGAAAATAAATCTTCCTTCACATCCATTGTCACAAACGTTTTCATATATCTTTTCCCTGAAACTCTATCACGGTTTATCACATTCTCAAAATATTCTACCCATGTCTCTTTAACTCTTTCCTTATCACTAATTGTGGCCCTGTTCTTATCTGTTACTGGGACAGGTCTTGACCGACTATTCCCTCTCAATTATTAACAGGCCAGTACAATATTTTACTGTTATGTCATCTAGCTGCATCTTCCAGATCTTCAGCTCTTCACACCTAAATAGTTCATACTTTAATGCTTTCTACACTTGCTTTACATTCCTCTTATTTTCACGTGATCTATCGCTCAAATAATTTTTCTACAAGCTCCACTTCTCTATCAAACCTAAAGCATTTTCACTGATATTCTTAGCTACGTGCCTAACTTTTTTCTCTCTAAAACACCTTATCACGATACCAATGTCATGACTTCCTGAAAGGTAATCACCCTTCCTAAATTTAAGCTTTAAATTAACCCAAGACACTACAACACTGTGATCTTTACTTTTAACATCAGTAATAGCACTCTTATATACCAAAGAATCTTGTATTGATCCTGCCAGTCTTCGGTTTACAATAACATAATCAGTAAGGTTAGCTGTCTTACCTTATGTAAATACCATGTTAACTTGCGGGCCATTTTATGACCAAATACTGTCTTGGTTATAACAAGATCGTTATACCCGCAAGATTGCAACAGTCTGTAACCATTGCTGTTTTCTTTTCCAACACCCAATTTACCTAGGCTATGATAGCATCTATCCGTATTTTACCGACCTTAGCGTTAAAATCTTCAACAGCTTCCTTATTCATCATGAGCCTTACTCCCTGTCTATGTACCCTATTCTTCCTGCTTTAGTAAATACATTCTATATTACCTAATTTCATGTTTCCTACCCCTGGGATATGAGTGCTGAAACTCCTAATAAGTCCTGTTTGAAGCGTCTGAGCTTTAATATTCTTTAAATCGACAAAATTATTTTGGCCTCAGGAAAAACAATGGTCCCAGAACCACAGCAGGACAAGGACTAACTCATCTTCTAAAATCTGCACGAAGGGTTTTAAGTCGGCTTGCAGCCAGACAGCAAGAAGTCCCTGGGACCTCCATTATGAATGGAGGCTTTGTGCGATCCTGGGTCCATCTTGGTCACTACATGGCATTCCACACTATGGGGAGGCAATCCAAATTACATAAATCAACTAGGAAGGGGTACTTCAGCCCAAAAAAGCCCATCACAACAAACCAAACACAGAAGAATTATCCACGAATCAGAACCCAGTGCAAATGCAGTATCTCTTACTAGGCTACAATTTCCTCGAGGAGTGCTACTCCTCAAGGTCACCCTGCAGAGCTGATATAAGTTACAATTTTGATTAGGAAAACTAGTGAAAGTTCCACCCTGATACCAAGCCAAAAACACTATATGAGCTTGTTTTCTCGAAGGATTCCTGGGCAAAATTAAACTTTCACTTAATGCGAAAGATTGTGCTTAGGGTGCGGCAGCCCTATCCAAACTTAGGGTAGCCACGGCTTTGCTGTCATTAAAAACCGACAGAAATTAAAAGTTTTTTTTTCAAGTGAAAGCAAGGAGCAACATTAAACTCAAAACGAAGAGAAACTTACAGAATATGAGGGGTGATGTCCTCTCCTCAGCCCTTTACGATAAAGCTTGATTTTTATCCCACGCCTTTAAGAACGACTGCACGCCTTAAGAATGAATGGCGACTATTATAAATTTTTGTATATTTTGATTTTTCAAGAGAAATCGGGGATAAAGCTAATAGCCTTTGAAAGTTGTAGCAATATAGAGCTTATTTTAGGAGGATTTTCAAGTCTGTCAACTTTATCTAAAAGTTGCAAATGCTTTAACAGTTGAAAGGAGCACCCTGTCCATGAATAATTCAAATACGCAACATTTTCTAGTGAACAGTATTTAAAAGGAATATTTTTTTTAAACCTCCTGAAAACATGAAAAAAAAACGAAACAAAAATGTCCTGCAACCCCATGAACGGCGTGTAGGGGCATCAACTGTCAAGGTTCCATGTCTACCAATTTAAACATCTTGACAGGACACAATAGAAGAAATAAAGAGCACATCTATTCAGTTAATACTTCTTCCTGCTTTAAAAACCTTCCTTGCTCCATTATTCGGGACTTCTACTCTGTTGTAGAATAACTGAAACCAAAAATGAAAACCTGTTGTTTGTTTTAGTCAGAGCAGTGAGAATTTTTGGAAGTTATCCAATAATTCATCCGCTTTCCGTTTGTAAAACATCTTCCGCTTCATGTCGAATATAGATATACGGATTTACTGAAACTGACATAATTTGGAAGTGTTAATTTAGTTTGTTTTCTTTTTTGTATTAAACAGAGCAATTTTTTCTTTAAGTTCAAGTAAAGACAGTCCCTAAAAATATTCAAGCATACCTGCCTGAAAACATTAGAATTCAGCTCAAATGAAGTGAATTGACTCATTTGGGTAATTTAGGAGCTTTAGGAGTTCCCCGTAGTTCAGCCCGCCTTGGTTGAAAACCTTGGCGACATAGGATGAACATTATTTATGGATTATGGACGTTAAATAGAGAGCGCTCTGACTAACAATTAGTAACACATTACACCATTTCTTTATTGTGAACTAGCGTCTCCTTAGCTTTTCGAATTGTTGACACATTTAAGATTCCCTATTAATTTTCACCAAAATCACTTTGGGACTTCCCTATGGTGGTGTGAAAATTCCCTAATAGTTCCTTTGTCTTTGAGACGGTCAGCCAACATTGAAACTGGCAAAATGATTTGTAAGGTATCACATTCCCTTAAACATAAAAAACCGCTTTTGAATAATTTTCTCTATTGACCGAATATTCGACTATTAAACCTCAAATCTGTTATATTGAGGCTTTACTGTGTCGTAGTTATAGCGAAAACAAGATGATAGTCGCATTGGCATATCCTTATCACAAATTGTTCTATTTATGCCCAACTATATTCTATCCAACAATAAAACGACAATGTACACAAGAATAGAAAATCACTAAACGTTTATTCCGCAAAACCTGCAAATTCGCTGCATATATGAAAACAAACTACAAATTACACAAAGATTCACAAAACATAGCCAAAGTGCAATTTGATGCAATGCAGATATTAAGCCAGATTTATATACACAAAACTGCTAGTTGAGGAAAACGCTAAACGACCCGTATGGACGTCCATTCTAAAGCGAAATGCACACGTAGATAGGTGAAAAAAAATTTCTAATCTTTCACTAAGCTAATTGAATCATCATATAAAACAGAAACAGCTTTCCTTAACCTCCGACTCGACAATCTTGTTCTATCATGAGCAGACGAAAGAGTTACTAAAATTAATTACAACTTACATATTCATAAAAAAAATATATCCTTATCTTTTCAAATGGAGTCTCTCTGGTCGTGTACATTTACTGTTGGTTGTCTGTTAATTACAAAAGAAGATGTCTACCGAAGATACTAACGTATGCAACAGAACACATTTGACATAACGATTATTAGTTTTGAGAAATCTTACTTCTGTCTGAACAAATGAAGCATGAAACAGAAATAAGGCAATTTGATAACCAGAAGTAAATACACAAAACCCTCAACTAGTTAACAACACTTTCTTCGAACGCACAACCTTTAATTTTAGCCTACATGTTTCCTTGTTATTAATATATTTTTTTTTTTACAACTTTCGAAATGTTTTGTGCTTTTTTTAGTTTACAGAAAAGAATGCCCAGTACATTCAACAAAAGCAGTAGCAGAGGACTGCTTATAAAACCAGACCATTTCAATAAAATCAGGCCCTGCAAAAACAACCCTAGTATGAACAACTAGAGCTGTTCTACTGTTGTGAGATAGTTGCGTGCCTCCACTCCACCATAAGCTCTTTCCTCTTTACCTAATGCCAAAAGGGAAATAATCCTGCCTGCACAGCCTAATAGGGGCACTGAGGAGTGGAACCCCTCAAATTATAGCTTAATATTATGACAAAGTATTGAGCAGAATGCTAAGAGTGGCTCGCTGCTGCAATGAATCGTTGACAGTAGCAATATTTCAATGAAACAACCCTGATAAATACTGACATTCATTTAAAAATAGAAACTAAAAGGAAATTCCTTAGAAGGAAAAGTAGAAGCACAAGAACCTTCAAAAATTAATTTTCCAGATAATTACCACCATTATTATTTTCTTTGGGATTGCAAAGACAACAATTCCATTCATTGTTTCACCCCTTCAAACTTTACAAACGTTAAGAGGCTATCAGGACTTCCTTCTAAATTATAGATATTTTCTTTTCTACTGTTCACGTGTTTCCCGTCTTTTCCATCACTCTTCGCTAATTTCAGTACTATTTTGTCTAATCAAAATGCTTTTCTTTGCTTTTAATTTTATATTTCAGTTTTGATGGTAATTTATCCAACTAAAATTTTGAGTTTGGCTCATTTTATATCGAAATCACCTCCATGATGGAAATTATCATCTTATCTTTCAAATAATCAAGAAAGTTTTTACAGTAAATGCTGCCTCTGATGCAAGAGTAACAAATCAAATTATCTTGATGTCCCTACTTCTTAAAATCTGTACAAGGGGGATCCCTCTAAAAAAAATATAGCCTAAAAATGTACTTTACTTGTATGCCCCCCCCCCCCACTTCAAGAAGTGGACATTTGCAAACATATACTATCCGCTAGATTATAAAAGCTAGTGTTTATTCAATTCTTTTTTTTAAACTATGCCTCAAAATTACACAGATTTGCACATATTTCCCACTCAGAAGGCCTGGACAAAAATAAATCAAGCTAAGTAGCAATAACAACTGCTATTGAGATAAAAATGCATTACGATTTTGTTTACTAGTAAGTTTAAACATATTTAAGTTTGATTTTGCTCGTTATTTGCTTAGTTGATGTCCCCTTTGACTAAGATAGCTAAAGAAGTTGAGACACAAATAATGTCAAATGAGAATTGACATGATTGCATTTATTTATCCAATGCAAAATTACTTATACTCATCATATATGCAACCCTGGACAAAAGCAGGATCAGCAAGATAAATGCCCCCTAGGGCTGTTACCATGATTGTTTTCTGGGGAGGAGGGTTACAAAAACTTTATAAAAAGCGTCAAAATACGTTTATATTCATTTTTGTTACGTTTTGAAGTCAGACATTTTTTTTGAGGAGGGTTGGGGCGTACACAACCGCTCACACCCCCACCAGATGCCTGCAAATTGTCCTTAATTGGCTACTCCTCTTTACATGAAGTCCACACAGTGAATGCTTGTTATTCTAGTTTTTCCAGTCATTTCAATGAAGACATAGCTCCGAAGCTATTTTTAATGGTGGTAGAATAAATCCAGGGATGTGAAGGTTAGTCAATACGATGCTGAAAATACACCTAGCAAAGGTGTATCTGTGCACAAGGGAGAAAGTTCTTGCCAGAGACAGGCCCAATGGATCCGCCCTCCACCAGAAAAAGCCTCACTCATCCAGCTCAAACCTGTGTTCACCTATGGTTGCAACTAATTTTTTGAAGAAATGAATTTAACATGATTTTGTACAAAGTAATGCAGAAGATAAAAAAACTAACTTGGAAACAATTCAGCTAATAAATATTATGACAAACTTTGGTCAGCAACATCTTACTTTAACACATTAAATGTAATTTTTCTGTCTGTTTTTTAGTTGTTTTATACTTTGATTAACTTTAAAGTTAGAAACTTTAATACCCCTTAAATTCGCAAATAAACAAGCCTCGTCAAGCTTAATTGACACTAATTAGTAAAAATTTTATCAAAAGGAAAAAAATTAGTTGTTATCCCAAAAAGCAATTTACACATATATGCATTAAATAAATCTAATAAAATTTAGCTCAAATTCCAAATGTGATATTGCACTAGTATATCAAGTTCCGCACTTTCGTTCTACACAAGAACTTAAGTTAGTATTCAATTAGACAACCTCTGAAAGCAAACATTTTTTCCTATTTATCTGTTGCACATATAGTGATCGTTTTCACCATATGGTTTTTAATTTGTCAAATATTTCTTATCAAATTCAGACCTACACAAAAAAGAACCGAATCTGAATAACGTAATACAAGTTAGAAAGAGCATTAGCACAATTCAAGTACGTAAAGCAACAATTTCATACTTGACAAATGAAAAAAAGTAACTTATTAAATTTGTCAGACAACTTCAATAAAGATACTGAAAAGTGGTGATGGATTTGTTCTACAGCCACAATACATATGCACAGTACTATATCCAAAAACCATCTCACTTTCTTTACGCAGTAGCAAACAAAACTGAACTAAAACCACTCCTTTGCAGTTGTAGCTATCCCGAGACAATTTGAATAAGCAGCTATTTGTCACAACATCATTAAGACCACAAAATTGAACAAAATACAGATGGCACTTTAGCTCAATTTCTACAAAAGGAAACAACAAGTATATCTAAATCAACGGGGTGGGATACTCAACTCACAGTTATTTCACCACGGGCACAATTTTTCTTGAATTCTTTTGAAGCAAAAAAACCATTTACGTCTATGATAAATCTAAAAAAAAAAACAGATTTAGATATATAACAAAAGAGAATACACAATAAACATACTTAAAAGCCACTAAAACAATGTCATGTATACTAGACATCTTTTGGAGATATAAATATATGATCTGTTATAGTTGATGTCATATATCGATATATAACGAAAGACAAGAATACATAACAAAAGCCACTAAAACAATGTCATGTATACTATAGACATCTTTTGGAGATATACATATATGATCTTTCATATATAGATATATGACAAAAGACAAGAATACATAACAAAAATATTTAAAAATCACTAAACAATGCCATGTATACTAGATATCTTTTGGAGATTGCCATAAATTTTTTGGAGAGAAGGTGGGGTAAATTTAGACAGACATGTCCTAACATTATATGCAACCAAATAAGGCCCGTCCCCCAGCTATGTGCATAGTTGATGAAAGTTGATAAGAAAAATAACCCCTTTTTTTAAGTTCAAACAATGACAATTCTTTCTTCAGTTAATTTCCACTAGATCATTTAAATACTATCTGAGAATGGGTCAGACATGCTGTCCGCTCCCCCTCTATTTAAAAAACAAAAACAAAATACAAACTATTGCATTAACACAATACTAACTTTTTTATGTTTCATAAATTTATTCTTAATACATAGAGTCATTGTGCAAAACATAATTACACTGTTTCTCTTAAGCAGAGCTTATGCAGACAAATGCAAACAACTTAAAAATGGAGAAAATGGAAAACCATTATGCATTTTCATTGTCCAAGCCAAAATAGGAATTAATTTTTTTTTAAAAAGACATATCTAGGACAAATAAAAACATTCCTACAAAAAATTACCAGTTTCAAGCTGTACTCAATGCTGCAGCGAATTTTTAATACCATAAGTACCACTCCTTTGCCTTTTATAGAAGTATTAAATAAGTCACAATCTGTTTTGCCAGGAAATAAACAAGATTAAAGTATACAACACAATACTTAAGCGAAGGTAAACAAATGCCTCTTCCATTATTCCAATATCATTTTCCTCTAAAAATCGCTTTTAAAGGTTTATCAACAGAGAAACCATTTGATAGACCAAGTTAATCCTTAGTGGAGGTAGCATTGAGCCACACTCAATTTATTCAAAAAGAAAAGAAAACACATAACAATAACAATAATAAAGATCCTAGAAGCGAACTTGTTAAGGACCAAAACAACAAAAAATTGAAAATGAAAAAGAGAGAGAAAAAAAAAGAAAAGAGAAAACAAGGGTAATTAAAGCAAATTGAATAAACATTTAGAGAAATATAATATCAAGATTTTAGTACATTGTTATATAGCGTCCGAAAACTTGTGGATAGCTCGACACTGGAGGGTATTAAATTCCATTGAATTATAGATTTATAAATTGGGGATCGCTGGGCGGAACTAGAGATACACCTGGGGACAATGAAGGAACGGTTGGATGAATGGAGACAGTGGCCTTCAGAATTATTACTATTAAAATAAGATAATAAGTGGGGAGGAAGATTTTTATGGTAAGCGGAGTATGCAAGGGATAGATTTAATTTTTTGATGATTTGTTCAAAAGGGATAATACCAAAATCGGAGTACAAGTCCTTGGTGGGATATAGTCGTGGCAACCGAAAACTGCTTTGACGGCACGGTTTTGAGCAGATTTTAATTTATTGGTAACTGAAGGATAAGTATTGCCCCATACAGATCCGCAGTATGAGATATATGGGTAAATAAAAGAATAATAAAGAGTGACAAGGATATCGGGAGGAAGAAAATAATTCACACGATTAATTATACTTACCTGTCGCAAAATCCTCTCATATTAGGTTGTACCTCATCGACATAATTAGGTTGACTCTTGGGATCAATACTATCCATAAATTAAACTGGTTAATAGAATGATAGTTGAACTTTATTGTTTAATGTAACGTATCAGTTAACCAATTGTAAGAATTTGTTTAAACGGATATGCATTAAGGATAATTTAGTTGTATTTTCTTTCAAGTGTAGTTATTAATGACGTCTATGTTTTCAAGATTTAGTTTATATTATATATTACAGGTAATTATTTGGTGAAAACGAGAAAACAACAACTTTTTTTAAGCAGTTTAGATAAACGATCACTTGAACAAGGTCTTGGCCTTACTCATCAAGGACAAAACAGCATAACCAATCCATTAGCCAAGTAATCATGTCCTAAATCAAGTTATCATTAATAAATATAAGTCGTTGTACAACTACAAGCAAAAGCACCTTAAATGTAATAAAATATTCCCAGGTAACCAGGGCTCGTCAGAGGAATACAAACTTGCCAATATGAGCTGCGGCGCTTTAAATTCTGGACCATAGTAAATGAGCGCGCCTGCCATAAGAACTTATGGCATCCCCTTGCGGAGTGTCACTTGAGGAATACATACAAAAGTATATATATATATATATATATATATATATATATATATATATATATATATATATATATATATATATATATATATATATATATATATATATATATATATATATATATATATATATATATATATATATATATCCATTAATATTGAGCGTAACTTTCTTCACCACCTTTCACCAACAACTATTCGAAATAATGTATACACTATTGTGAAAGAATACCATCCCAGACAATTTACTCCCCCGCCCCCCTATTTGCATAAAAACTGTGCCTCAAAAAATCACAATTCACTTTCATTTAAGATCTACCAAGAAATTATTCCACACTGCCCACAAGTAGCCAAACAAATGCTTGAGTTGAAACTTGCCCTAAATTAATAAAATACGAGGAAAAATACATCCAAAAAGTTACATACAAATACTATTTAATATTTCTTGATAACAAATATTATATTGATTTCAAAGTTCATTATAAAGAAAACCAAGTTTTTTAAATTGCCAAGTAAGTTTATTGGCGGAAAACCTCTTATAACCTCTATATCTCGGGGTACTGTGTTGGATCTAAAACAAAAGACGATCCTCGAATATAAATGCCATCTTCGTGCCGTTTGTTACTCCGGTGAAACTTTTCCGAAAAGTAATAGTGAGTGGCGAAAAGTGATAAATTCTGCCAAGTTTCCGGATACAAGTTCTAGTGATATTATACTTTGTCTATCTTGGATTGAACATTATTCAAAAATATTTTCGAAAGTTAGTTATGCAGTGCATAAGCGTTTCTCACGTTTGCTCGAAAAAAATTTGCCGTCACGTATATGTCAGAGACATGTGATTCCAGTTGAAAAGTGGGCTATTGTTAAAGGTATAAAGGTTTTAAAATCAAAATCTTTGGATATTGATGGGATTAGTGTTTTGAATCTTGTTCCCAATTCTTTTGAAGTGGTATATCATCTCCAACTGTTTTTTCAAATGTGTTTTAGTAGTTCGTGTGTACCCGACTCGTTCTTATGCGGTAGCGTTACGTCACTTCTAAAAAAAAGGAAAAGATCCGATTTCTTGTAGTTCTTATAGGCCCATAACGGTAGCTTGTACTCTTAGCAAGCTTTTTGAACACCTCCTACTACCTTATATCACTAAACTTGGTCTAAATGATGATAATCAATTTGGTTTTAGATCTGGGCTAGGCTGTCAGCATGCTCACCGTGCTTTGACTTCTTTATTAAAAGATGCCCATCGCACTCGTCGCGTACTTCATTTCGCAGCCCTAGACTTGTCTAAAGCATTTGACAGTGTTTGTCATACTCAAGCATGGACAGCATTATGCCAGAGAGGAGTAAATCCATGGGTAATTCACGTGCTTCCTTTTTAGTACTCCCATAATTACCTTCGCCTTAAGTCATTAGATAATTCTTATTTTGGTCATATCCCTGTTCGTTGCGGTGTAAGACAAGGGGGAGTTCTTTCGCCGTATATTTTTAATGCTTGTATTGGAAATGTATTATCAAAAAAATCGACTACGTGCCTACTAGGACCATTTGATATCTCATATCTGGCTTATGCGGATGACCTTCTTTTGATTGGTCAAACTGAGTCTGGTCTTGCCCGTTCAATGAAGTCAGTTACCTCTGCTTTCCGCGATATCGGCCTGTACCTAAATATTGACAAGTGCGAGTTTCTTGTTTTCAACGGTAATAATTGTTCAGAATCACTATGATGCGGAGGTTTCAGTATTCCTCGAGTTAAATCATTTCGTTGGCTTGGTATAACAGTTTGCGATTCTATGAATGCTCTCTGGTCTCGTGCTGTCAAAGATATTAGTGATAAGCTGAGGCTCTATTACTCTAAGATTGTAGCAAATAGTTGACACTATAGGAGAAGAGCGCTAACTCAGCTTTAATCAAATTTTTGTGATCATTCTGTACTCTTCTGTTCTGGTATTAGGACACTTCTGTTGACCGGTGATCTAAACCGTATTCGCATAAATTATTATCGGTACTGCAAATTTCTTTTACATCTACCTCGTTCTTACCAGAATAAAAAAACTTTATTCTGTATTGTGCGACAGATATTACTGGTGCTTTCGAAAAATTATCTGCCAAGCTAGCTATTGAAGCGCTTTATAGGCTAGGATGTTTTCATCGCCTTATCAGTCTTTTTTCTGTATGTGATTAAATTTGTTTCTTGTATTACTTTTCCTGTTTTTCTTTTGTATTTTACTCCACTTAACCTCTTTTTTGTAAAGTAGGTGATAAATAAATTATTATTATTATTATTATAATTAATTTATGGCTAAGTATTTGACTTCTATTTTTAAAATCAATGTAATTACTGCAAATTTTCTCAGATCTAAATCAAGTTGGGAATAAAAACGCTGAATATAATATTTGTATATTACTTTCAAGGAATGGGAGATCAGCTACTTCAAAATTAAAATCATCCGTTCTATTATATATTTTAAAAACTAATTTATTATTATATGAAACATTCATAGCTAAATCTAAAGTAGTCATAATGCCCTTTCCCAAAGCTAAGTTCCAGAATTGGCTCTGTTGGGCAAATATTATAACGAAACCTCCATAAACACTGCACAATTTATCACTTAAATCAAAAAATCACCTAAATATCTTTTATTATTTAAAAGTGATATTTAACATTACTTGGGCTCTTTATATTAATAATATACTCATATTCTGGTTTGCTTAAAAAATAAGTCCGCTACAAATGGACTGGCATTACCCCTCATAGCAGTTCCAATAATTTGCTTATATAGATTAGCATTAAACTTTATAAAATTATCAAATATAACAATTTCTAGCAAATCATATATTCTAGCAATCATGTCCAAGCTATAGCATCTTGAACTAATAGTACTATTGAAGAAGTTAGTCCATCTATGGCAAGGGAATCATATCATTGACAGGAATTAGTTAATAAATTACATGAAAACATTAATGTAGCTAAGTTTCACTCTTACACTATTCTTATTTTTTGCATCATTATATTTATATACTTGAACAGAAGCTTAATACTAAGCGTATTTAATTCATACTACTTACAGCTTGGAGTCTCAGCTTCAAAACGTCGCTGAACCTGATCAAACGTGAATTTGACAAAGGAATCATACTGCTCAGCCAATTTGCTCACTAAAACCTGATCGTAAGCTTCGCGGATTTCTTCTTCTCGCTCACGTATCATCCTCTCACAAATCATTGTCACCTAAAACACAACAACAAGTCTAATTCTACCTTCCAATATTTTGTATCTCGGTTCTAAATATGATGTCCTTAAAAACGTAGCTAAGCACTCAAAAGGGTAGCAATGGGATGGGGAATCTACTTATGTTTAGCAGCAAAAAAAGAAAAAAAAATAACCTTAATTTTGGAAAATAACTATAACAAGATAAAACTTCAAAAAGCAAGTTTTGAATAGTTTATTCAATCCATCTTGCAAATTTTAGTAATTTTTTCTAACATAGTTTTTAAATTACTAGTTTATTGGTACTTAAATTCAAAAGTTTTTTGGGGGGAGGGGGCAAACATTAAGGAGATTCAGATAGCAAAACATATGGGTAATTTCTTTAAAATGACACAGAATTTTTTTTTACTATTAAGAAAAAATAATACAATCAAGCTAAATTGATCACAATCTAGTTTTACAATTTCTTCTACCCAAAGAATTTATACACACAATCTCAAAATATAGTTACAATTACACCAATAAAAGCTGATCTTATTTAGATGTCCTTGTGGCAGAATGTGAATGATTGACACTAGGGTTTATTCTACTTGTTTAGACTATATGAGCAACACAAATATAAAATAAATTTTAGTTATATGCATGCTTTTCTTAGACTGTAATGGATTTCTTAGACTATGTTATGTCTTTGTCCCTTCCTTTCCATATGCATGCACATAAAATTCCAAAGATGTACACATGTACAAGCAATAGGAAGGGAGGTTGGATATTCTTTTTCTAAGAAGGTAAGGCTTACGGCTTTAAAACACATTTGAGCCAAACATTACCTTGAGTGCCCTTCAAATTAACCTGAAAAAGAAGTTCTAGCTACATATGTGCAGGCATTCATTATAATACCAAGCTTGGCAAGACAATAAGAACTAGCAAGTAAAAAAAGGCATCCTGAAAGCAAGACTTTTCATTTAGACTTAAATCATAATTAGATACTAATTAGATCCTAATTAGACAGATCGAAGTTTTACTAACATTGTGCAACAGCTTCCCAAATTAGTGAATAACTGTTAAACCCCCTTTAAAATGGATTTACTTCAGTCCACCTTACAAGCTACTTTACTTATACCAACGTTTGGTGACCCAACATGAGAAACATGTATGCAAAATCTTGGACCGAATTGACACACAGTGGCGAACAAGTGAACCTAAGACTTGGCCACCTGTAGTCTAAAGGCGTCCAGTACCCAAGTCCCCTGGATTGGCTTGCTGGACTAAGGACTTGCTGACAGCGGGTGGAAGTTTTCTATTCTAACATTCTAAAAAATGCCATTTGATATTATTCTAATTGATAATCACACTAAATCCACACACATACAACAACCATACTACTTACACAAAACACATTCATAAATTTTATTCTTTTACAAGGAAAAATCTTTTGGCTATGGCCTTGAAGATTAATGACTTGCATTTTTATCACAAAGGGCATTTTATACCATATGCAGGGAGTAATATTTCTTATTATAATCTAGTCACACTTCCTAATTGATATACTATATTCGATGCTCCTCATGTATCATGACTATGGAGAACACAATTAATGAAAAAAATATTTTCAAGAGAACAGGAAAGTAAATTATTAAGATATTTATATGTGAAAATAATAACTTGCTAACCCCTAGGTTTTGAAATATCTACAAGTTGATTCTTAATGCAACACTAATTAATAAAAATTGTTCACCATCTCCCTACAACTCACCATATAGGTAAAGATGGTTGGTAAAGAGGTGAGCAATGAGCCAAATTGTCAAACACCCACTGAATAAAATGCACTATAATCGACTGAATGTCATTCCTGTCTTCTTGATATTTCTATTTCATTGTCTTAGTTTTTTTCCTTTGTTTAAAATTGTTCAGAGCAGTCATTTTCCTTGGGAGGTTTATAACCAGTTTTGCAGGTTTCTTTTTTCAAACCATACCACTGGTGTTGGAAAATACTTTTCTTCAAACCTTTTATATTTTATTATCTTTTCCATGATTTGTTCATTTATTTATTCTGATTTTTTAAATGGACTTATCAATTATGCTTTATTATACATATCCTGTCAAGCATTTCTAAATTAGGTGCCAGAATTCAACAACACAGTATAACATCAATCATCCTCTTCTAGTACCAATTCTAGGTACTATTGCAAAGAATTGTATATATCAGAGGAAAGCATGTATGCAAAAGTATGTATCAATGGTTATTGGGAAGTATACAGACGTTTTCAGGGGAATTTTTCTGGTTTGGGGTTGAGGGAAGGGGGCTATGTGGGAGGATCTTTCCTTGGACGAATATGTCATGGGGGAAGAGAAATTCAATGAAAAGGGTGCAGGATTTCCTAGCATTACTATAAAAAAAAAACAATAAAAAAATAAATATGAAAAAGTTTTTTCAATTGAATGTAAGGGGTAGCATTGAAACTTAAAACTATTACACATATGAGGGGTTCTAAAAATACTTTAGCATAAAGAGCGAGGTATTTAGGAGGATATAAATATCTTGCTCTTTATGCGAAAGTATTTTTAGTAATTTCAACTATTTATTCTACAGTCTTTCTGATTCAGGGGTCATTCTTAGAGAATTGGGACAAAACTTACGATTTAGTGTAAAAAGCGAGGTATGAACGAGGGTACAAACCCCCTCACATACAAAATAAAAATATAAGAATATAAAAGTTTGTTATGTAAGTTAATTCTTAAGTTACGTATATTTTTTACTAATAAAAACGTTGGTTAAAAATTAAAAGTTCCAGTTACCTTTTTAAGTAACCGAAAAATTGAAGGGCAATAGGCCTCCTTCCCCCCACCCCTTATTTCTCAAAATCGTCTGATCAAAATTAAGAGAAAGTCATTTAGCCAAAAAAAGAATTAATATGCAAATTTCATTTTAATAATTTATGTGCAGAGTCAAAATCAAACATATATTAATTCAAAAACGTTCAGAAATTAAATAAAACAACTAGTTTTTTTAACTGTCAGTAAGGAGTGACATTAAAACTTAAAACAAACAAAAATTACTCCATATATGAAATGGGTTGTCCCCTCTGCAATCCCTCGCTCTTTACGCTAAAGTTTGATTCTTTGCCACAATTCTACTTTTTAAAACAATTAAAAACTTTAGCGTAAAGAGCAAGGCGTTGAGGAAGGGACAACCCATTTCATATATGGAGTAATTTCTGTTTGTTTTAAGTTTTAATGTCACTCCTTACTGTCAGTTAAAAAAAAATAGTTATTTTTATTTAATCATAATTCAGAACCCAAACAAAAGAGAGCAGAAAAATAAAAGCTAGTGACAAGACACTAGTTTATACCAAATAATTTAAAAGCCAAATTTAATAGCAAATCTAATACCAAATTTAATAGCCATTTTTGAAACTAAATTAAAAATTTATACCCACAAAACCAGATTTTTTTTTTTAACTTCATATATCCATGTCCATTAAGAATTGAAAAATGTTTATATAAGTGTATTACCCTTAAAATGGACAATATTATCAGTCTAACGACTGTTCACAGTTCATCTTAAAAGTATTTTACATGCATACAAGTAAAGAAAAAGAGGACAAAGAAACAGTATAATAAAACTTGACAATAAACATGAAGAACAAGCATACCTGTTTCAATGTAAATAGTGGTTTATCCTTTTGAAGAGTATATCCATTTGGGGGTGATGGAGATCTAGGCAGTGAAGCTGGACTTGAAGGTCCAGATTCACACATTGCATCACCTTCACTGTGAGACTTCTCATAAGATAGCTGTTTCCTTCTCTGAAGTCTCTTTACTTCTTCACGGACACTTGCTAGTAACTGATCTAAGATGAGATACAACACTTGCATTATCGAACATTTCTAAGCAAAAATTCTAAAGCTCTCTTTATTTGTTTGGTTTAGCAGATATGGATAAATACATTTTTTTCAGGGGGGGGGGGTCAAACATGTAAGATACAAAAATGATGGATTTTATGGAATGTATAAGAAATTGTAAAATCATCTGATTATTCAGGGGGGGGGAGAATATAGCCCCCACCCTACATTTGTGAACATAGTAAACACACATAAATGAGGGCATTCATTATGAAGTGCTAGTTTTTTTGCATAACAATCCACATGAGAATAATTTTCTGCCTTCTCTGAAATTTTAGCTGCACGAGCCTATGTAATAATTGTGATTTTTTACATTACAATACAATATTTCAAATTCCTATAGTAACTGTTGCTCAGCAATTTTCCTTCTCTCTAAATATGCCACAATATTTCCTGAAAATCTCAATGCTTTTTCTCAGACTTAAGATTAAAATAGGAAATGATTTCAGAACCAAATTTAGAAAGTGTACCACAAATTCTTTGCATTTTCAGCCATTAACAAGTAGAACCAGGAAGCACTAAGCACTAACATCTTTTCTAAAATAATTTATAATCATGTCAAAACAAGGAAAAAACAAGTATCTTGTGTAAAAATTGTGAAGAAACAAATTTCTGAATGACAGAACAAATCCAAATAATTGTCTGGTATTATCACTTAGTCACAGCTAAATGCCACATAACACCCAGCATTAAATTTTTTTAGATATACTGGCATTCATAACCATAACAAATTTCTCTTTTTAATAGGCTTACTTGTCTCTGCTTCTAGGCTTATGTTCCCCATATTCTATGATTATATGTCTCATAGTTGTTTTATTACTAGGTAACTGGGAGACAATTTGAATCTCTGGCTCTTATTTCTTCAAAGTGGATTCAATAGAGCAAAATAATAACACTTATTCATTAAGTTAATGTAACAAATTGTGATACACTAGGTTGAAAGCAGGGTTTGTTTTCAAAATATAAAGAAGGCCAAAACCATAAAAAACTAAGGCCTCATCTGTATGTCAGCATTTCATCAGTATTTCACAAAATGGCCTTAGGGGTAAATATCTTGTGGTTCATAATATTGACTTACAAATAAAGCAAAGATACCCCTTGATGCCTTTTTTGATGCTATTTATGAATATAACAATTGCTTCTCTTGCAAATTCAAATTTAAGTCCCTATTGAACCCTTTAAATGACCCAAAAATTTATGTTTTTTGGGTATAAAAATGCTCAAAACATTAGTTTCAAACTCACTATTTGAACATAAATCCATTTCTTAAAGTTATAAAATCTACATGCATTTATTTATGACAATTGAGTTGGATAAAAATACAAAAGAATTTCTTTATTTTTCCATCTGCCATGTTTCTTGTGTGGGCTGTGATATTTTTTGGACATATAGGTGAAACAGCAGTTTTTAAGTGGCCTAACAGAATAAGAAGACAACAGTGCAGATTTGTTTTGATTTTTTTTTTAATTCAATTTAATCTTGACAGATCAATTTTTGTGAATTATACAACTTTTACAAAACTGATTTAATAATAGATTAGACTAAGTACATAACAAAAGGTATAGCCTGTTTTTACATCCAAAAAAATATAGAATGAAATTATTATTGTCAAGGTTCTAAAAAGGCTTAAAATTGAATTTATGAGAAAAGCAATAACTATATTCCAATCTTCCATCATGTGAGCTGTTGTGTATATGTTTTGCAACTCTGGAATGAGATTCATCTGGAGGGCTCTTCTGTCATGTTCATATGTCCTATGTAGTATGTTCTTTGGTCTTCCTTGGCAATGGGTGCCTTCTGGTTGCTAATGGAGGAGCATTTTTGGAAGTCTGTGATTTGGCATGCAGAGGATGTGTCCAAGGTATCGCCATCTACGTTGTCATACAATGATTGCAATATTTGGCTGGTCTGTGTGGGTAGGGATCTTGCCATTACTGACACAGTCTCTCCAACTGATTCTAAGGATTTAGTAAAGATAGTTATTCTTGATGGCAGTAAGGTGTCTCTCCTGTTCTGCAGTAAGCTAAAGCCATTCCATAGCATAACTCAGGACAGACAGTACATTGCTCTGGAACAAACTGAGGTTCAACTTCAGCAAGTATACAGTGGATTTCCAGAGAGGCAAAAGTTGCTGAAATTATGCATTGGCCAAAGTCTTGGTGTACAATTCTTTTTCAAGAGTTGTAACTGGAAGTGACTGTACTCCCTAAGTACTTGAAGTCTGTCACCTGCTCAATATCATCTCCTCCTAGTTGGATTCCCATGGGTGAACTACTGATCAACATTACTAGATTCAAAAATAGCATAAAAACGTCATCTAGTGGTATGATTTCTTTATTTGTAAGTCAATAATAGGTAAAATTCTAGTTTAACTACTTTTTGCTTCTTGGAAAGGATTTGGTTAAGGAAATGAAACTTTCAGTAGTAAATTCAGAGTCAAAAACATATTCTAGGAAGGTATTGCCAAGCTTATATCTTAACCATCTTCCAGTTTTTAAGTGTTCAAAATTTGCCAACTTGACAGGTCCTATTGAAATTTTGACAAAACAACATTTTACATTATTTTTCAGTTATTGGTTTCCTTTTTACTGATTTAAGCTCTGAAAATACAATTTCTGTAAATTGAGTAGGATTTCAAGTCATATCAATTTTTTTATTAAATGTAAGAATTATATTTGCAGATCTTTGAAACTTCATAAAAAGGATCAAGCAAAGTTGAGAAGCTGAAAAACAATTTCTTGGATGTAAATGTATGAACAGTCCAAGCAGTCCTGGCTGTTTTTATAAAATGCAAGTGTCAAAAAGTTTTTTTTTTAATGAAAAAGCTTATCTTTCAGGACAAATTTGAAAACAGACAAAATGTTTATCAAAAGCATGGTTATTTTTATAAATGTTAATGCAAAATTGGAAAAAAAGTGAAGATGATTGTTTCCCTGCAGGAAAATATGTTAACTAGGATTATTTTGCTACTTTAGGCACTTCCAGGTAAGCTAGGACAATGAAATTTGGCAGGCATATCAGGGACTGGACCAGATTAAATTAGAAATAGTCGTTTTCCCTATTTGATCATCTGGGGGGGGGGGGAGTGGGTGCTGGTTAATTTTGAAAAAATGAAGTATTTAATTCTGAAAAAATAGAAAAATTTAGGTATTTTTAACTTATGAATGGGTGATCCAATCTCAATAAATTTGATATTAGAAGATATCATGTCTCAAAGCTCTTATTTTAAATCCCAACCAGATCTGGTGACATTGGGGGGGGGAGGAACCTAAAATCATGGAAAACTCTTAGATTGGAGGGATTGGGATGAAACTTGATGGAAAAAATAAGCAGAAGTCTTAGATACATAATTGACATAATTGGAATGGATCTGCTCTATTGTGGGGGGAGGGGGGTTAATCTTGAAAAAATGACATATTTTTAACTTACAAAGGAGTAATTGGATCTTCATGAAACTTCATATTAGGAGGACCTTGTAATTCAGATCACTTATTTTAAATCTCAACTGGATCCAGCATCATTGGGGGGGGGGGGGTTGGAATCTTAGAAAATACTTAAATAGGATAGATCAGGATGAAACTGGATGGGAAGAATAAAAACCTGTCTAAGATACATGACTGACATAACTGGACTGGATCTGCTCTCTTTGGTGGAGTGGGGGGGGGGGGGTATTTGGAAAATGAGATATTTGTAACTTACAAACAGGTCACCAGATCTTAATGAAATTTAATATTTAGAAGGATCTTGTGCTTTAAAGCTCAAATTTTAAATTTCAACCAGATCCTGTGACATTGGGGGGAGTTGGAGGGGGAAACTGGAATTCTTGGAAAATGTGAAAATAGGGGCATTTTTATCTTATGATTAGGTGATTGGATCTTCATGAAACTTGATATATATAGAAGGATCTTATGTCTCTGATGCTCCATTTTTGACTTGAATTGGATCTGGGGCCATAGGGGGTTGGAAGAGGGAAACAGAAATCTTGGAAAACACTTAGAGTGTGGAGATTGGGATGAAACTTGATGGGAAGAATAAGCACAAGTTCTAGATACATGATTGACATAATTGGAACAGATCTGTTCTCTTTGGAGGAGCTGGGGGTGTTAATTTGGAAAAATTAGAAAAATTGAGGTATTTTAACTTAAGAATGGGTGACTGGATCTTAATGAAATTTGATATTTAGAAGGAATTCATGTCTCAGAGCTCTTATTTCAAATTCCAACCAAATCTGTTGACATTGGGGGGAGTTGGAGGGGGAAATCTTGGAAAACGCTTGGAGTGGAGGAATTAGGATGAAGCTTTGTGGATAGAATAAGCAAATGTCCTTGATACATGTTTGATGTAACTGTACTGGATTTGCTCTCTTTGGGGGAGGGGTTCAGTGATTAGGTGAGTTTGGTGCTTCTGGACATGCTAGGCTGATGAAAATTGGTTGGCGTGTCAGGGAGCTGCATAAATTGACTTGATAAAGTTGTTTTATCAAATTCAACCATCTGGAGGGGGGGGACTAAAGGGAGAGGAAAAATTTGAAAAGATGAGGTATTTATAACTTGCAAGTGGGTGATCAGATCTTAATGAATTTTGATATTTAGAATGACATTGTGACTCAGAGCTCTTATTTTAAATCCTGACCAGCATTAAGCCTTTGATTTTCCTTTTAAATCAATCTATTGATTCTTAGAATTTTTTTAGAGCTAATAACATATGGGCTCTTAGCTCTTCTTGCCTTGTCACAAGTGCCATATGAGCTCTTAGCTCTTGTTTTCCTGGCCATAGTCTTACAGGGGAGTCTATGTTGAAGTGTTTTGTTTGTGAATTTATTGGCTGGTACTTCCAAATACCTTCCTGGGACATACTTTAGCCTGTAGACCAATCCCTGAAAGTTTCATTTTCCTAACCTAACCCCTTTCTGAGATAGCAAGAAGTCAATCAACTAGAATTTTACCCAAGGTATTTTCAAAATTACTACACAACTTCTTAAAAAACAGCAAAACAAACACTTATGGCAGTAGGGTATGGCAACTTACCACAAGCATCAGAATTTCATCCTGAACCCAAATATGACATTTATTTCACCCAAAACAATGTCCCTAGTTTTAACATAATTTGTCCACTAATCCCATTTTTTAAATGATACTTTTCTCTCAATTTATGTTGTAAGATTTTGGGAAAAATTAGCTCAATTAGAAAAATTTAAGAAAAAACTTAAAAAAACAATAAAAATTTAGGACAAAGGTGAGAAAATTTGGTAAAACAGTAGAATGTTCCCAAAGGTCTATAATAAAAGGTTGCTGTGTTTTAACCCAATTTTGCCCCTTCATAATTGATAGTTGCACTATCTTCTGCCAGTTTTATCTATACTAATCATTTTGAGTAAACTTTCATGGTAAAATTATAGCAAGCCATATAACTGGCTTTTGTACAAAAGTGAATATATCACTTGATGCCTTTTTTATGCTATTTACAAATATAATAATTGTTTCTACCTCAAATTCAGATTTAAGGACTTTTTGAGCTCTTAAAAATGACCTAAATATGGGGTATAAACAAGGCTAAAAACATTGGTCTCAAACTTTAAAACATTGATCTCAAACTTACTATTTCATTATAAATCCAGTTTTTTGATGTCATATAATCCACAAGCACTGACTTTCTAATATTAATTTGGATAAAGTAATTTTACCAGTGTTATGGTGTTTTCTTCCTTGCACTGAGAAAATGTAGTATTATTTTGTCAAAAATGATGTGAAGAAAACATAGTATTATTTTGTCAGAAACAACAGATAACTTACACTTTAATTGAAAATTTGTCATTTTTAACAGCTTAAAAAGTGCTTAAATTTGAATTTGTGGCAGAAGCAACGATTATATTTGTAAAGAACATAAAAAAGGCATCAAGTGGTATATTTGTCAGTTATATGAACTGTCAGAATTTTTTGAAAATTCATCATTTTTGAGAGCTCAATATGTGCTTAAATCTGATTTGAGGTAGAAGTCATTGTTATATTTGAAAAGAGCACACAAAAGACATCAAGTGGTATATTCACTTTATACAAAGCAAGTTATATGGTTTGCTATAAATTTACTACTTTCATTTTGTGATGATATATTGCCACTCATTACATTTTGAAAACCATCAGAAATAGCCTGAGTGATTGTTATTTTGTTCATTATGAATGAATAATATAGCCTATGAATAATTCCAACTGCTTAGTATTTTTCATATCAAATCACTGCTCAACAAGACTTGGTATTTTTGTATTCAAATCAGAGCTTTCAAAAAATCTGAGATCAAATTACTGCAATGATATTTCTGTAAAAGACAAGAAAATTAAGAAACTTAAAACAGCCTTAGAGGTAACTTCAAAAATACTTTGCAATGTAAATGAAGGTGATATTTGGATTCAGGATGAAATTCTAATATTAGTGATAAGTTTTTTTTATGTATATAATTAGTCTGTTAATATAAACCTTATTCCCAAAAAGATGTCTTTTACCCTACTTTAAACCTTCCAGGAAGTTTAATTTTCTTAACCCAGCCCCTTTCCAAAATAGGCTAGCACAAAGTAACTAAACTAGACTTGTACCCAATAATGTGAACAGTGACATTTACCACCTAATGCTCATTCTGGTTGTGCAAAATCTTCATTGTAGCAACCACTAGGTTTGGAAACAGCCTCATATAGGGAACCAAATTTTACTACACTTTTGCCATTACAAAACTTTTGTATGTACAAAATACTTAATTTAGATTGTTAGGTCTAGTACATTACGAAACAGCCTACTTAGTTCAGGATTATAATCTTGACAAACAGTTACCCAAACTGGCCTTAGCATCTCACAAAATGCTGAGTTCAGAATGTAAATCTTAAGCCACAATTACCCAAACTTATCCAAAAGAACATGAGAAGCTACCTTGCGTCATTTTAGGAACAGAGCCAGCATATGCACTTGGAGCCTTCATGGGTGATTGCTGGGCAACAGGAATGCACCTTCGTCTTTTAGCAGACCTGGAAGGACTGTGCAAGGGGTCAAAATCCAAAGAACGTTTCAAAGTAACACAAGCCATTTATATACAAAACGATTGATTTCGATATCACAGAAAAATAATTTTCAAGAATAATTAATGCAATTTGACGTCTTTTCTTCTTTAAACCGATATGATATCGATATCGATACGATATATTTAATAGTAAACGACGATGTTATGGTATTGTGTTGGTACATCATCAGCTCTCAGACAAAACGTGGCAAAAAAAACAGCCAAAGAAGCACAATGTGGTTATTTTCACTTTTGGGTCAAGCGAAGTCCAAAAATGCCTCGTATCCTTTTCTACCACTCAACACATCTTATACTTACCAATCTGTATGTAACCTAAGCGGTATGTCAATTTGATGTACTGCATACGTATTGGAAAGCTAGTCAACCACTAAAATTTAAGTAAATTGTTTTTTTTTTTAACATTATATAGAAAAATTGTTTTTATTTGGCTGTGTTTATTAACTTATTTTAAGGCTAATAGAAATGTGGTTTTGATATAGTCACAACAAACAGGATACTTAACGTTATGGTTGTGAAGATATTACAATTACATTCTAACTTACTTAATCACACTTTCCATTCCCCATTTCCAAAACCAGACTTGTTTTTAAACCTCATACTTTTTCCTTAATGTAGTCAATCGGTAATGACTGGGTAATAAACTACAGGTTAATAAACTAAATCCCTTGCTTCTGTCAGTGGGGGTAATCTTTCGCCAGAATTAAATGAAATATTGAAGATTTTTCGTGGATTAGTAAGGTGCAGCATTAAAGCCTAAAACAATCAGATATTACCTTTAACGGGACATATATTTTACCACTCCTTCCCCAATCGTAATATTGACGACTTGTTGGCGCTTCTCTATGAAAAAAATACATTTAATATGTTTTCATCGAGAAGATGATATTCCCTTTTTAAATATTACGTTGTTGGTAGTAAATAACGAAGGGTCTGTTATACTATGATCGGATGTGTGGAGCATAAGCAAGTCCTTTGAAAAAAAAAACAGGCACTAGTTATGCCAGTTACACCTTTTTTCTTCCATAAAGGCTTCAAAGCCTAGTTGATCTTAAAAATGTGTAACCGGGATTCTTGATTTCCCAAAAAAACTCCTGTGTGCTATTGATTAAAAATGAGTAGCTCATTCTCAGTCCTGTGATTAATTTTCTTCAGACTTTTGATAAAGCGACATCTGAATCGTCTTCTGAGCTATACCCTTAACCATCGAAAGGTGTACCGTTGGTGGGATCGTTCAGCAGGAAAGAAGCTGGAAAAGCAACTTGTGAATAGTTATTAGTTATAAAAAACATGTACATTCCACTAATCATTATCATATAGTTGAAGATACTGATTGTCGGATAATAGACCGTTGAGAATACGACCAAGCTTCCTTCACTGAACTTGAAATGCATCTCAAAACTGTGCGTCTAGTATTTAAGGTCATATTAGTTTCAAGCTGGAAAGTTGGTTCGCTTATTTGGTGGGAAAACCATTCGCGGAATCTTTCTAGGAGCTTGTTTCTATGATGAAACTTTTTTGTTGTGTTCTTGCAAA
Organism: Artemia franciscana; assembly: GCF_032884065.1. NCBI lineage: Eukaryota > Metazoa > Arthropoda > Branchiopoda > Anostraca > Artemiidae > Artemia > Artemia franciscana. Next base: position 47,454,247 of record NC_088864.1, on the reverse strand, counting down.
GTCAATGTCATCCTAACAACTTTCGCTTCTCTAAAAAATGTCGCTTCTCTAGATACAATTTTATTTTTCTTTGTTTAAACACGATACTAGTTCATTTTTTAAAACCAAAGCAACATTTTCACTTACCAATAGGGAGTCTGTAGCAAGTCTGGACAGCTTATCGTAGGCAGCGCAATAGCGCCGCCTAAGTAAAGAGCGACGTGGGCAAAATATATTATTTATTTGTTGTTTTTTTTGTTTTTACATTTTAAACCAGGACGCTTCGCATAAAAGGATCGTCGTAGAAACTTCAAAGGGGCTCATTCAATTGGACATTTAGAGGGTTAGTGCCCTTTTTAACCGTCGAAAGTGATTCTAGGGCAACGAACCACCTTCCCATGGCCATCATTTTCAAAATACAACCAATCAAAATGTTGAGATAGCCAACCACACCCCACACAGGATGACAACCACACGCCATACTCCTCAGTGCTAGGGTTGTAAGTTATGCCCTGAGGGCAAATAGGGTTTTTATGTAAAAAGTTGTCGTATAAACTTTGGAGGGGTGACATTGTATTGGAAATCCGAACTTCTAGCTCTCATTTTTAGAGTCAAAGTGATCGGACGGCAGCCCTCCCCACCGCACGTCGTATTTTCCCCAAATACATCCAATAGAAATTTTGAGATAGATTTATTCAAAAATATAACAAAACTCATATAACAAGGCCTTTAGAGTGGACACAATCCCCCAGAGTCTGGGGGTAAGAGTTGTAAGTTATGCCCTAGGAGAATATAAGGATTTTACGGAAGCGGGGGTCGTGTTAACTTTAGAAAAGGCTCGTTAGTTCTATTTGTTCTCTTTTAAGAGAAGAACGTGGTGGAGAACAGCGGACCTGCCCCCCCTGACTTCCTCTTTTCCAGAAAAGCATAAATCTGAAATTGTGGGACAGTCATTTTGTTACCAATAGTCCAAACATCATGTAACAAGGTCTTTAGGGTGGACACAGTCCCCTAGAGCCCATTGACAAGGGTCGTAAGTTATGCCCTGGTACATATAAGGAATTTATGGAACAGATGGTCAGATAAAATTTGATCGGATGGTGCTCATTTTGTTGTAAGTCGGAAGTGTCAGTGCCAGTTTTAACAGTTGAAGGTGACTGGACGGCAATTAGCCCCTTCGCCTCAGGCCTATCATCCCCCAAAACAAATCAGATCGAGATTTAAAGCAAGCTATCTTGTTCAGTATTTTTGAAAGGTCCAGTAATTATTTCTTTAGGGATGTAAACTTCCCCACAGTCCACAGGACAAGGGCTGTAATATAGGCATTTCGTTCATTATTTACGCATAGTATATGTTACTGAGAAAAGAATGCATGTTTGAACTTTTCTTTCCAAAAAGCCAAAGGGCATTCAGATGAGCCTTTCAGAGAATGCCAATGGGAGTGTCTAATTAAACAAAAACACGTTATTGGCATACGAATTGTTAAAGGGGCGTAACTCAGGAATAACTTTGTATATTAATTTGGAAAATTCAGGAAATGATAAAGGAGTTTATCAAAAAAGGCAGTATTTGCACGCTACCAATACTACTACAACTATCACTTCTACTCCTACAACACTACTTCATTTACAAATATTGAGGTACTAGAAGTACTACGTCTATTGCAACTACTTTTAAGGCTAAGAGCATCGACATGGAAATATTAAGAAGTAAATGAACATACTGGTCATCAGTATGTTGTATACTGGTATGTTGAAACTTCCAGGACTTGATGAGAGGAATGTTCTACTGACCAAAAAGCGATATGTTAAACCTACCGCTGCCACTAGTACTACCACTATTACTATTAATACTGTTACAAGTAATATGAATACTACTACTGTGACTACTATTACAATTGTATCTAAGGGTAGGAAGGCGAAATTTTCAAGGAATTTTGACGGAGGACGGTTAATTGAATCACAACAAGTCGTTTGTATTCAGGTTGTCAAAAGGGTGCAACAGCAATATCTTAGGAACAATTGGGTGTGTGAAGTTGAAACAAACAGGGCCTTTTGTGAGGGATGTTGAACCAACCAAATGAAAATATTTGTATCCTAATACTACTTCTTCTGCTCATACTTCTACTACTGTTACTATTATTATTACTTTTGTTGCAACCACTGCCACTGAAGCTTAGGCTACAACTATTTATTCTAGTGCTACTATTACTACTACTGCTATTAGAACGCAAGTTTACTTGTATGCAAAACCTAGTATGGGTGCAGGTTTTCAAAAGGACATATAAACAATATAACACCAGTAATAACACCAATCTACAATAGCTAGAGATATCGTTAAAAATTCTATAGAAGCTAAAGCAATTCAAAATAAAAATGCTCCTCTTAAGACAAAAAGAGATCGGAGGACAAGCAGGCCTTCTCTCATGCATATTCATTTTCCAGACACATCCAGTCAAAATTTTGAGAGAACCATTTTGCTCACCATAGTAGAACGATCCAGCAAGTATGTCCTTTGGGATATTGGGCATGTCATCTCTCCGCAATTGTACAATTGGCCCATTATACTTTAAAACTAAGCGTTGCTGTAAAGCTAAATCAAAAGACATTGTGTTTATAGTTGTCAATAAGACACCTCAGCAACAGGGGCGTCGTTTCGGGGGAGGGGGACAAGATGGACCGTTGAACGCTCCCCCAGTAACAACTACTACTAATACTACTATGAAAAACTTATCGCAGCACCAAGCCGCCTGAGCCCAACACAGCTAAGCATGCTCCTCTTCCATCCCAATCTATTCAAAGCCTCCCTCTTTAAACCGTCCCAGGAAGTTTCCATTTCCTTGAAACCTTTCTTTATGACATCCTCCCACCCCAAGTGTCGACGACCCGATTTCTGTTTAGCCGTAGACGCTTGTTCAAAAAGGACAATCTTTTGCAATCCGTCATCCTTCATCTTCAGAACGTGCCCTACCGATTTCAACCTTTCTCTTATTTTATCCATTGAAAATGGGGTTGAGTCACACTTTTCTCACAGCTTACTGCTTCAAATACGATCAGCCAGCTGAAAACCCAGAACAATCCGTAGGCAATTTTTCTGGAAAACATCTTTTTCAGAGCACCCATGCTTCAGAGCCATATTTGACCACTGTCATTATCATGGCTTCCAATATTCTAGTTTCTTTATGTCATTGACCATACCCCTGGACTCTCATGATGTAGACCCTTTTTAACCCCCTCCCCCAGTATAAATGCTGGAGCTATGTCGCTGCTCAGCAAGATATCGAGAATGATTGGGGATTTTAAGTTGAAACTTTTGGAGCTACTACTATTACTACTTCTGCTCTTACTATTTAAATATATAAATAGAGTGTAAGTGTACCCAGGCTACCAAAGAGCATATATAGAATCTTCTGGGAATATTATTAAGTTTTATTTTTCAGATAAACTTCAGGAGGTATAAAATCAAATTAAAAAATACTGTTTGTGCCAGGATTAAAAATTGTTGGAAAAGTTTCCCCAAACATACAAATAGCAAGCCAAACCATGGATTCTTATAAAAAAAAAACAAAAATTTATAATACATAATATTTTTCCATGAAAAAGACCATGTCAATAAAAAACGAACAGAAATTCATTTGAAAAAAACTCTATCCACAAAACGAGTTTTTTAGAGACAAGTAAGGGCTCTACTAAGCCAAAAAATCCATTAAGCATTTTTAATAAGAAATCTTAGAATTTTAGTTTGCTATTTTTTCTCAGCGCGAGCAGTCGACACATGGAACAACTTGTCTGAACATGCCATCCAAGCACCAAACATCATATATCTACAAAAACAAAGTTGACAAGTCCTGGGAGAAACACAACAACAAATTCAACTCATTTGCTGAGTGGTCAGCATAACTTAAGATCAACCGACTACAAACCCATCAATCAAACAAAGGGCATGGAACAGGCAGAGCAACTGCTAGATGGTGCTGAACAAATTTAAGTAGCTTTATGTAAGTAAGTAATGATGCAAATTCAGAACTAATGGTTTTGTATCTATTTCATTAATTTTCATCGAAATATTTTAGTGAAACATCAAATAAAAAAAAATAAATGGAACAAAACAATCAAGCAGTGAAAGTGCAAAAAAAAAAAAAAAAAAAAAAAATGGAACAAAACGCTCAAGCAGTGAAAGTTGTTTTCGACACAGTTATGGCAGAATGGTGGCTAAGGGAACCCATTTCAGATTTTCAGGATATGAGTTGTAGTTACTTTATGGCAATTATAGAGCCTTTATAGAATATTCGTCGGTTTCTTTTTGTGTTGTGGTGATGTAATGAAATTTATCTCTATAAAATACGGACACTCTATAAAACACTCTATAAATACAGAGTTTGGGGTCAATCTCAACTGCTAAAACCTGCTGCAGGGCTTGGACTGTGATTCCGACAAATAACAACAACAAGTTTTCGCTTATGAGACAATCAAGTCCAGATAGAACAAATTTTTATCTTCTGATATTCTGCCTCGGGCGGGTAGTACTATGTGTGGCTGGGGAATTGTGGTAATTACATTATACAAGAGCGTCTCCATAATAACAAAAATATACAAAAAAAGAAGTTCCTGACCTGTGGTTGGATATTCTACTCAAAAATTCCTCATAAATTCATTTGGAGCCCTTTTTTCGGGTGTAGCTGATGATTCATCAACGTTTACTATGATGCCGACTATTCTGCATACTCTGCATTATGAAAGCGTTCGACCCATGTACTTTATTTCACTGTAACTTAACTACTGTCAATTTCAAGTGTTTTCCTCTCCGTAATCAAAGCTGATCTGATCGTTTTTCTTCCCAACTGTAGATGACTTTCCATAACTTTTCTTACTGAGTCACTGCGTTATGACTTGAGGAGGTTGGGAATCCTGTTCCGTGATTTTGATTCTTTGACAAAAGTGGGCCTGCGGTAGGTACTGAGAATTTCATTCCTCAAAATTTTACTAAAATTTTGCCTTACAGTCTAAACTTTAATTTACTTGCACAGCCTTTGACAACTGGGTCTTGTCAAAATTATGGTTATGAACGCGTTTGACGTGGCAGAAACTACCTGCAATCCAGGCCGAGAACACACTCTATATAAGTGGGTTGACGTCAACTAGAATGTTTTCACAGTGAATTGTTGAGAGGTGAAAGCATACAGCAACCTAAAGTTTCAATTCAAGTTTTTAGTGTAGTTTTTGAAATAATATTCTTAGCGGGAACGAAAAAATTGAAACGAAAAAAGAAGGTAAATGCTCGGTTACAAACAAGATTAGTCTTTTTATACCAATTAAAAAAATAGTCAATAAAAAGTGAGCACAAACTACTACCATTACCAGTAACTAACTATAACGAACTTACAAGTCAAAAAGAGCTTATTGATTTTTTCTCGCTTAGTGGTTGCTTTAGGATTTTAATCTCTATTTTCCCGTGCCCCAGCCGTGTCCATGCCAGATTTTTTTAAATATTAAAATCATGGGTAAGAATATACTAATCAGTTAAACGGATGTCAAAATTGCAGCTTTTTAGTGATATCCTAGTTAAATTCAACAATGTTTTAGTCATTACCACGAGCATTGCACCCTCATTAGACCAGGTATAGGCTAATCAATAGGCTGCTTTGCTGATCTTAATTAGCCTACCTTCAATCACTGTTTAGAGCAAGCTAAAAATTGTAATCCATTTAACGCTCCGCAATGACGTCTGCTGCCTCTTACTTTCTCTCAGGTGCTATTCAGGCCCAGCTTGTAGCATCAGATCCCTCCCAGTTGTGCAGTATGTCTAGGCTAACAGTAAAATTGCTAAATAGTGGCTCTCAAGAAGGTACACAATCAAAAAGTTAATCTTTAGATTTCTAATTTTATATTCTTTATGGTCAAAGGCAAATCTGTGACAATGATGTGCCTTTGCTCTGTTGCATATTTTAAGTATCAAATTTATTGTAAAATTCTAGTTAATTGACTTTTTGCTATCTCAGAAAGGGTTTAGGTTAGGAAAATGAAACTTTCAGGGATGAATCTACAGACTAAAGTATGTCCTGGGAAGGTATTTTGAAGCAACTACCTCCTCTCCTTCTCCCTCTAGAGGGCCCTGACCTTTGATGACCTTTAAAAACATGTGTGTTATAAAGTGAAACTTTGCAAAATAGATTTTCTGCTTAATTAAAGTACAAAAAATTGTTTTCAGCTTCATAAATTTGCTCAATTCTATTTTATAAGGTTTTAAAGATATGCAAATACATTTCCTAAATTAAAAAAAAACCTTGATATTGAATTGCATTTTCAGAACTAAAGGCAGAGAAAGGGCAACTGGTAACTGAAAATTAAGGTAAAATGTTGTTTTGTCAAAATTTCAATAGGTATAAACCCATCATGTAGGCAAATTTCAGGGCCCTCCAGAGAGAGAAGAAGTAGAGATAGGTACTTTAAAATACCTTCCCAGGACATACGTTAGCCTGTAGACCCATCCCTGAAAGTTCCATTTTCCTAACCTAAACACTTTCCAAGATAGTACTTTACTCTGACAAGATATTTTTTTTAAAATTAATCCATGCTTATTGTTAACATAAGGAAATATTAATCCATGCTTATTTTTAACATAAGGAAATATGTTTCACATATTTTGAAACATATTATGTTGAAGCATAAGGAAAATATGTTTCACATTTAACTTACAAATGGGTGATTAGATCTCAATGAAATTTGATATTTAGAAGGATATTGTGTCTAGAGCTCTTATTTTAAATCCCAACCGAATTGGGTGACATTGGGGGGGGGGCAGTTGGGAGGGGGAAACCTAAAACTTGGAAAACACTTAGAGTGGAGGGATTGGGATGAAACTTGGTGGGAAAAATTAGCACAAGTCCTAGATATAGGATTGACATAACCGGAACAGATCCGCTCTCTTTGGGGTAGTTGGGGGGGTGTTAATTCTGAAAAAAAATAAGGTATTTTAACTTACAAATGGGTGATCAGATCTCAATAAAATTTGATATTTAGAAGGATATTGTGTCTCAAAGCTCTTATTCTAAGTCGCGACTGGATCTGGTAACATTGGGAGGAGTTTGGGGTGGGGAAACTAAAATGATTGAAAATGCTTAGGTTGGAGGGATTGGGATGAAACTTGGTGGGAAAAATAAGCAGAAGTCTTAGATACGTTATCTTCAGAACTAAAGGCAGAGAAAGGGCAACTGGTAACTGAAAATTAAGGTTAAATGTTGTTTTGTCAAAATTTCAATAGGTATAGACCCGTCATGTAGGCAAATTTCAGGGCCCTCCAGAGGGAGAAGGAGTAGAGATGGGTACTTTAAAATACCTTCCCAGGACATACTTTAGCCTGTAGACCCATCCCTGAAAGTTCCATTTTCCTAACCTAAACACTTTCCAAGATAGCACTTTACTCTGACAAGATAATTTTTTTAAAATTAATCCATGCTTATTTTTAACATAAGGAAATATGTTTCACATATTTTGAAACATATTATGTTGAAACATAAGGAAAATATGTTTCACATTAATATTTATCCAAATATGCTGCTTTTTAATCTTTTATTAGGCTATTGAGTAAAAATGTGAGCTTAGTGAACAACAAAATTTACAAATATTCTATGCTTCTTGATTTACCTTACCTTAATTACCTTAATCCATCTGAGAGCTTTAAGGTCTTTCAGACCTGTAGTGCTCTTGAGTTGATGACTGCCAGTTGAACCTCCATTGCTTCTTCTCCTACTCTTTGTCAAATTGGTTTCTGAAGGATTGGATGGAGGGAGCACTGACAGTTGAGTATTCCAGTTTATTCCAATGATTTATGACTCTTCTCAAAAAGAATGTTTGGCAAGTTTTAGATTAGGAGCTTGACTTTGACTGAAAAGGACTGAAGTGTCCTTTTGTGTTGTGCTGGCTGGTACTGAGATTGCCACCAAAGATTGCTGACTTTTTGTTCTGTAGCTTGCAAGTAAGCATCATATTGCTGTGCAAGCATTGGTAAAACAGAGTGGGTAGTTTGAGGTACTTGAGGCAGTCCTCATATGAGGTTGATGCTAGACTTTTTATGCATTTTGTTGCTTGTCTCTGTACATTTTCAATGAGCCTCACATCTTGTTGATAAGAAGGACCAGCAAGACACATGCCAAATCAAGTTGATGTCTGACAAGAGCCTTGTGTAATTTTATAAATATAGATGCCTGTCTTCTGTTGATGGTTTGTTTTAGTAGTCCAGACTAGAGCTTGCATGGGAAATAACATGCTGGACATGGCTGTGAAAATTAAGTTTATCATTAATAATGACAACTAGATCCCTTTCTTCTGCTCTGTTCTTTAGTTGCTCTCTTACTTTGGTGGTGGGGTTATAGATTGTGTAGTTTGCCATTGGGTTATTGGTTCCAAGGTGTAATACACAGCACTTTCCTGCATTAAATTGGAGAAGCCAGTCCTGGGTCCAAACTTGCAGCTCATCTATGATGTGCTGAATACTCTGAGGGCATGCAATACCAAAGAGTTTTGCATCATCAGTGAACAGCTGGATGCCATTGTCAATATGGTTAAATATCTCATTGATGTAAATCAGAAAGAGAGTTGGACCCAGTACAGTTCCCTGTGGTACTCTGCTCATTACTTCAGCCTTGTCAGAGTATATTGGTTTGCCATCTGTAGCAATAAGCAAACTTTCTGCTTGCACTTTGTAAGGAAATCCATCAGCCAGTCTACAACAGCCTGATTGATGCTGATAGCAGATATTTTTAAGTGCAGTCGACTGTGAGGAACCTTGTCAAAGGCCTTAGCAAAGTCCAGCAGGAGAAAGGTCAACCAGATGTCCATGGTCAATTAGGTCTATGATTTCCTTGTATGATTCCAAGAGGTTAGTTTCAATTGATTTCCCTGACTGGAAGCCATGCTGCTTGGGGGACAAGATCTTGTTGGTTGTCAAATGTTTAAGGATTGAATCATTGACTATGCACTCAAGTATTTTGACAATGACTGAGGTCAGGCTAATTGGCCAATAGTTTTCAGGCTTGGAATGATTATCTTTCAGGAAAACCAGTGTAATGTTGGCTATTTTCCAGTCTGCTGGGAGCTCTCTAGATGTAAGTGATGTCTGGAAAATTCTCCTAAGTGGTTCTGCTATGATAGCTGCAGTTTCTTTTAATAGCCTGGGATGTAGGTTATCTGGTCTTGATGATTTGTTAGTATCTAATTTCTGTCAGTGTCTGAGAACCTCTGTATGCGATAGAGTGATGATTTCTATTGGGGATTTGTCATATTTGCTCAGGTCAATTTTTTTCAAGGTTCAATTGGGTTTAATTAAAAAAAAGGAAATAACTAAATTTAAAGTACACTGCTCTGTGACAAAACTCACGTTGAGACCCATAAACATAAAAGATTCTTCACTAATACGCAGTACGGCTCCCACTTCACTCTTCAACACAACCACATGCCACCTCATTATATAATTTTTTTTTAATCTTAACCATAGGGTTCCTCCCGGACTTACAACCTCCTCACCTGAATAAACTTTAACCTTGTGATAGTGGATAAGGCTATGGTTGGAAATAACAAGGACCAAGGTTCAATCCCTGTGGTGGCGCAGTGGATTTGACCTTAGCTTGGTAATACGGGACCCAGAGATCAAATCATGCTGCAGGAATGCAGTGCAGGGCCAACGCAGGGACCTTAGTAGTCAAGAAGCATTGTTAATTCTTAAATAATATATATATATATATATATATATATATATATGTATATATATATATATATATATATATATATATATATATATATATATATATATATATATTTTTTTTTTTTTTTGTATAAGTATAGTATTACCTTGTGACAGTGCAGTGGTTAAGGCTGTGATTCTTGATTTATGGCCTTTTGGTCTAGGGGTATGATTCCTGCTCTGGGTGCAGGAGGTCCCGGATTCAAATCCTGGACAGGTCCGTTTTTAAGGGCTTGGCGTACAATTCAAGCAATGGATCGAAACCACTATCTGACAATTTTTAAAGAGCAGGTTGGCAAAGTGGAAGCATGCGGGGCCATTAACTCAGGGGCTGATGGTTTGAAACTTCAGACTGGGTTATGGGTCCAACATGTTTTCAATTATTAATTTTTAACCCTGTGACAGCGGAATGGTGAAAGCCACGCCCATCAGCAGAACACATTTAAATTATTTTTGAAAGACCCAAGGGAGCTCCTACATCTCAGCTCTTTTGGAAGCATGTTCCACACTTTAGCACATGCTACATCCAGGGAAAAATCTGAATGTACTGTTGGAGTTCGTCTCACTTGAAGGTCAAATGCAGAGCGCGTGTTTCAATTATGCTGTTCAGATATCAACCAAAACAGATTTTGGAAGGGAGATGGAAGTAAACCAGATAAAAATTTAAAAACAAAAACTGAGCATGACAGATGGTAAAGAGAACCAAGGGACAGATAGTTGTCTACATTTCCAATAATTTTCAATGCATGCTTGTGGATTGAGTCAAGTCTCTTCAGGTGTGATTTGAAGGTTGACTGCCAAATTATGGCACAATACTGCAGGTGAGGTTTCAGAAGTCTGTTGTAAAGTAGACAAAGGGTTTTTTGAGGAAATACATGCTTCAGAGGAAATACGTGCTTCAATAATATCAGTTTCCCTGATATTATAGGTATTTTTACTTACTAGAATTGGTAAATGTATCACAGTTCACATATTTGACTTACCAATAAAGTGGACATACCACTTGATGCCTTTTTTATGCTCTTTATGAATATAATAATTGCTTCTATTGCAAATTCAAATTTAAGTACTTTTTGACCTAGCCTAACCTAACTATAAATAATTTTGGCACTAAGAAAATGTAGTATTATTTTGTCAAAACAACCAATAACTCATACTTTAATTGAAAATTCATCATTTTTAAGAGTCCAAAAAGTGCTTAAATTTGGATTTGCAGTAAAAGCAATTATTTTATTCATAAATAGCCTAAAAAAGGCATTGAGTGGCATGTTCAAAGTTTGAAACCAATGTTTTAAGCCTTCTTTATACCCCATATTTTGTTCATTTTTAAGAGCTCAAAAAGTGCTTAAATTTGAATCTGTGATAAAAGTAATTATTATATTTGTAAAAAGAGCATAAAAAAGGCATCAAGTATGTTCACTTTATTGGTAATTCAATTATATGAACTGAGATACATTTACCCTAAAATCTATCAGTTCAAGATTAGATTCTGTTGTTTTGAAACTTTCAAAAGTGGAAATTATTATACCCTCTAAATCTACAAATAGGACAAAAATAGAATTATTAAATAATAAGAAGGTAGATAAACAGTAAATATAATTTCCTAAATGATACAGAAATCATTAACAAAGAAAATAAAACTTAATGCTTTTTTAATGGTATTTGCTCTATAACTAGATAAGTCAAATTGGTTGCAGTTTGGTCATAGAATTTGGTAGAGAGAGAGAGATCTGCTCCAGGAATCCTTTAATTGTTTTAATTTTTATTTCTAATATTTAATTAAAACTACAATTATCTTATTTGTCATTGGAATGCCTAATAAGCAGTGATAATAAGAGTTAATGTAAGCTCAAAATTATAATTTTATAACATCTAAATTCTGTTTTTTTTTGTAAAAGCCTAACATGCAACAAGAACATCCTATTCTTTATATTTTGGATTCACACACTATTCCATATATGTAGAATTGCCTCTACTTATAATACCATGCTGATTTCTTGCTATTTTCACTTTTCTAAATGTTTCTTTTAACCATCCCCAAAAAAAACAATTGATTTGAATGTGCTTAGAATTATGACTAAAATTAGTTGCATTTCACCCAATGCTAGTTCTACTTGTAGACATCTATCTGTAAACCAGCATGCTGTACAAAATGTATGCTGAGAATAGAATAAAGTGGATGTTTATGCAAAATATGTATATTTTTCTCACAATTTGGAAATTTTGTGTCCATGCAGAAGGAGTACCAACCTGTTCTGTTCTATTGTTATCATTTTTATTATGCTGTGCTTGGAGACCTAGCTTTGCCTTTGAAGGGAATTATAGACCCCACATACCCTGATTTACACCAGGAAAACTTTTGTGGAATTCTTATAGAATTTTTTAATAAACAATGATACAAAAGGGAAAGCAATTTTCAAAGTCTAGGAGTCAATTTTCCCTTCAAATTGGCATCCCTGGCAATTTTTTAGTAATTTAAGGTTTCTGCCACAAATAATGCCAAGAACTCTTCAGATCTTCTTGATATTCTTTGTCAAGCAATGCCCAACAGATAAGTTAATAATTATAACTTTATTTCTTGAATATTTCCAAATTTGAAATGTGGTTGCTACTTAAATTTTGGAAAAACATCACAATATTGTGTTACACAATCTATGGTAATACTTTGACTTATCCTGTATCTTTACTTAGACAGTGCTATTGTACTGCCTATGATTTATGTTTTGGCTTTATGTGGTTTACTGATATCAATGCCATTTATTAATATAAATTGATAACCCACAACCAAATCAATTTAATTAAAAATCAAATGTAATTTTTTAATAAATCAGGTATATTAAAAGTTTAGTACAACAAATTAAATGTTACAGAGTCAAAATCCATTCAAAATTATAAGCAAATGAATAGAGCAACATCTGGGCTATTAGAATAGAGTTTGGGTCAATTTTGGGAATGAACATCCTTACTGGATGTGGAGGTTGGGGGAAGTGTAGGGTGATATGTACTGCAGCATTAGATGAATTTTTGTTTTGTTTTAATTTTTGACTTGTCTCTTTACTTCTTTAAGAAAAGCTTTTTTTAGAATAAATTTGTCCTTATTATTTTTTTTTAAAAGACCTAATGATTCTTACAAAAAGATTCTTATTCAATATGATTTTTTTTTATAGAACATGACATGAAAAAAAGTTGTACTTCGTACCTTCCTTAAAATTTTCCACAAGATATGTGTAACTTGATCATGTAACAAAAGAGTTTGAGGTATTTTGTTGCTGGTATGTTTAAGAGTTTTCATATAAAAAAGTCAACTATTTTAATGAAAATGAAGGCAAATAATGATTTATTTTTTTCAATAGGTAGTTTTTTTCAAAACTTAATTTATTTTACTAAAGGAGCTGGTAGGGGGAGTATGCAAGAGGGGAGACTGTAAAGCTCTGCTAACAAATTTGGACTGTGGAAATTATAATATAAGGTGTGGAAATAAGTTTTTGCCCTTTTAGCAACAGGTTGTATAACTTGTTCATTATTCAATATTTCACATTTTCAAACATCCATTGAAAGCTACTGTAATTAGGCACAAATGTCTATGCAAGCTATTTAGTTGAAGTGTATTCATTGAGTATGGGGAATTTTGTACCAAATAATGTCTTTTTGCTGGGAGTTTTATTTCATTACTTCAGTATGAAGAAAATACTTCTAAAGGTATTGTATTTTCGGAGTGAGATGGAATTGTTAAGACAAACTGAGAAGAGACACACAGAAAGAGGCAGTAGCTTTTCAATGAACTATTAAATGTCTACCTGCAATTTTGTTGTCACCTACTAGTTCTGACAGAAAAAAGGATTAGAAATAAATAATGAACTGCATGGATCTATTTAAAAACAGGGGTTACTGAGCCCCAGTCAGGAGTTTTAAATCATGAAAAGTTGATAGGCTATCTTTTAGTTTGTATTCCCTGGCATTTTGACCTACTTCGCAAAAACTGATGTCTTACAGCAAAAAATTAAAGAAAAAAAATGAATAAAAACTGAACTCACTACAGTGTTCACATGACTATAAGGCTTGATGTATATGCAATAGATCAGTTTTTCAGGATGGAAGGTTGAAAACATCCTGTTCAGGGTTTTAGACCATGAAAAATCAATCAACTGTCCTAGAATTTACATTTTATGGCATTTTCTTTGGACAAAAAATGATGTTTGCAAGACAAAGTGACAAAAAATGTCACTTTGATGAGGTGCAATCTCTTTTTTTTTCAGAGGCAACGGTATAGTGTTGCCTCTAAAGGCCATAATGCTCCACTCTTTTATTATTAATTATTTTGTCCCAGAGGCAGTTCATATGGAAGGGGTGATTGTATAAACTTTGGAGGGAGCTCATTTGATTGGAAATTCACAATTTTTGCCTTTTTTAAGAGTCAGAAGTGACCAGAGGGCAACTAGCCTCCCCCCCATCCTCACACCTTTTCCCCCCTAATTGCATCTGAGGAAAATTTTGAGATAGCCATTTTGTTAAAAATAATTGAAAGACCAGATTTCAAAAACTTGTATAAACTTCTGAGTGAGCTCATTTAATGGGAAATTGAAAGTTCTATTTCACTTTTTAAGAGTCAAAAGAGATCAGAGGGCAAGAGAACCCTGGAGCAAGTGTTTTTACTTTTACCCTGGGGACATATAAGTTTTTATGTAAGGATTGGTCATTTAAATTTCAGAGGTGGCTCATTTAATTGGAAATTGAAAGTTCTAGTTATCTTTTTATTAGTCAAAAGTGATCAGAGGGCATCTACCCCCTCCCACACACACCCTCTTTTCCCCAAATGCATCCAATCAAAATTTTTGGATAGCCAGTTTACTTGAAATAGTCTGTTGATCAGATAACAAAATCTTTGGGGTCAATATAACCCCCATACTGTTAAGGAAGGGTGTCAACTTGTGCCCTGGGGGCATATAGAGTTTTTATGGAAGAGATGGTTGCATAAACTTCAGAGGGGATTCAAATACTAATTCCCTTTTAAAGAGTCAGAAGTGATCTGATGGCAACTAGCCCCCTCCCACATCCTCTTTTACCCAAATACATCTGATCAAACTTTTTATATAGCCATTTTGATCAAAATAAACCCAAGATCATAAAGCAAAAATTCTAGGTATAACACAGCCCCCCCCCCCAGAACCCAGGGGCCAGTGTTGTAAATTACGACCCAGGGGCATATTAAGTCTTTATGGAAGGTATGGTTGCATAAACTTCAAAGTTTCTAGCTAAAAAAAATCGGGCATTCTAGCTTTATTTTTAAAAGTCAAGAGTACCCCCACATCCTTTTTTCTAAATGCTTGTAATCAAAATTTTGAGTTAGCCAATTTGTTCAAAATTGTCCAAATGTCAAATAGCTATGGTTCTGGGTTTGAACCCTCACCAGTCCTGAAGGAAAGGGTTGTAAGTTATACTATCAATCTGTCATTAACGTATGAAGCTTCTATGGAAGGCGTGGTTATATAAACTTTGAAGGAAGTTATTCCAATCAAAAATCAAAATTTATTTTGCCCTTTTTAAGATTTGAAAGTGATTAAAAAATAACAAGGCCCCCATCCATTGTGCCCATTTTCCCCAGTTGCATCTTATAAAAATTTTGAAATAGTCATTTTGTTCAAAATAGTCAAAGATTCGAATACTATAAATTAGGGATTGAGAAACCCATTATACTCCCCTGGGCAAGGATTGTAACTTATGTAAATTGCCCACTATAAGAATATAAGATTTTTTGTGGAAGGGGTAGTCATATTAAGTTTAGAGGGGGTTCATTTGATTGGAAATTGAAACTTTTAATTCTTTTTTAAAAGTCAAAAGAGATCAATAGCCAACTAGCCCATGCCCCACTTTCCCAAAGGAAATCCAGTCAAAATTTTGAGAAAGCTATTTTGTTAAAAATAGTTCAAAGGCCAAATAAAATGCTTCCGGGATTGAACCCCCCTCCCAACCCTGGGAAATGGCTCTGAGTTATTGAACTTAATTTTTGTTACTTTGTTTACTTTGATACATGGATTTACATGGCAACTTTGATTTACAGTGCAAGGGCTGTAAGTTATGCAAGTTACTTATTGTTACTTTGATACTTTGTTTACTTTGATACCTTGTTTTCTTTAATGCTTTCTTTACTTTGATACTTTTGTACTTTTATATTGTCACTTTGATGTTAGTTTTGACACTTCTGATGAAAGTTTGAAGTTGAAAAAAATTGATTTTGAAATAATGAATTTTTTTTAAACTTGAAACTTTTTGCAATAAAAAAACGAACAAAAAATAATATAAAATGAACTTTCCAAAAAAGAAGTTTTTCAAATAAAAATAAAGGCCATAGAAAACTTGAGATCACAGATACAAAAACCTGTTAAATTCAAACTCAAAACAGCCAGAAATAACTATTAAAGAATAAATGAAACACAAAACAAACAGAAATTAAATAAACAATCATAGCAAAAAACTTACAACAAGTGCTAATATAAATGAATAGATAAATCTTAAAACGAGTAATGCTTAAATTGAATATGCAAATCAAGCTTAAAACAAAATAATATATTTTGCTATTGAAGTATGAATGAAATTTAAAACAAACAGAAATTAAATAAACAATCATAGTAAACAAAGACACAATAGGTACTAATTTAAATGAATAAGTAAATCTTAAAATGAGTGAAACTAAAATTGAATATGCAAATCAAGCTTGAAACAAACAAAAATTACTACAAACAAGAGTTTGGGTATTGCCTCCTTCTCTCACTGTAAAAGTCTAAGACCAACTCCAAGTGGAGGGCAACTAGCGTCCCTTCCCTCTTTTCTCCAAATCTATCTGATGGAATTTTTGAGATAGCCAATTTGATAAATTAGGTCAAAAATCAAATAACAAAACTCTAGGGTTAAAACAACCCAGAAGAGCCCAGGGCAAGTGTTGTAGGCTATGTCCTGGAGGTATGTAATGTTTTTATGCGAGGGTTTTTAAAATAGTTGAGAAACCAGGTAAGCCTGACCCCCACCCCCACTCAAAAAACTTATTAACGATATTTTATTCCAAAGTCTAAGGGAGCTGGCCCCTGGCCCGACCCCTCCCCCTCAGAAAAAAATTATTGAAAATATTTTATTCCAAAAATCATGGGAACTGACCCCTGCCTTCCCTTCATGGCTTGACCCCCTCCCTCCCCCTAAACAGACACTTTATTCCAACGATCATTGGAAATGACCCCTGGCCCTTTCTCCATGGCCCTACCCCCCCCCCCCCCCCTCCATAAAAACTATTAACGATATCTTATTCAAAAATTATGAGGCTGACCAAAATGTAATGTAAATTGAACCTCGAATTTATTAATGTTAATTTTGCAGACATTTACTTTGGAATGTGATTCTTCAGTCAATTCATGAATCTATGGAAGTAAGAGATACGAATTCCAATATTCGTCCATACCAGTGTAAACATGAGGACTGTAATAGAGCATACAGAAGTGTTTACTCTCTAAATCAGCATGTACAGAAATTTCACAGCAAAAGTAAGTTTTGCGACTAGTTTTTTTTGTGAGTTCTGAAATAATTTGATATCAGTGATTTAATTTCCAGATTAAGGGTTCAGCATGATGCTTTAGATGTCGCTTACTACCCTTTTTAGAAGTCGATTATGCCTAGACATGAATGTAGGAGATTTTTGAAATAATATAATTTTGAATAAAATTTGAGTAGAATATAATGATTTTAAGGATTCATATCTCCCTTAGCTCTGGAGAGTTAAATGAAACAGGTGAATGAAAACAAAACAGGTGAATGAAAATGAAACAAATATTAAATACTTGGAAAAAAGCTCTTTTATCAAGAAGCTTTTATATCGAGGAAAAACTTCCGTGTGAATGTTCTAAATGAGTTTGGTTAAAAGAAAATGAAATATACCAAATATAGATGTACCCAGATCGGATCTTAGGGATGAAAATAAATATTTTACAAAGATAAACCTACAGCAATAAGGACTATTTGGAAAAAATATCAGTGCCGATTCACTGCGGCTTGGGAGAAACCTGAAATCAATATAGAAGGGACTTTGTGGCCCCTGGAATTGATTTTATTCTTGATTCCGTCATGTATTTCTATTTCGAAATTTACGATTTTTAATACTCTTTAAATTTAAAGTTGGCACACAGTAGTGGTTTGAAACTAAGCAAAGACCTTACTAGATGCTTTTGTAATCAATTTGCCCAATTCTCAATTCATCAGCTTATTCCTGGTCCTCTAAAGGACTGACATATACTGAACCTTTATAAATTATCTAGATAGATGGCTTCTCTGTTATGTTTTATGTCATTTGTATAGCATGGGTTCTGCAGCTTATTTTTAATGTCAATTACAGTTAGGAAGGAACTCTACTCAAGGGTTGATCATATCAATGCTGTGCACACAGTGACGTCAATTGGGAGAAGGGGGCGTTTACCCACTACATTTGGAAGATACCTTTTTTAGGGATATGTTTTGAACAATAAGCCAAATTATAAATTATTGTTCTACAACAGTGTTTTATTGAGGAGTCGTCTTGTCATATATTACATATGCTGATGACGTTTTTCTAGTAAGCTATAGACATACAAGCCTAATTGGTAATTTGTCTATGCTTAAGCTGCAGTTGGCTTCCTTTGATCCAACAAGGAACCCTTCAAAATATAAGTTAATATGTTTTAAAATGTCACCAATATAAATCCACCAGCTTCCAAAAGAGTAGTATTGCTCTCAGACTCCAAATGCGTCCTTAAGCTCATTGATAATATTCATTGGAGTGCCATGGATACAGACCTGAGCAAAAACAGAGATCAATTAATCAGTCTCCAAAATAGCTTTATTGAAGTCAAGTTCCAGTCCAGCAGAGCCACCAAGGCATCAAATATAATGAGGTAGCAGACTAGATAGGTAGTAGCTCCTTGTATAATCCAATTAACCCAATTTGAAGGCCCAGACCTTCAGAGACATACTCAGAAGTGGAATTCCTTCAAAAACAAAATACTCATTCCATTCTTACTTCAATCAAGGGCAGGTCAAATTCTTTACTATAGAATCAAAAGCAACTCTTTGATCCTGAGAAAAGAAGAGTTTACTTGGTATAAACGAGCCGGTCCACATTGCAGACTTTGCAACTCTATTCCAGAATCCTTGAACCACCTGATTTTTGAATGTCTATGCATCCAGCAGGAAGTAATCAACATAAAGAAAATCTTCAGTGAGGCAAACCTCCAGCCTGAAATCTACGCGTTGCTCCTCTCTAACCTACCAGCTAACACTGAAAAACATCTATACAAAGCATTTCCTAAGACGTAATAATGTCTGCATGTAGGTCACATAGATGATTGCAAGACTTATTCCTGACCCATCATCACCTGCTGCTTGAATATCGTCTTGAAACAAAAAGAAGGCCGAAGTGGACTCCAGAAGGCTTGGAAATCCAAGAGGAGGAAGAAGAGTTGTTACCAACTAGCCACCAAAGAGTATGGGTAACTTATAAGGTGCTACTGTTGATAAAAAATCACCAACGCCATCTAGCATGTGGTGTTGCTTAAGGTTTTTCAAGTATAATAATAAAGCGGAATTACTGTAGTTATAAGTTTTTGATCTCTGTTTCAGAAAAAAAAAACACAATTACGAAGCGTGAAAAAATGCCGAGAAACGCCAAAGCCAGATGGCACTTGTGGATTTTTATTAAATAACTTGTTAGACCACACTGCTTTTAGATTTACGAAAAAATAAGCAAAAAACGGGTTTTAATTTCAACAAAGCAGTGAACAAAAAACAAAAACAAAACAATACTTTAATTAAAAAAAAGTATTCCAAATAATTCAGCCCCACGTCCGGGAGACTTTCTCAAGGAAAAAAACCGAAAAGAACAAAAAACAAAAAAAGTGCTTTATAAAAAAATGACATAAGGAAACAACGACAACTAATTAAACACGAAAAAAAGTAAATAGATAAGAACAATTCACATTATAACAGACTGAAGCTAAACTAGCAAAAAAAATTATTTAATTTATAATTTATGAATTTGTTTGTTAACCCATGATATTTAGTTAGGGGTGATGGACTTGGGGTTTGGTGACCTTTTTCGTTTGTTCAAGTAAATATAGTCTTCTGTTTTTATAGATTCTCATTTATACACTGAATGTTGATCTCTCAACATTCACAACTTCAACAAACTCGCTTTGATCTCTCAAAGCGAGACACTCGATTTGATTTTATTCTTCTATAGTAACATCTGTGCTGGAAGATTGCGTATAATATTCCCATTTATACGTGGAATGTTGAGAGGAGAGTGACCCATGGTTCCACTATAGGGATTCGCTATGGTTTTTATGGCACTTGGTATTAACCAAGTAACATATAGCAATCACAAATTCTGTCGGTCTGTCTGTCTGTCGGTCCCGGTTTTGCTAGTTTAGGCACTTCCGAATTAGCTAAGACGATGAAATTTGGCAGGCATCTTAGGGACCAGCTCAGATTAAATTAGAAATAGTCTTTTCCCCGATTCGACCATCTGGGGGGGAGTGGGGAATGATTAATTTGGAAAAAGTAGAAAAAATGAGGCATTTTTAACTTACGAACGGGTGATCGGATCTTAATGAAATTTGATTTAGAAGGATATAGTGTCTCAGAGCTCTTATTTTAAATCCCGACCGGATCCGGTGACATTGGGGGGAATTGGAGGGGGAAACCTAAAATTTCGGAAAACGCTTAGAGTGGAAGGGTCCGGATGAAAATTGGTGGAAAAACTAAGCACAAGTCCTAGATACGTGATTGACAGAACCGAAACTGATCCGCTCTCTTTGCAGGAGTTGGGGGGAGGGTCAATTTTGGAAAATTAGAAAAAATGAGGTATTTTTAACTTACGAAGGAGTGATAGGATCTTAATGAAATTTCATATTTAGAAGAACATCGTAACTCAGACCTCTAATTTTAAATCCCGACCGGATCCAGTGTCATTGGGGGAGTTGGGGGAGGACTAGAAATCTTGGAAAAGGCTTAGAGTGGAAAGATCAGGATGAAACTTGGTGGGAAGAATAAGCACAAGTCCAAGATACGTGACTGACAAAAACGGATCGGTTCCGCTCTCTTTGGGGGAGTTTGGGGGGGGGGGGGTAATTTGGACAAATTAGAAAAAAATTAGGTAAATAACGACGAAGACCACACTGCCTTTCCATCGCAAACACCAAAAACAAGAAGAACCATAGGGAATTTCTCAAGACAGTGGGAAAAAAATTAGAATTGATATTTCGGCCCAATGTCCAGGGGCCGTCCTCAGCAATACAAATAAGAAAAAACAACTTACAAGAGGATAAAATCAACAAAACTAAAATGAACAGTTTTTCAAAACAGTCTCAGCATCCTTACCTCAGCGAAGTTCAACCAGGACTGATAAATAAATTGTGATGAAATGAGGTAATTCATTGAAATGAAAGAAAATGATTTAAAAACACGTTTTTAATGCCAGCCTAGCTTTTTTCGCTGCTGATCTCATAGGTCTATTTGTGACAGGTTCTGTGTTAATATCTATTGGTTTTTTATAATATTTCGTAAGGTCATGTCTAATTAAATTTGTGCATAGAGCGTTCAGTGGATATTCTCCTAAATCCGTATTTAAGGAAATATTATTATTAATTTTAAGTGTTATTTCAATTGCTTCTCGAACTACTTGCTTTATGCCTAGATCATGGCTAATAATGGCGGATTCTTCAAAAAGTATTTTGTGGCTTGGATTTTCGAAAACATGGCTGCTTAAAGCAGAAATAAAAGAAACAGAAGTAATATTAGAATTCAGAGCCTTGGTGATATTATCTTTATGTTATTGTAGGCGTTTCTCGAAATTCTGGTGGGTTCTCCCTACATAGAATTTGCCACAGTCGCATGGTATTTGATAATTTAGGAGATTTATGATTTTAATCTATTTTGGATTAATGTTTGGATTATTGTTTGTTGGATTAATTTCTGTTTTTTGTTTATTTTGTTTATTTTTTTATGTTATGTCTGTTATTTGCTTGATTTTCTACTTGGTGCTAGTTACGCTTTGTATAATAACAATAATGTATTGTTATAAGCCGAATAAGACCATACAAAACAGTATTCTGTATCACATATCACAATGTAAGAACTTAAAAAATAGCCTTCCTTCCTAAGAACAATGAATAAAACTATAAATAAAAAATAAATATGTCAATATTGAAGACATTATATTCTTGGTATTGGAAGAATCATATTCTTGGTGCATTTTCTTACACTGGTTACATGGTCAACTTGGCTTTTGGAAACTAGGGCTTGAAAATAGATTTGCTTTGATTTTTGACCTTGTCCCTTAGAAAAATTGTCTTGCTTCCTCTCCTTGTCTTAATATTCAAATTTGAACCTTAACAATTTGATGCTTTGCGCAATCAGGTGAAAGTAAGAAAAATAAGCCAAAAACAAAAAAGTAACTAACACTGGAAAAAGGAAAATCAAACAAATTCGTGTATTATTATTATATGTTTTTAGAATGGATAACGATTAACGTAGCTGTTTTGTAAATTTCTATCTTCTGTTCTTCAGAAATTATAAAAAAATAATGATAATAAAAGAAATAGTAAAGATAGAAAATATAATTTTTATATATTTTATTTATAATGAATAGTACTTTAATAGCATCAACTATTACTTTAATAGTAATGAATAGAACTTTTATAGTAATAATATAAATCTATGATATAGTTATAAAAATAATGAAATCACCGCAGTTTAAATAGTGAAAATATGCGTACGGGGAGGGGTATTAATCTGAAGCCATCAAGGTTTATGGGGCTCTGATGGTATACATTGAAAAGCAGAGAAGGTTATGCATATTTGACCATTTTTTATTTTTCAAGATGCTCCTGCCTTTTCATGCCTTGAAGTCAACTGTGTAAAGCGTTTTTACACAACGTCAGAATTGAAAAGACACCAGAGAATTCACGGGCCCTCATTCGTTATGTATATCTGTGAAGAGAAAGATTGTGGCAAAGTCTTTTCTTCACCATTCAGGTTTGGTATTTTACTACTCTGATAGTATTTAGGGTACTTGTATGATGTAGCCCATACCGCTCAAGCTGTTCATTCATTGGTGCATTATAGAACCGGTATTTTTTTTGTTAGTTTCTTTCAGTTTAGCATGAGACAAGGCAAAGAGAAGTGAAAGAATAGATGGAGAATATATAATTTGGGCTATTTATTTGCACATTAGTGGGGGGGTGGTGGTGGTTGTGAAGTATTTGGAGAGTTTGAAGTTAGAAAACTATTCTCACTCCATAATATGCAGAATACCTGTACCTAACACATCAGGCATGCAGAGCCGAAATATTTTACCCCCCCCCCTCAAATGTGCAAATATATAGCCCAAACTTGTTTCTTAAGCATTATATTTTTATCATAATTAGGTATATTTCGTTAGGATTGAGTGACAGAGAAACATATTAGAAGAATATTGGGTAGGGTTTATATCATACACGTACCGTATTTAGGTTTTCACAAAATTAATAGAAGTATATCTCTTGCAAATTTTTAAGGGACTGAGTGTTTTTCGGAATGGGCTTACAATCAGATCTTTCGCTTCAGAAGTCACTTGTTAGTTGTTGCCCGGCCTCAACCATCGTAAAAAGTCGAAAAAAAATTGATTTGTACGAGAAAATAGTAATAATAAGTAAATAATTCTCAAAAATATTAATACATTTTATGTAAATTTAGCAAATCTAAGTATAATAAATTTAAAATCAGTAATATAAATAAATCAGAATCAAAATAATTATAAACAATTGAAATGTAACATCCAGATAAGAAACATTATTTTATTGTAACTGGGAGCATCGATATCCGATATGATAATCCGTTTCTTGGATTACCGCGAAATCATGTTGGCTTCAAAAAAGCCATTGGATAGGAAGTAATATGAAAGTTCAGTCCACTGTTTTAACGAAAGCGAGTCTGAGCTCAAGCACAGTAAGCTCAAAGTATTGATTTTTTTGAACGTTCTGATGCGCACTTTTGGCAGTTTACGCAAGGTAGAGGGAGGGGAAGTGTCCTTGGAAGCTTCTTGTATTAGGGTATCTACGCCTCCTCCTCATCTATGATGGTATAGAGACAAGCAAAAGGGGATAGGCCATAGTATAAGGCCTCATCTCTCTTATTAGCTTCAAAGAGTGCATTATAGGGAGTGCTAGGTTCTAAACACATTTTAGAAGGACGTTTTCTGTTTATTAATATTTTCCCCAAAATTGTAATATTTATTGAGTTTGTTGAATGACATAAAAAAAAAATTCTGAAATGTAGGAGGTACTTACCCACAGAGAAATGTTGAAGGTTCATCCTGCTACCCCCTCCTCGACAATTCAAGTGTCTTCAAATGTTGGTATCTTGTCTGATGACATCTGCATTGTCAGTTCATTCCACTCAGCCTCGATGTTAACGCTTTTTAGCTCCCCTTCACTTGTTCCACCTTCGGCCAAATTTCTGTTTCAGCTTGATTTTCTTGCAGTTCAAATCCATACGACTTTTTGTTGTCCCAGCATAACGACTTGCTCGTTATGTTGTCCCACCATTTGCTGGCAAGTCGCATGACCTCTAGAGGTTGATTAAATAAAAAAAAAAATTTTAACTGCAAGTAAGGAGCGACATTAAAACTTAAAACGAACAGAAATTACTCCGTAAATGAAAGAGGTTGTCCCCTCCGCAACGCCTCACTCTTCACTCTAAAGTTTGACTCGTTTTCACAACTACACTTTTTAAAACAATAAAAAAATTTAGTGTAAAAAGCGAGACGTTGCGGAGGGGACAACCTCTTTCATATACGGAGTAATTTCTGTTCGTTTTAATGTCGCTCCTTACTTGCAGTTAAAAAAACTTGTTTTTTATTTAATTTCTGAACGTTTTTGAATTAATGCATGTTTTGATTTTGGCTCACCGCACATGAATAATTAAAACGAAATTTGCATATTAAAGACACAAATATTAATGTTTTGTCTTTGCTTAATGGCTTTCTTATAGTTTTGATTGGATGATTTTGATAAAAATGGGGTGGGGGAGGAGGCCTAGCTGCCCTCGAGTTTTTGGCTACTTAAAAATTCAACTAGATTTTTTTTTGATTTTTTGTACGGACGTTTTTGTTAGTAATAAACATACGTACCTTACGTTTAACTTACGTAACGAACTCCTATATTTGTGTATTTTTATTACGTATATGAGGGGGTTTGCCCCCTCGTCAGTACCTCGCTCTTTGCACCAAAGCTTGAATTTTATCCCAAATCTTTAAGAATGACTCGTGAATCACAAAGGCCGTAGAATAAATAGTTGAAATTTCTAAAAATACTTCAGCGTAAAGAGCAAGGTAATGTGGAGGAGACGAACCCTCTATATACGTAATATTTTATGTTCGTTTTAAGTTTTAATGCTACTCATTACTTCCAGGTGAAATTTTCATATTTTCAACAATAAAAGAAATTTTAGCGTAAAGAACGAGGCGTTGAGGAGGGGACAACCCCTTTCATATACGGAACAATTTCTGTTCGTCTTAAATTTTAATGTCGCTCCTTACTTGTAGTTAAAAAAACTTGTTTTTATATTTAATTTCTTTACGTTTTTGCATTAATACATGTTTGGATTTTGGCTCACCGTCCATGAATATTTAAAACGAAATTTGCATACTAATATTTTTTTGGCTAACTGGCTTCTCATAGTTTTGATCGGATGATTTGAAAAAAAGGGATGGGGGCGGAGGCCTTGTTACCCTCCGATTTTTATTTACTTAAAAATACAACTAGAACGTTTTATTTTTTACGAACTTTTTTATCAGTAATAAATATACGTAACTTACGAATTAACTAACGTAACGAACTTCTATACTTGTATATTTCTATTACATATATGAGGAGGTTCGCCCCCTCGTCAATGCCTCGCACTTTACACAAAAGCTTTAATTTCATCACAATTCCTTAAAAATGACCCCTGAATCACAAAGGCTGTAGAATAAATAGTAGAAATTACTAAAAATACTTTAGTGTAAAGAACAAAGTATTGTGGAGGAGACAAACCCCCTTATATGCATAATATTTTCTGTTCGTTTTAAGTTTTAATGCTGCTCCTTACTTCCAGTTCAAATGTTTTTTTTAATATTTATTTTCTCATTTTTTTTTTAAATAATACTAGAAAATCCTGCGCCCCCTTCATGAAAATTCTCTTCCCTCATGATAAATTTCTCCATAGAAAGATCCTCTGATGTAACCCCCAATTTATCTCTAACCCAATTCGAAAAAGTCCCCCTAAAAACGTCTGTACGCTTCCCGATAGCCATTACTATATGTAAACAATGGTCAAAGTTTTTAACTTGCAGTCCCTCCTCCGGGGCTGTGGGGGATTAAATTGTCCCCAAAGACAAAGTTATCAGATTTTTCGACTATGCTGAATCGAATGGCTATCTCAAAATTTTGATCCGGTGACTTTGGGAAAGAATGAGTGTGGGAGGGGGCCTAGGTTCCCTCTGACTTTTTGGTCACTTAAAAAGGGCACTAGAATGTTTAATTTCCGTTAGAATGAGCCCTCTCGCAACATTCTAGGACCACTGGGTCGATACAGTCGCCCCTGGGAAAGAAACGAATAAACACACATCCGTGATCTGTCTTCTGGCAAAAAATACGAAATTCCACATTTTTGTAGATAGGAGCCTGAAACTTCTACAGTAGGATTGTCGGATACGCTTAATCTGATGGTGTGATGAATCTGATGTGAATCGTCAAGACTCTATGACTTTTAGGGGGTGTTTCCTTATTTTCTAATCTAAGGCAAATTTTCTCAGGCTCGTAACTTTTGATGGGTAAGACTAAACTTGATGAAAATTATCAAACAGTTCGTGGTAACGAACTGTAGTAAGGAGCGACCCGGCTCAATAGTAAACGAAACTTTAAAAAACGGAATTTTGATGCTAAAATATACATCAAAAGAATCAGATTTTCATGCTGATTTTAAATATATAAGTTTCACCAAATTTAGTCTTTGTCATCAAAAGTTACGAGCCTGAAAAAGTTCGCCTTATTTTAGAAAATAGGGGAAAACACCCCCTAAAAGTCACAGAATCTAAACGAAAATCACACCATCGCATTCGGCGTATCAGAGAACCCTATAGCAAAATTTTCAAGCTCCTATCTACAAAAATGTGGAATTTCGTATTTTTTGCCAGAAGACAAATCACGGGTGCGTGTTTATTTGTTTGTTTGTTTTTTTTTTGTTTTTTTTCCAGGGGTCATCGTATCGACCAAGTGGTCCTAGAATGTCGCAAGAGGGCTCATTCTAACGGAAATGAAAAGTTCTAGTGCCCTTTTTAAGTGACCAAAAAAATTGGAGGGCACCTACGCCCCCTCCCACGCTCATTTTTTCTCCAAAGTCAACAGATCAAAATTTTGAGATAGCCATTTTGTTCCGCATAGTCAAAAACCATAATAACTATGTCTTTGGGAATGACTTACTCCCCCAAAGTCCCTGGGGGAGGGGCTGCAAGTTACAAACTTCGACCAGTGTTTACATATAATAATGGTTATTGGCAAGTGTACAGTCGTTTTCAGGGGATTTTTTTTGGTTTTGGGGGTGGGGTTGAGGGGAGGGGCTATGTGGGAGGATCTTTCCTTGGAGAAATATGTCATGAGGGAACAGAAATTCACTGAAAAGGGCGCAGAATCTTCTAAAATTACTATAAAAAAAACAATGAAAAAATAAACATGGAAAAGTTTTTTCAATTGAAAGTAAAGAGTAGCATTGAAACTTAAAACGAACAGAGATTAATACGCATATGAGGGGTTCTAAAATTACTTTAGCATAAAGAGTGAGGTATTTAGGAGGAGATAAATACCTCGCTCTTTATGCTATAGTATTTTTAGTAATTTCAACTATTTATTCTACGGCCTTTCTGATTCAGGGGTCATTTTTAAAGAATTGGGACAAAACTTACGATTTAGTGTAAAGAACGAGGTATTAACGAGGGTACAAACCCCCTCATATACATAATAAAAATTAAAGACTATAAAAGTTTGTTACGTAAGTTAATTCTTAAGTTACGTATATTTTTCACTAATAAAAAAATTCGTTAAAAATTAAAATTTATAGTTGCCTTTTTATGTAACCGAAAAAAATTGCATGGAACTCGGCCTCCTTCCCCATCCCTTATTTCTC
Source organism: Artemia franciscana (assembly GCF_032884065.1). NCBI lineage: Eukaryota > Metazoa > Arthropoda > Branchiopoda > Anostraca > Artemiidae > Artemia > Artemia franciscana. Next base: position 47,426,317 of record NC_088864.1, on the reverse strand, counting down.
AAAATCGTCTGATCAAAACTAAGAGAAAGCCATTTAGCCAAAAAAGGAATTAATATGCAAATTTCATTTTAATAATTTATGTGTGGAGAGCCAAAATCAAACATGCATTAATTCAAAAACGTTCAGAAATTAAATAAAAAAACTAGTTTTTTAACTGAAAGTAAGGAGCGACATTAAAACTTAAAACGAACAGAAATTACTCCGTATATGAAATTGGTTATCCCCTCCGCAATCCCTCGCTCTTTACGCTAAAGTTTGACTCTTTGCCACAATTCTGCTTTTTAAAACAATTAAAAGCTTTAGCGTAAAGAGCGAGGGATTGCGGAGGGGACAACCCATTTCATATACGGAGTAATTTCTGTTCGTTTTAAGTTTTAATGTTGCTCCTTACTTTCAGTTAAAAAATAGTTTTTTTTATGTAATATATTTAAAATCAGCACTAGGATTTGATTCTTTTTATATAACTATTGGTATCAAAATTCTGTTTTTTAGAGTTTCGGTTACTATTGACCCGGGTCGCTCCTTACTACAGTTCGTTACCACGAACTGTTTGATAGTGCTAAAGTGTATTATAGCTTGAATAAGTTGACTCATTGATAAAGAACCACAATTTAGGGGGCTCTTTGTATTTTGAGACAAATGAATTTTTCCAGTGTCATAGGTTGCATCTTCTTCTGATAGTTCGCAATGTGAAACTAAAAAAAAAAAAAAAGAATCGTCAAGGAATATGTCCTTACTGCTTAGATTTTTCAACTTAAGATTTTAGACTTTCAAATCTTGTATTGCAATTCACGCTTTTCTGGGGAACTTCCATTGAGCTAAAAGAGATTGTTGATATTTAAGCTTCAAGATTCTTTGGAACCGCTTTTTAGGTAATAATTTACAGGTGTAGCACGAAGCATTCATGCTCTGCTTGGCAATACGGGGCCCAGGGATCTATCCCTGCTGCCGCAAGGTTTGGCGACATGCTGGCTGCTTGTCCCTTTAAATAAAGCTCCTAGATGTCCTATGCGCCAGCGGCTCAGGATGATCTTTGTCCTTTATCTGTTTTCAAATAGTTCGTGGTAACGAACTGTAAGTAAGGAGTGACCCGGCTCAATAGTCACCGAAACTCTAAAAACGGAATTTTGGTACCAATAGATGTAAGTAAAGAATTGGCTTATTATGTTGATTTCAAATATATAACTTTCCTTAAGTTTAGTCTTACCCATCAAAAGTTGCGAGCCTGAGATGATTTGTTTGATTTTCCAAAAAAGGGGGAAAGAACCACTACAAGTCATAGAATCTAAATGAAATCATACCATCAGATTCAACGTATCAAAGAACCTTACTGTAGAGGTTTCAAGCTCTTATCCGCAAAAATGTGTAATTTTGTAATTTTTAGCAGTAGAAAGATCACGGATGTTTTTGTTTTTTTTTTTGTTTTTTTTTATATGCTTTCCAAGGGGTGATTGTATCGACCCAGTGGGCCTAGAATGTCGGGAAAGAGCTCATTCCAACGGAAATGAAAAGTTCTAGTTGCCTTCGTAAGTGACCAAAAAAAATCGGAAGGTAACTAGGCCCCCTCTCACGCCACTTTTTTCCCAAAATCGTCTGATAAAAATTTTGAGATAGTTATTTTGTTCAGCATAGTTGAAAGGCTGAATAACTATGTCTTTGGAGATAACATGACCTCTCCCCCACAACCCCTGGGGAAAGCTATTTAAGCTATAAAATTTGCCCATTGTTTACGTATAGTATTTGTTAATGGGAAGTATGCATGCATATATTGGGTGGGGAGGGGAGGACGAATTTTTTACTGGGTGATTTTTCATGAGGAGAATTTTCCACGAAGAGGCAAGTTTTTACGGGATGAACTCTTCAGGAAAATTTTACACTGGGGGGAATTTGCCAGAATTCGTATACGAAATTTCTTTATATGTCTTGTTTTCTCTTTACCGATTCATTTTTACGTATGGAGATGTTAAGGGTAATTGTCCGGGGTAAATTTTTGCCAGGATTGAATTTTCCAGAGTGTATTTCCGTGGGGGGGGGATTTTTCCGTGGAAGTGGAGCCAGATATCCTGGCGTTATTTAAAAAACGATCAGGAATTAAATAAAAAAAAGATCTATTTTCAACTGAAAGTAAGGGGCAACGTTAAAACTTAAAACGAACAGAAATTATTGCGTATATGAGGGGATTTACCCCATCCTTAACACATCGCTCTTGCCGCTAAAATTTGAATTTTGTCACAGTTCTTTGAAAATGACTCATGAAACGCAAGGGTCGCTTAATTAGAACAAAAAGTAACGTTCTAAAGTACCGAAAAACTTAGAGTGAAGAGCAAGGTGTTAAGAAAGGGGCAACCCCCTCATATACGTAATAATTCCTGTTCGTTTTAAGTTTTAATGTTTCTCCTTACTTTCAGTCGAAAAACTTTTTTTTTATTTAATTTTAAGCAATAACTACTATTTCCTCAGGATGTTTAAGCTACTTGTTAAGATTATTGTATGACAATATTGAAAGAAGACACTCACTTATAAATCCCTTTTTATTCTTCATTTATATCCTTCAGTTTCACTGATAATCTTGAAAAATCTCAATATTAAAAATTGTTTAATATTAAAGTATTTTTTTGTGGTATATGACAACATTATCATTAGAATAAATGATGCTCTTTTTTCCTTTTTTGTAAAGCTGGATAAATGAACTGAAAATGAATTCAATGAACTGAAAATGAATGAATTGAAATGAACTGAAATGAATTCAGTTAGCCAGACTCTGCTATGACCTAAATTGGGTTTCTTTACACAACCAACTGAAGTAGAAAAAAGTTACCACTTTAGGTGATGCATTGCTGTGTATGCATCACCATTGCAATGCCATTTGCTGTTAACCTGGCATCGCCTGATGCCATTTGCTGTTAACTAAGAACGAATTCTTTCATCAGGCTTAAGGTTTTCGTGTTCTTTAATATGTTGTATAATCCCAAAACGTAATCTTTGTCTGTTCTAACCATGGCATTATTGCCTAAATACGGCTCATCCTTGCTCAACCTCCTGGCTCATCCCCCCCCCCGGATCATTAGAGAAGTCCTCGTGTATGAAATCTCCAAGTATGAAAATAAGCTTTATAAAGTATAAAATCTGTAGTTTTAAGGGAATTGCTGTTAGAAATCACAGTGACGGTCTAACTCATTCCCTTTTTAAAAGGAAGCTGTATGTTGTATTGCAACAGTAGGTGGTCCCGTGTTGCATACGGCATGGTTGTCACTGGGAAAAACATTTTGTCACGCCCACGTTCCGAAAGCCTCTAGTTTCAACCAAAAAAAACTCGGTCCTTTTTGGATGTAGTCTGTTATATGATTTGAGTTTTTTTCCCCATTTTCAATTCTATTTAACAAAGGGTATTTGGAATTCATTCACCTCTACGTACTTGCTGCTTGAAGACTGCTTGATGTTGGATGTCAAACAACTGACTTATTTCATGCATCCGAGTTTTGAAGATTGTCATTGGACAGTTAATATTCATTCTCAGACCTTAGTTCATTTTCTTATGAGAAATTTGCACATATTTCTTAGAGAGCGCATGATGCAATGCACATTAACTTATGAATGTTTACGTCGGCACTTTCAAATCCAACATCTAGTCGGTGTACGGCTGGTAGAACGTATTTTGAAAACCAATTAGACATCTCAAATTCAACACTTTTTAATGGTTTTTTAAGTTGTAACGAAAACGGATTTTTTTTTCAGGATCGCAAGTGTCAATAATCACTTTCTAGTGAAATTTTATAAACTTAATGTCTTTGACAATCCTGGCTATATGCTGCAGACTTTATTTCATACTCTGGGCTGTCTATGTTGTCCAGTCTTACGTCAATGCCCCTATCCCTCACTAAATGGTTGAATGCATAAGCCCTTGGTTTTTGTTGAAAGTTTTAAGATATTAGTTGTTATTTGAAGTGAGAAATGTTCTCTTCTTGAGAATAACAAACGTTGGATTAAATTGACCAAATAAAAGTTTGCTTCTCCCGTGATAAAAACACCATTAGCAATAAATGTTGTCAAATCGTGACGCATTCGAAAGTACTTTCCCATAGTGTTGTTTTTAAGCTACGGTCTTACATTTCGTTGTTAACACCAAATTAAATTGATTTTGTTTAATGTTGTAGGTAACAATGAGGTTATTGCTACATCTGCTGCTTTTTTGTTTCGAACTGGAAATTATTTTATGTTATTAATGAAAATTCTTATCCAGGATAATTTGATCTTTACGGTACCTGTCATTGTTATTTAATGACAAGAAGTGCATATTTGGCATTTACTGCTTTTGAAAGTCGCTTTCGAAACAAAAGTTTTTCTCATCCTACTATCTCATTGCTAGTTTTTTTTTATCAGTACTAAGAGTCGTGTATCCTAACGGTTATGCTTAAGCTTACTTTTAGAATTCATTCTTATGTCACGAAGAAAGACCATGAAAATAATATAATAAAAGACTGGAAGTTTTTTTTTTTTTTTTTTTTTTCCGTGAAATCATATTGTTGTAGCCTAGTTATCTTAATAGTTCGAAGGCCAGACCCGTTGTTGTTGCCAAAAAGGGATGGTTATTGTATGTATAGATTTAAAGTAAAATTTTGGCTATGATTGTATACTTAATGTGACTAGAAAACCATTAATGAAAACAGTTTTTCCGGTGCTCTGCTCTTCTATTAATTTGGCTAGATTGTGTCACAAGTCCAGTTGTATTTTTCTCACTTTTGGACTTTCATTGGTTGATTTTGCTCGGTTCCCAACAATTTTCCCGTATAAGGAGATATGATATTTGTAAAATTATTTTGTAACTACTTTCTGAGTAATCACTAACTAATCATGACGAAATGAAAAATCGCAAAGAAGAGAAAATGAGGAAAATGATAGCCAGTAAAAATCAGAAGAAAAAATAATGCAAATATTTCGGTTGTGACCTCCGCTCAGCCGTCTGCAGTGCTAACGGCTGAGGCAAGTCCAAAGGATAGTCAGTATTTTTTTATTACTCTGCACTGAGGACGGTTGAGCGGAGATATCAACCGAAATACTTGTATAACTTTTTCTTCTGTTTTTTCACTGACTATTATTGTCCTCGTTTCTATCTTCTTTGCGATTTTTTGTTTTGTCAGAGTGTTCTGACATTAAAAATGGTATTAACATTAATTAGTATGAAATCGTGATGTTTTAGAAAGAACTTGTAGTGTTTCATTTCTAAGCCAATATTCAATTTTCAGTTACTATCTGTTAATATATAAACTGCTTTATTTTATTGATGTTTTTTTAAGCAACATAAAATTAATGAAACTATGGTCCGTCTGAATATGGAATGAAATGAAATTTCCATCAGCAGTTACTTTTTTTTCTTCAGTTTGATTGACTACCGCTTCTATTCAGGAGCTATTTTCAATATTTTCGCATGGGGAGTGTTTGACAGATTTTTCTGGGTCGCATAAATTATAATGAACCTAGAAGAGTTTATGCTCATACCAACTGCGCTTATCCATTTTAAACACATCATATATTTTACTTATGTTTTTCCACCAACAGACCGAGCAGTAGCATTAACGTTTCTAATTGTTGTTGGTTCGTTAGATAAACATAATTATGCAACAACTATTTCTTATTATATATAGAAACTTCTTGACTCTCTGAACCACATGATTCTATTAGATGCATTTACCAACTTATCCAATAAGTTGTTCATCTTTCATTTTTTTTTCTATGGGCCAGCTCTTTTTCTTTTATGAACAAAATTTATAAACACGACTCAACTAAGTGATAAAATCTACTATAGTGATTTTCCCATTTTCGGAATGTTTAGTAGTGTTTCTGGCCAACCTCTTGTGATGGAACCCCTCTTGCCTTTAGCCGTGATGTCGGATAGCGGTTGTACTACGTCAGCAAAAAAAAAAAAATAATAAAGAAAATGGAGCTTAGAAGGTATTTCTAAGTTCCTTGTTCCTGAACGTTGACTTCTTTAGAATTTAAAAATGTTTATGCAAGATGGATAAAGTTTTCAGAAAATATTTTTCAGCCAAAACTAGGGCTCGAGAAGATGTTTTCCTGCTTATACTTCCAATCTTACTTGTGAGGCATGGATCTTTCTTATAAAATAAGCTATAGTTTTGGAAGAAAGGCTTCAAATACTGCTCAAATCTATGAAATCACTTTACCTTGCTTTACACTGTAGAAAAGCAGACTCTCAGCTTTATGCTCTCTCTCTCTCTCTCTCTCTCTCTCTCTCTCTCTCTCTCTCTCTCTCTCTCTCTCTCTCTCTCTCTCTCTCTCTCTCTCTAAAGTTAATATTTGCCTCCCTAGATGTCCTTCATAAGTACATTCCACGTTAGTAAGAACCTCCTTTTCTGTACTTTTACCAAATGTTTCTTTCTCCAATTTTTTGTATCGTATCTTCTTCTTTTTCCTTTTTTTACCGAATTTAGACTAAATTCTTCGACTAACTTGGTAAAAAGGAAAGAAAAGTCTAAATGTTCAGAGCGTTGTATTTCAGGTTAAAAAATGCGCGTTATTTTTCTTCACTCTTGTGGCTTTAATGTTTCAGCGCAAGACTATATTTGTTCCGCCATTCGATAGCTGACATTGAGTTTCATCTTGAAATTTACTTTGCACTATTTTTAGTTAAAAAAAAACTTGACTTCACGCGAAAATAAAGAAAAGAAAAATTGTATTTTTGAGCAATTTTAGACCGTTCCCTAAGAAAAAGTCTAAGTACTATCATAATTCTGGCTCGGAAAATGGATAGGTTTAAAAATATGATTTAATTATCTTATCCTGTCGATACAAATTACAGCTCTAGAATTATACAATCGCATGTTTTACAGAGAATACAAATTGCAACGGACTTTTAAATTGTTTTTTACTGTTTTAAGAAGTAGAGTTGAGAGAAAGTATCAAACTTTAGCGTAAATAGCGGGGCGTTGAGGAGGGAGCAGCCCCTTTCATATACGAAGTAATTTCTGTTCGTTTTAGGTTTTAATGTCGCTCTTACTTTCAGTTAAAAAAAACTTGTTTTTTTATTTAATTTCTGAACGTTTTTGAAGCCCCAAAGCCTTTAATTTCTAACGACTTGATCCTTTAGCAATAAATGAACCTTAAAACATTTTCTGCAAGTTCCATGAAAATGAGCAGATAGCATAGAAGGAAGAAAGAGACAAATAGTTCTTTATAAATTAAATGATGTAAATAAATGACTATCCAAGCAGTTAACTCTAGGGCCGTTTTGTTTTTCATAAAATCTTTTTGTTTTTAGTTAAGAGAACCTTTGTGTTTGCCAACCGATATTGAAATTTTGGTATGCGTGTGTCAGTAATTTCATGTTTCGTTGCTTGTTGAATTCTATTACTTGCTAATCCAGTGAATAGGATTTATCTCTGGGCACATTTTCTTCTTCCTTTAATAATTTTATTCCTCTACTCACTAATCCAATTAATAGAATTTATCTCGGGACGCAGAACACTAACATACTTCATTGGAAACAATTCTTGGTGATTGCTGGCATTGGTTTTAAAATGTAGCAGGAATGATTTCGACTCCAAGACCTTGGGTATCATTGACCAATTTTTTTGGAGGTGGGAGAAGGCATGGATTTGATCGACTTACTGGTGATTTTTATCGACTGTCTTTTGCCAATAAGGAACATACGTTTGATTGTTTCCAGTCAGTTTAATCTTTGCGTTTGCCCACAAAGATCAAAATTTTGGTTTGTGTTATTCAGTATTTTTCATTTTGCTTTAGTTAGGAAGAAGTGGCGTATGATCTCTGCTTGGAAAGATTCTAATATGCTGAAAAAAGTGCCCAAAGACTAGAAAAAACTTTAATATCAACATAATGTAGGAGTATAAAATAAACCCTACAAGCAAAACTTGTACTGAAAAAGAAAAGAATATTGTTAATAGTGGTGAGGGGGTTCCAGTTTCGGGAAGACACATAGGGGGTGTGCAAAATGAGCTACTAGTCCCCCAAGACGTTATTGCGTCCACCTGGGTCTTACGCAACACTATAAAGCCCATTTAACGGTATAGTTCACCTGGTTGTTACGTAATGGGGAATGTTTTCTAAAAGATGCAGGTACATGCTACGTAAATGAGTGCTCTATAGTTGTCTAAAAACCTACGAGGGCCAGGGGGCTTGTTTACTTCAGGATATCTTTGGTTGTTATGTAATAGGGCTTTGGTGTTACCTAATATAGAGTGTTTTTTGTTTGATTGTTTAAAAACACTATGAGGGCCAGTGCTTGTTTACTTCAGGATTTCTTTGGATATTACATAACTGAGTTTGTTTATTTTTGGTTGTTACGAAATAGGGCTTGTTTACTTACATTGAGGGATGATGCAATCTTGCGTGACTTGACACATTTATTGGGGGTGAAGTAATTTTACGTGAATTGGTATATTTATTGGGAATAACGTAATGACAATGCACACGTGGGGTTACGTAATGAGAGTGCACACGGGGGTGTCACGTAATGGTGGTGCACATGTGAGATGTTACGTAATGCAGCACATGCATAGGATGTTAAGTAATGAGGGTGCACTCGTGGGTGTTACGTAATTGCGGCGCACACTTGAGATGTCACGTGATGACAGCGCACACGTAGGGTATTACGTAATGACAGTACTCACATGAGTGTTACATGATACTTTAAGATATTTTTTCAGGATTTCATTTTTCTTTCAAGGTGTTTTTTCTCTTTAAGGCGTTTTTCTTCAGGATTTCATTTTTCTTTCAATGTGTTTTTTTTTTTCAGGGAAGCTTTATGATCTAAAGTTTTTTGTCACCCAATGATATGGAGTGCTAGACAGCTGGACTATGAAAGCCTTTCTAATGTTATTATTCGGATAATTCTTTCTACTTTATAACCTGTTCTACGGAAGGAGAATACCCTGTCCCGCTTGCTAGAATGATTTAATGGATCGCGTGTTTTTCTATGGCTGCAATAATTGACATGCAGGGGAGAAAATCGATTACTAGAATTTGGTTACATTTGATGTGCACCTGCTTGTTAAGTATGCTTTAGAGGGTATTATCAGATAATATTGGGGGCAAAATACAAGGAAAAAGAACCATGAATTAAAGAAAGGTGGAAACTCTGGCAGCCAATTCCAGGGGAGGGTTGTTATTAGAGGTAAATTTAAGCCATATTAAGAGATATTTTTCAGAGGTCTTAATGAAAATGTATCGTTTCTATTGCTCTATTAGACGCAGCTGCAAGAAAAAGGAGACACAGTTTTCCTTTTGGTTATTAGGAGACACGTTACAATGAAAATACCGCGTTTCTTTGAGCAAAGACTTTGCATATTCACGCCACCGTGACAATATGTGGCTGAACCACCCTAGCAAGCCATTTCAGGGGAAGGGTCGTGAAGACATATTAATAGATATTGCTGAGAGGTCTTAACGAAATGCGTCGTTTTTATTGCTCTATTAGACGCACCTACAGGAAAAAGAGACAGTTCTGCGATCGGTTACTTTCTGAGAGGTTTTAATGAAAATTAAAACGTTTCTTTGAAAAAAGACTATGCATATTCACACAACTATGACAATATTTGGCTGGTCCATAGGGCAAGCAATTCCAGGTGGGGGGAAGAGTTGTTTTTAGAGGTACATTTTAGCTGATTAAGAAATATCTCTGACAAGTCTTTATGAAAATGCATCGTTTTATTGCTCTATTAGACACACCTACAAGAACAAGAGCTAAGAACTCGTATGACGCTTCTGACGAGGTCGGAAGAGCCAAGAGCTCATCTAGCATGAGCTCTAGCGAAATTCTAAGAATAAATAGACTGATTTAAAAGGAAAATCAGTGGCTTAATACCGGTCAGGATAAGCTCTGACACATGAGGTCCTTCTAAATATCAAAATTCATTAAGATTTGATCACCCATTTGTACGTTAAACATACTTCATTTTTTCTAATTTTTCCTCTTCCTTCAGCCCCCCAGATAGTCGAATCAGGGAAAACGGCTTTAACAAGTCAATTTATGCAGGTTCCTGATGCGCCTACCAATTTTTATCATCCTAACACGTCCAAAAGCATCGAACTCGCCAAAGCACTGGACCCCCCCCAACTCCTTCAAAGAGAGCGGATCCAGTCTGGTTACGTCAATTACGTATCTACGACATTTGCTGAATCTACCCACCGAGTTTCATCCCAATCTCTCCACTCTAAGCGTTTTCCAAGATTTCCGGTTTCCCCCTCCAATTCCCCTCAATGTAATCAGATCTGGCCGAGATTTAAAATAAGAGCTCTGAGACATGAATTTCTTCTAAATATTAAATTTCATTAAGATCTGGTCACCTTTTCGTAAGTTAAAAATACCACAATTTTTGTAATTTTTTCGAGTTAACACCCCCCCCCCCATTTCCCCCAAAGAGAGTGAATTCAGTCCGGTTATTTCAATCACGTATCTAAGACTTAATCTTATTCTTCCCACCAAGTTTCTTCCCTATATCTCCACTCTAAGCGTTTTCCAAGATTTCCAGTTCCCCCCAACTCCCCCCAGTGACACTGGGTTCAGTCGGGATTTAAAGTAGGAGGTGTGAGCTACGAGGTCCTTATAAATATCAAATCTCATTAAGATCCAATCACTCGTTCGTAAGTTAAAAATACCTCATTTTTTCTAATTTTTCCAAAATAACCCCCTGTCCAACTCTCCCAAGGAGAGCGGATCCGTTCCGGTTATGACAATCACGTATCTAGGACTTTTGCTTATTTTTCCCACCAACTTTCATCCTGTTCCCTCCACTCTAAGCGTTTTCCAAGATTTCAGGTTGCCCCCTCCACATATCCCCAATAACACCGGATCTGGTCGGGATTTAAAATAAGAGCTCTGAGGCACAATATCTTTTTAAATATTAAATTTCATTAAGATCCTGCTAGAAAAAGATATATTTTTGTATTCAGTTATTTCTGCGAGGTTTTCAATGATAATGCCTCGTTTCTGATGCATATTGCCAAGATGCATATTTAGCCAACTGTTGCAATATGTTGAGATAGCTTAGCAGGATTTTTGACCAGTCAGAGAGATGAGCTGGATTTTTTTCCAAATTCACACACACACACGCGCGCACACATCCAGACTCTCAGTCAAACAGGCACGGTGGAGAGACAAAAACATACAAAAAAACACGAAGTCTGACACACAAACATGCACAGTCAGACACACTGAACACGAAAGAAATATGCAAACAGACACTCATTCACACAGGCCTGCTCGGAGAGAGACAAATAAAAAAACACACACAAAAACGTCTGCGTGTGTGTATGTCTGTGTGTGTTTGTGTCTGTGTGTTTTGTCAACAACCTCAATATTATCTGATAATACCCTCTAAAGAATTACTTAACAAGATTGGATCATCCCTCAACATCAGTAAACAAGCCTTATTACTAACAATTAGAAGTAAACAATCCCTATTATGTAACATCCAAAGAAATCCTGAAGTAAACAAGCCCTAGCCCTCGTAGTTTTTTAAACAATCGAAGAAAAAACACTATTAGGTAACGGCCAAACCCTATTGCATAACAACCAAAGATATCCTGAAGTAAACAAGCCCCGGCACTCGTAGGCTCTTAAAGAATTAAAGGAAAAACATTCTCTATTACTTTTGATACCAATAGTTACATCAAAAGAATCGCATTTTAATGCTGATTTAAATATATAAGTTTCATCAAGTTTAGACTTACCCATCAAAAGTTACGAGCCTGAGAAAATCTGCCCTATTTTAGAAAATAGGGTGAAACACCCCCTAAAAGTCATAGAATCTTAATGAAAATCACACCATCAGATTCAGCGTATCAGAGAACCCTATTGTACAAGTTCCAAGATCCTATCTACAAAAATGTGGAATTTTGTATTTTTTGCCAGAAGACAAATCACGGATGCGTGTTTATTTATTTTTATTTTTTTTTTTCTTTTTCCCAGGGATGATCGTATCGACCCATTGGTCCTAGAATTTTGCGAGAGGGCTCATTCGAACGGAAATGAAAAGTTCTAGTGCCCTTTTTAAGTGACAAAAAAATTGGAGGGCACCTAGGCCCCCTTCCACCCTCATTTTTTTTCCCGAAGTAGTCGGATCAAAATTCTGAGATAGCCATTTTATTCAGCATAGTCGAAAAACCTTATAACAATGTCTTTGGGGACGACTTACTCCCCCACAGTCCCCGTGGGAGGGGCTGCAAGTTGCAAATTTTGACCAGTGTTTGCATATATTAATGGTTATTGGGAAATGTAGAGACGTTTTCAGGGGGATTTTTGGTGGGGAGGGGGGGGAGGTTGAGAAGAGGGGGCTATGTGGGAACATTTAAATGCAATTCTTTTGATGTACCTATTGGTATCGAAATTCCGTTTTTAGAGTTTAGGTTACTATTGAGCCGGGTCGCTCCTTACCACAGGTCGTTTCCACGAACTGTTAGATACATCACTTTAAGGCCGACAGAAAAAGTAAACACTTCGTAAGGGATTTGTCACGTTATTTTAACAAGTTTTTTTTAATGTAAAGATTAACAAGAATTTTTCATTTTGGCAATATCTTTTGAAGAAACAAAAATTGAGCCGTGACCGTGAAGAGAAAAAAATTGAGCCGTGACCATTCCAAGTGCTCTAATTTTTAGGCTTAGAAATATTGCCCAAATTTAATTCTAGGAATTAGTTTTGTCGTCATGATCTAGAAGATACAGCCCGGTTCTGGGTTCCTATTGTTTCAGGAGGATTGGAAGAGATATGTTTTTAAGTTTTGTTGGAGTTTTCTAGACATCTTTTAACCCTATAATTCACAAAGTCACAAAGAATAAAGAAACTAAGACAATTCGTAGGTGCAAATCCAAGTAGACTGTGTTAGAAGGAGAAGGATGTAGGTTCAGAAGGGGATATGAAAGTTTAGAATATCTTTCAGTGGCCAAAAAATTCTCAAAAGTGTTAAAAGTCTGTGGTAGAATGCAAGATTTTCAGGTCATGCATCTACTACTAATAAAAACTCACTGCAGCACTAACCACCTGAAACCAACACATCTGTGCACGCTCATTTTCCACCACGATCTCTTTAGAGATTCACTCCCATTTATCCCATTTGGGAACAACCTGTTTTTCGGTTCTATTTTATCCTTACAAGTTACCTCTTTTTGAAATATAAAACACAGGCTGTGTTATCGCCAAAAATACCCGCTTACGGCAGGATTGTGTAGTAAAAGCATATAGCAGTGTCATCTGTAGTAATTTTGTATTAAATATGGATCTTCAGTGGAGAGATTGCATAAAATACCACTTCTCAATGCACATTTTTGAGCTAACTAAGTTATACAACATACAACCCAAAGAAGCCTTAAGTTTTTAATGTTTATGCATAATATTTCAATATCGGAATGCAGTTGCGGCAACATGTTAATGGACTTCGTTTTTAGATTACATGCATATACACATGGATTGGTTTCAATGTCGTAGGTTACTTCGAAGTGTCAAAAATACGAATTAAAAGGAAAACTGTTGAATAAGGTGTACAAATTTCGAGATATCGGATTAGGGGCATGGACCCAAAGGTCCGGGTGTGCAAGTGTCTATAAAGCAGAACGTACCAGCCGATATTCGGCTACAGAAGTCCGTAAAAAGGTCCCGAAGTATAAAGTATTCCCAAAGGTGGTTCTGAGGAAAATTCGATTTCCATGTTGCCCTTTTTTCAGATATGGTTTTTAAATTTTCGAATAAGTCCGTAAAAAAGGCCGTTTCGGCATCGACTTATTTTCAAAAAAAGGAATGTAGTTTTCATGACACTATATCAACTCTCTCTGAAAGCAATGATTAATGGCACACCAGACACCGACCTTGTCACTTACGAGGATTATCAATGAACAAGACTTATCATCTTCTTTCATAGCTGTAGCTTAAGACATCTAAGTTTTATCCTTGGTCAAAAGACATTGCAGAATGCTTTTTGATCTGATCTTTTTACGCTGGTTCATTTTGTAGAGACGTGCATACTTTATTGGAGGTAGTGGGACCAACTGTCATTCAAACAATGTATCTTTCATTGCCTTGAGCTGTAAAGAGTATTATGTATATATATAAATATTCTTATATATATATCTTATATATCTTATATATATCTTATATATCTTATATATATATATCTATATATATAGATATATATATATATCTTATAAATATTATATATATATAAAATATTCTTCCAATTTTTTACATGAGTTACGTTAATCAACTATGTGTTGTAATTTTAATCGATTTGTATAAATTAAATCTTCAAATACTTAACGATTTTCAAGAAAAACTTAAAGTATCAAGGATATAAAACAATTTTCTAAGATTTTCCTTTGGCTATGTTTATCCAATTATTAAAGAACGAACAGCTAACCAGCACAAATTGACAGGGACAAATAAGGTCATTCCATTAGTTTTCCTGAAGAAGAGAAATTAAATTATTCTACCAGGTTATTTAGGCTTATTCTATAAAACCTGCACTCATTTAACAAACAAAGAAAGTCTTTGAACAAAATAATATTTCGATCCATGAGGTAAATATAATTTAAACTAGATTAAGTTCTAGGAGAAATTCAATGAATCGAAAACTGAATTAAAAAGAACTTTGAAAAAACCAAAGGTCTTTATCGTTGCACCCATTACGAAAGGGTGTGGGTAGGGCCGTATCCAGGATTTTGGTTTGGGGGTATACAAAGGCATCGAAAATGTATTTTTATGCATCTTTATGACATTTTTACGAGTTGGACGGACATGGGGGGGGGAGTTTTCAAACCTACTAACCCGTCTACTGAATAAAGAGTAGGTTTGTGCCCCATCTTTTAATTTTAAAGCAAAGCAAAAACGGCGTTTTCAAGGCGCTAAGGACAGTGAAATATGATTGTTTGAAGTTAATTTGGAACTTCCACCGACCATACATATCTCAAAAAATTTTAGAAATCGGAGTTTCTTTTTTTTGATGAAAAAGGGCTCACCCCCTTATATACTTATGCAGTTTTTGATTGTAGTGGGTGCCACGCTAAAACAAAGAAAAGTTTGTAAAAATAAGTAAAAAGTAGAAGCTAAAAGAGCCTAAGAAGGTGTAGAGCTTTCCTTGAAAGTTGTTGTTGTCCTCGGGAGATCGTTAATGTTTGAATTCTATGGACAAAAAGAAATGTCAAATTTAACTAATTAGTTTTTCTTATTTGGCAGTACAATATTGCAATACTGACGAAAATTTGGCCCTGTTCTTAAAACTTCCCAATTTTTACCTATAATTTTGATCTTTTCATCGGTTGAAGACACTTGCTTTTTTATTTAATTTTATTAAAAACCCAAATGACACTCTAGGCTTTCTGGGGCTCGAGGAGCAATAAAAGTCTAATTTAAGTATAGAATTTATTAATACAAAACATTTGTGACAGTTCATTCAGTTTTACTGTGACGCAAGACCTTATTTTCTACGGTATTTTGTGTCTTTTTAAATCAGTTTGTTTCAAATGGTATAGAAAAAACACGGATCGAACAAAAGTTTCAATTTAAGGAACGTTCTTAATTTTCAGTAAAGCACAAATGACAGCCTTCCCTTTCGAAATTCGGCCTTTATAAATTGAAAATTCTCTCTATATCTTCCACTGAAAAAGTAGTAAAAAAAAAAAAAATCAAATCAGCTCGTTGCATAATTGATGCAGAAAAAGAAATTGCCTTTTTAATATTAAAAGCAGATAGTGATAAATCAGTCATCAGTGATTTCTGGAATCTCGTCGTGTCTAGTATTGAAGCCATATCTAATTCGTTAACACTTTTTTAATCTTGAAATTTAATGAGTCAGTCCTTTTCATTTCCGAATCCAAAAACCGTGCCTCAATTATAAGTAAGCTAAAATCAAGCGACCCGGCTCAATAGTAATCGAAACTCTAAAAAATGGAATTTTAATACCAATAGTTACATCAAAAGAATTGCATTTAAATGCTGATTTTAAATATATAAGTTTCATCAAGTTTAGTCTTACCCATCAAAAGTTACGAGCCTGAGATAATTTGCCTCATTTTAGAAAATAGGGGAAAACATCCCCTTAAAGTCATACAATCTTAACGAAAATGACACCATCAGATTCAGCGTATCAGAAAACTGTATTGTAGAAGTTTCAAGCTCCTATCTACAAAAATGTGGAATTTTGCATTTTTTGCCAGAAGAGAGATCACGGATGAATGTTCATTTGTTTTGTTTTTTTTTGTTTTTTTTTGTTTTTTTCCCATGGGTGATCTTATCGACTGATTGGTCCTAGAATGTCGCGAGAGGGCTCATTCTAACGGAAATTAAAAGTTCTAGTGCTTTTTATTATTTACTACCAAAATAATTGGAGGGCACCTAGGCCCCCTCCCACGCTCATTTTTTCCCAAAAGTCACTGGATCAAAATTCTGAGATAGCCATTTTATTCACCATAGTTGAAAAACCTAATAATTACATCTTTAGGGACGACTTACTCCACCGTAGTCCCCGTTGGAGGGACTGCAAGTTACAAACTTTGACCTGTGTTGACATGTAGTAATGGTTACTGGGAAGTGTACAGACGTTTTCAGGGGGATTTTTTGGGTTTATGGGGGAGAGTTGGGGGGGGGGGGGTTACGTGGTAGGATATTTCCACGAAGGAACTTCTCATGGGGGAAGAGAATTTCAATGAAGGGGCGCAGGATTTTCTAGCATTATTTGAAAAAACAATGAAAAAATAAATATGAAAAGGTTTTTCTACTGAAAGTAAGGAGCAGCATTAAAACTTAAAACGAACAAAAATTATTACGCATATGAGGGGTTTACCTCCTCGTTATACCTCACTCTTTACGCTAATGTATTTTTAGTAATTTCAACTATTTATTCTACGGCCTTTGTGATTCAGAGGTCATTCTTAAGGAATTGGGACAACATTTAAGCTTTAGTGTAAAGAGCGAGGTATCGACGAGGGTTGAACCCCCTCATATACGCAATAAAAACATACGAATATAGAAATTCGTTACGTAAGTTAATTCGTAAGTTACGTATATTTTCTACCAATGAAAACGTTTGTAAAAAATTAAAAAGTTCTAGTTGCCTTTTTAAGTAATCAAAAAATTGGACGGCAACTAGGCCTCTTCCCTCGCTCCTTTTTTCTCAAAATCTTCCGATTAATTGCAATTAATTAACATGCAAATTTCGTTTTAATTATTTATGTGCGGAGAGCCAAGATCAAAACATGCATTAATTCAAAAACGTCCAGAAATTAAATACAAAAACAAGTTTTTTTAAATGAAAGTAAGGAGCAACATTAAAACTTAAAACGAACAGAAATTACTCCGTTTATGAAAAGGGCTTTTCCTCATCAACGCCCCTCTCTTTACGCTAAAGTTTCTTACTGTTTTAAAAAGTAGAGTTAAGAGAAAGAGTCAAACTTTAGCGTAAAGAGCAGGGCGTTGAGGAGGAAAAGCCCCTTTCATATACGGAGTAATTTCTGTTCGTTTTAAGTTTTAATCTTACTCCTTACTTTTTTTTAAAAAAAAACTTGTTTTTTTTATTTTATTTAAGAGAACAAATGTATCGTGGTAACGACCCAAAGAGTAAGGGTAACTTTAACAGTGGGAACTGGCGCTAGTGCGGACAAAAAGACAATCAATGCCATCTTGGAATATGGTGACATTTGGAATTTTTCAAGCTTTGCAACCGTTTTTCTGTCAGCAAGTGAAATCAGAGTCTTATTTCTATCTTAATTCTACGAATTACACTAATTAAATTAATTATTATCATTATAACACCGGGAAAATGCTAGGTGTCGCCAAACAATAGATAGTTGGTAATAGTTTTTGTTTGTCAACGCTAGCGCCAGTTTACACTCGTATAAGTTAATCATGCTCTTTGGTAACGACTTGTAACCAAAGAGACTCAATTCCCGTTTCAGTTAACTGCGTTCGATTCAACACCGTTGGAGTTCACCCAGTCGATAAATTTGCTATGGTTGACCACATCTAAAGGAAGTATGCTATCTAAATATGAGTAGTAGCATTATAGTCCTTGTTTTATGCTCTTTCTAAATATCATGGCTGCTTTTCGGACCCCCCCCCCCCCTCTAATTTTTCCAGATATAGCCCTAATAATATATTTTTCTATTCTTCTGCTATTTGGAATGATTTTAAAATGCAGATAACTATGATAGGAAACATGTTAATCTGAATAATAGAAAGATGCTGCAATTATAGATTAAAATTTCATTGTATTATTGTTCTAATTTATTCTAGGGTTATATCTGAGACCGTCAGGAGTGGGGATGGTATGCATTGTCAGAAAAGTGGCTGTGATATTTGCGAAGAGCAAAAAATATGGAATCGAATGGTGCCACTTTTATTTTATTAGCATGTTTTCTTTAGATTTGGTCTACCACAGCAAATTTACTACCCATCCCCTTTCAACCTAATTTAACCTAACCTTTGGAGGGTTTTAGGTGAATGGTGGTTGAGTTGCATGGGGTTTGAACGGGAGTTGCTTTGAATGAAACAAGTTAGATGCAGGTTGAATTGTTCGGAGGTTGAGTTGAGTGAGGATTGACTTGCATGGAGGTGGAGTTGAACGGGGGTAAGTTAATCGGGGGCTCAATTGAACGAGGTTGAGCTGAATCGGTTGAATTGAGCGAGGTTGAGTTACGGGTAATCGTACTTGAGGGATTAAAAATATCTGCAATTACTCATATAATTAGGATTAAGTAGGTACATTAGATGACTTGATTAAAGTGCTCATCGTCAAATGTTATGCAAATATAAATTTTAGTGTTAGGAAGTAATCATTGATCAAATTAATACTTGGAATCACTCTTTATGCTTGATACGCCTTTTAAAATGTATAGCCGTTTTTTTTTTCGTTTTTTAACCCTTGTTTTGTGTTGAGACAAAGCATAAAATAACTTATAAAGCAAAATAGAATTTGAGGAATTACGAAATTAAATTATTAGGTAACTGATATACTGTTCATCAAACACGTACAGATTGGGGTGGGGGATCCGATCATCATAAAAACATTCACAGTTTTCGTTGTACTTTTTGTATTTTTCACATAATTTGCCTGCTCGTTTGTTGGTTTTTGGATGTGCCCCCCCCCCCCATCTAAAAAAAAAAAAAAAAAAAGGGTAAACCTTACCATAATGTCAATGAAATGGTATTCGTTATTATTTCAGGTTGAAGCAGCATAAGAGGTTACATAATGGACTTGCATTGCGTTGTAGCTACTGTACCAAACTGTTCAGTAACAGGTCAGACTTAAAGAAGCATGAACGGGTTCACTCAGGCGAAAAACCATTCAAGTAAGTGGCGTAAACAACGATACCAAATGATAGCAAAAAAAAAATAATTGGCTGGGGAATATCATCCTTCGTTGGTATCTCTTATTTCGTCGTGCAGAAATACCTTTACACAATGATTATGGATTCTTTTTCAGCAATATTAAAGGAAACTATTTATTGATTGCCACTAACAGAAAACTAAGCTTGTAAGTCTCTGTAGCTTGAGATATGTCGAACAGGTTCTTTCTCATGGCAAATTCAGACACACCAGTAAAATAGTCCCTCACTCCGTTAAAACGGCGCCTGGGCCAACTATAACGTATTTGTATATGTATGTATGTTTGCCGTGAAAAGCCCTGAAGGGTCATGGCCACAAAAACAAGAGGAAAAAAAGAAAACGACCTACGAAAATAATTAAAAGAATCGGTTAAACTATTAAACAGATCAACTAAAAAAGAAAGATCAATCTACAAATGCAATTAAAAGATAAAAATACCAACTTAAACATAACCATCATAGAATATCCCCCCTTTGGGTCATATCCACTCGAAAAAAACCGTGCCAGACTCCTAGAACACCCATTCCCGGAAAGCTTTTCTGCCTGTCGTACAGTTTAAAATAAAAATAAAAATCATTTGTAGCTACATTTGGCGGTTACTAGTAAATAGGGATTTCAATCTTTTTTTTTATGTTTTTGATTTAGATATCGACTCTGCATGTCAATATTCGTGTCGACTCAGTAACAAACATTTGAATTCAGTATCAATTTGAAGCACTGCAATTTGACGTCAATTTATTTTGCAATGATTTTTTTTGACAATCCAGAAAAGGAGGAGAGGTGAAGGAGAAAGTGAAGAGGAAAAATGAATAGATTAATTTGAAAGTTACTATAGCTAACTGATGGATTAGCCCTTACATATTCGCTCCTTACCCTAGGAGCTAAAGGGATAAATGAGTAGATTAATTTGAAAATTATTATGACTAACTGATGAATTAGCCCT